>NC_022030.1:32339888-32347855 GCF_000317375.1 Microtus ochrogaster
ACACCATGACCAAAAGTTACTTCTAAAAGTGCTGTGGGTTGAATAGGAATTGGCTTATATATTTGAATTATTGGTCACTATTAGGTGTGTCCTTATAGGAGTAGGTGTGGCTATAATGGAGGAAATGTGTCACAGGGTTAGTGCTTGTGGTTTCAAATGCTTGAGCCCAGTACCCCCCTCTGTCTCTCTGTCTCTCTGTCTCTCTCTGTCTCTGTCTCTTTCTGTCGCTTTCCCTCTGTCTGTCTCTCTGTCTCTCTCTCTCTTCTGTCTGCCAATCCGAATGTAGAAATATCAGCTCCTTCCTTCTACAGCACCATATCTACCTATGAACTGTCATGCTTCCTACCATGATGATAAGAGACTAAACCTCTGACTCTGTAAGCAATCCCCAATTAGTGATTCAATGTCTAAGAGTTGCTGTGGTCATGGTGCCTTACACAAAAAGGAAAAATTTATTTGGCCTTAAGTTCTAGACTAAAAACCCAGAATGTCAAAGGAGACATGACAGCTAGTGTCCAGAGAAGGAAGCTGAAAAATTACATCCTTAACTCTAAGCCTGAAGTAGAGAATTGAATATGAGATACAGGTATGTATCCCTTGAGTTCATTTCAAAGATGTACTTTCTCTAACAATTCTGAACCACCTGCCTAAGAAGTGTCACCAACTGGGGAAGATATGTTCAAAATACTAAGCCTTTGGGACATATTTCTCATTCAAACTATTACAGAGTTCTATAAAAGTCCATACAATTGAACAAGAAATGTTTTGAGAACAGGTTTGCCCAAGAAACAGCATAAATTCATTAATCCAAGACTTCCATATGGCTGGAAAACATTTTTAGAGAGGAAAAAAGAGAAGTGGTGTCGAGAAAGTGGAATTGATTTACAAAAGCAGCTGGACAGGCCACAGTTTGTCAGTCATTCCATTCAACCAGGATCAACCTGTCAACTGATTCAGGTTAGCAGTAGTTGGTTGCTCTCATTTGCTAAAAACTAAGCTACTTACTATAAGAATGGGTTAATCTTCTCACTGCACAGGCAGAAAGCTTTTTGTCCAAAATTAGAGTATGTACAGAGACAGCTTCTGGCCATACTTAGTTAAATTTACAAGTGTAAAAAACAGAACAGACAGATAGTAAAGTTTTGAATGAAAAACAGCCCATAATTGTAAAGCATCCATGTTCTCAAACAGAAACCAGGGTATCTCCATTTACAGTAAGCTTCTGAAGATGCATTTTGTAAGTACTCCTATTATGTTCCTTTAATCTGTGAATGATTGAATATAATGGTATCTGACACAGCTTCTTTTCTTTATTCTTTTGAAAATGCCTGCAATCATTCTTATAAACACAACCCATGGTCTTAAATTTTAAATCCATGGAAAGATGCCTCAGTGCATTAAGAACTGTTGGTAAATGATGTCTAGAACAATACATGGGAGATTTATTTTTATTAACTCAGCATTTAAATATGTGTTTAGAGACTTACATATTAATGCAGTTCATAGAAATGCAAAACCATCCAGGTAGGCATTTCTCAACCTAATGTGCAATTGTGTGATCATTTGTGAAGATTTGTTTAAATCTTCCATCACTCTTTAAAGTAAATACTGCATTGAAATTCAATATGTATGAATGTGAAATATCTTAGAAATAAATCTCTCCCATTTTATAATAATTTTTGATAAATTACAGTAAGTTTTAAAATACATCAGTACAAATCTATAGGTATCATCTTTGGAATGCTACATATCAAGTCATAGGGTATTATTGCATAATGGTGCCTAGGTCAATGAATCTGAGTTTTAATACCTTTACTGCAAAGAAATAATAGAGTGGAGATGCTTGTGAGGACATTATTTCAGTAAGACTGTATATCTTAGTGTCTTTAAACTTAACATGAAAGTTTAACATTTAAATAAGTAAATATCTCCAAAGTTAAAGACTATTATTCTCAAATAGGTAAACTACTCACATGAAGCATGAATTTGTAATTTTTTAAAGTTATTTTTAACTTCTTTAGGGAACACAGAAATTCCATGAATTAGTTATGCATCCTAATTTTTTGTATAATACCCTAGTATTAGAATTAATAATATGACATTTGAGGCTTCAAGTGATATCTAGTTTTCCATCATGCAGTTTAAGTTGTTTTGAGCATGCTCTCACTGTTATTACATTGTAGAGCAGGTTGCCTAGCAACCCACAATGTAGCCAAAGCATTCCTCAAACTTCTGATAATTCTACTGGGTCATATCCCATATGGTTGTGTTACAGGTGTATGGCAATATACCTATTGTAGTTTTATTTAAAGAAATGTCATACCACACTTGTAATATACATGTAATTAATTTAAAATAATTAGCCCATGTATCAATATATCTAAATAATAAAGAGCATCAAATTCTTGAATTAGTTCTTTTAATTTGCTCAATGAATATAAGATATACTTTGAGAATAAAGTAAAACGATGACTCTTTTCAAGTTCATTCATTGAAATACATAAAATGTGGATTGGAGAGATAGCTTAGGGGTTAAGAGTACAAGCTGTTCTTCCAGAGGACCCTGGTTCAATTTCCAACACCCACATGACAGCTCACATCTGTCTGTAACTCCAGTTCTAGAGGATTTGATACCCTCACACAAACAATCCATGCAGGCAAAATACAAAAAATGTGCACAAATAAATAAATAAATAAGAATCTTTAAAAATTTATTAAAAGAAAACCTTTAATCACAGCACTCAGGAGGCAGAGGCAGGCAGATCTCTATGAGTTCGAGGCTAGCCTGGTCTACAGAGTAGGTTTCATTCAGGACAGCCAGGATTACATAGTGAAGCCCTGTCTCAAAACAAACAAACAAACAAACAAAAACCCATAAATGTATGTGAAGGAAAGAGATAGAGAAGTGTCAGATGAATCTAGAACTCCATCCATCAAGGACAACTGAATGATGTTACCAAATGGTATACTTTCATAGACAGAATATTGGTATTGTAATTGCCCAGGACCTCTATCAGAATAATTATTTAATCATATACTCAAATAAGTCTATCATGTGGGTAGATGTGAAACATAAATTTTAAAAAATAAAGAAATAAATATTTAAAAAAATCACCAAAGGATTACCATTCAGTTGAGACTATGTATTAGGAAATCTTAGTTTTATACCAACCTCAAATTATTTCATTGTTTTACTTGAGTGTTTTGTTTTCCAATGGAATAAGCTAGAAAAATTATCTCAATAACCATGCTTACTTTATATTTTTTATCCTTTTTGGCTAACATAAACCATTTCTTTTTTATTTAACTTTGGCAGCTATTTGTTACAGGTTAATCTGGATTTGATTTGTGAGTAAAATCTTGAGACCTTTGCAAGTGTCAAAGGATGTTTTCTGTGCTTGTTACATCTATTGGTTTTTCTTATGCTAGTTTTTGTAATTATACACTTTTTAAAGAACATTTTGTATCTATAGGCTTTGTACCTTCTGTCATAGGACATGCAAGGCACCACTCTCTGAGAGATGTCATATTACTGGTGCATGTTTCCATGGAACTAGATAGGCTACATAATGAGGAGCATTTCAGTCAATGTAACATCAAAGGCACTACAAACCTGTACCTCATATTCTTTTATCTATTTAGGACTTACACATATTTGTTTTATGTTCCACTGGATCCCATAATAGGGTGCTGGATCCCCAGGAGATGGAGTTACAGCTGGTTGTGGGCCGCCTGACATGGGGTCTTAGAACTGAAACCTGGTCCTCTGTGAAGGCAGCAAGTGCTCTTATCTGCTGATCCATTGTTCCAGGCCTGGTCCTTATTTATTTCATGTCCCATATACTTCCGCTTCCTTTTTGGGAAACAGAATGTGGAGATACGTGGAACGTTGCTATAGGATTTGGCATGCAATTATTGACAGCTGACACAAGAAAGAAAAGAATGCACATTAAAAGCTTCTGAGGTTTTTTTGTTTGTTAACAGTGCTGCTAGGGGTGTGAGGCAAGGCAGAGAGCATGACTTGCCTGCTCCAGAGCCACAGGTTCTTGCTGCGCTTCTCGCCACCACAGCCGAAGCCCAACCATGTCGGAAGAGAAGCCCAAGGAGGGAGTGAAGACAGAATGACCATATCGACCTGAAAGTGGCGGGACAGGATGGCTCAGTGGTGCAGTTCAAGGTCAAGAGTCATAGGCCACTGAGCAAGCTGATGAAGGCCTACTGCGAGAGGCAGGGCTTGTCAATGAGGCAGATTCGATTCCGGTTTGATGGACAACCAATCAAAGAAACAGACACCCCAGCCCAGCTGGAGATGCAGGATAGGATACCATTGATGTATTCCAGCAGCAGACAGGAGGAACAGCTTCCCGAGGGACTGTCCCCATACCCTATCCTTGTCTTGACATCTGCTATTGAAAGGTGACCGTGCAGCCACACCCATCACAGAAGCAAAAGTCAGCAGAAGCCAGAGTCCCTGACTGGTTCTCCTTTTCTGGTGTGCTTGGAGCGGACTACAGACCATCATGCAGGGATGGAAGTGTTGTGTAGCGCATTGCCTTTAGGAGAAACAAGAGCAAGGTTTTGGGATTTGTTTATGTTTTCGTTTCTGCTTCCTCCCATCCCTAAAATATTTTTCCCCAAAACTTGGAGGTAGGTGTGGAAAAGCCTGCCACCTGACTCTGACCCCCAGAACTGTGGCTGCTTTTAGAGTGATTTGTCCTAGTCAAGGAGAGAGCTTGTGGTCCCATTACCCAGTGGGCTTGCCTATGGGATGTTGAGATGGGAGAGGAAAGAATTGCACCTATTGGTTGTAGGTATAGAATATTAAAACATTGAAATACTATCAGCTTGAGCTTTGTCAAATGGTAAAGTTAAAGGGAAAAGACCATTGGAAGGAGTCCTTAAGTATGGTGACCCAGTGTCTCCTGACATGCCCCCTTTCTACTTGGCATCTGGTAATGGGTACATGGGCAGCGTTGGTAAGGTGAGACCCACTCTCTTTCCTTGTTATAATGTAGAAGAAAGTAACTGTCATGTCTCATTTGGAAATTGAATGTGGCCTCAGATTATTTTTTAGTACTTGGTTCCAATGCATAATTATGATTTCTGTATAAAAAGGTAATCGGTTAAGTATCAAGCGTACAGTGATGCTGTGTAAGAGACCTGCTTTAAAGTGTGGTTGCAAAGAAAGCCTGGGAAAGGTGACCTCATTCTCATGGATTATGCCTTGTGGCTTTCCAGATGTGTATTCAAATGATGCATCAGTGGGTGACTTCAGTCCTGCATTGTGGGGTCTATATCAGTTAAATGTGGATCGTCCTGCCTGTCATCCTTGTGTAAGGGTGCATTGCTGCTTGATGACCCTCTCTGTTTTTCATAGTCACCTGACACTGACTGACCGACCATCTCTCGCTTGCTTAAAATCCAAGGAAAATGTTGTTGTTTCCTTTTTCACTGCATGGGCTTGGGTGGGATGTTTGTCGGCTGTGTTGTGTTTATCCAGTTTGTACATTATTTGTCATCCTTTAGTACTGTAAACAGTAAATATAGTTTGGTGAAAAAAAGAACAGTGCTGCTAATAAACTTGTAATCATTCAAAGAAATAATGATTAAGCAAATATTTAACACTTTAATTGCAGTTGCTTAATTAATTCACTACTAGTAGATATAACAGATAAAAGTGGGGGAAACACTCCTTCAATATTATAAATGTTAATAAAAATACAAATTAAACAAACTGAGATGGTACGTGGTGTAGTCAGGTTCTCTACAAGAAAAGAACTGATGTTGAATATATTTAAGAGAGGGATTTATTAGATTGGATTACATGACATAGACTAGGTTGTCCAAAAAGGACAGTCTGTCTACTGGAGATGCTGAGAAACTGGTAGCCACTGAGTCTATGAGTCTGGATGTCTCATTAATTATGATTTGGTATGCTAAAGGTACCAAGAACTCCTGGGGAGTCCAGGGATCTTCAACCCATCTTGAAAGGCTGAAGACACTGGGTTATGTTACTGAAGGGTGGTGGCGGAAACAGCAACAGCAGCATAGAGGCAATCACTAGCAAAGAGCGACAAATTGCACTTGTGTTGCAACAGCAAGTACTGTCCACTGGGGAAGGTTGTTTCCTACCTTTAGTTAATCTTCACAGAGTCAACAGGAGGGGAGTCTCTTGATTCATTCCAGTTCCAAGTACGCTGGCCACCCAGACTAACCTTCACAATATTATTAAGTATACCATAGTTATGAAGAATTGGTTATCATGGAATTACATTCTCTTATTTAATATTCTGTTCTGAATATTTGCAGAAAGATCTGTAATCCCATGACTACCCTTTTAAGCAATTCCATATTTTTCCTTGAAAACTTTGCTGGCATAATCAGAAGATACATGAGGTGGACTCTTGTTTTAACTGGGAAACTGCAAAACATTTTGCGTTCATTCAAAGAACTCCATGTCCTTTAGACTGAGAAATAACAATGATGTCATCTTCCATTTATCCCTCCTTCCATTCACTGAAGGGATAATCAACTCAGTTCACCTCTGCACACTTCTCAACTTCTTTATTTCCAAAAAAAAAAAAAAAGGTGAAACACAATTAGTAATATTAGAGAGAGAAATTTGGGTTCAACTTGAAGACCTGAAAAGTAAAGCAGCCAGCCACTGGCTCTTCCTGCGACATCAATTCAAAATGGCAATCATACTTCCAGGAATCTCAGAATAAGACTGTGTTTGAGAGCTGTTTCCTTCTGTTTTATAATCCTCTCTAGGTCTGGGATTAAAGGTATGCACCACTATGATTAAGGGCATGCACTGCCCAGATTTTATGGCAAATTTATGTAGTTCCTGGGATTAAAGGTGTGTGTTATCATTATCTGGTTTGTAAGACTAGCCAGGGGGTTGTTTTATTCTAAGATCTTTAGAGAAGTTTCATTTATTAAAATACAATTGAAATGCCACTACAAAAAAGTGTCCTCAACATCCATTCATCATTATTGCTCACACTAAAACATCTGAGTTTGCATTATGACATCACCTTTGACTACATTTCTGGAACTTCAATGTCAGACATCCCATTCTTTAACCATCATCACATACTTTTCAGCTCACCTTCTATTTTATTTCCACTTCAGCTAGTCTTTTATGCCACTGAGGTTTTCACTTAATTGACATATTGACTCTTGCAGATGAGTCATCATGCTTTTATTTTTCATTTCCATGTTCATCCATTTTCAATTGTTATCCATCATTTTGATCATGAAACATAAATTGCCCTTGATATTTGCATTTAT
This sequence comes from Microtus ochrogaster, assembly GCF_000317375.1. Taxonomy (NCBI): domain Eukaryota; kingdom Metazoa; phylum Chordata; class Mammalia; order Rodentia; family Cricetidae; genus Microtus; species Microtus ochrogaster. The sequence goes on from NC_022030.1 coordinate 32,347,182, forward strand.
CCTTTCTTCTCCATGTATCTCTGATTGTTTGGACTGGTAATTTCTGAAAGCCTATAGACTTTGATCAGACTGTTCTTAGCTGAATAATATATGAAAGGTGGTTCTTTAATCTCATCTTTTCACACAACTCTCCTCCATTATGATGCAAATACTAAGTTTCTTTTTCATGTGTTACAAAATGTGTATTTCATTGCCATCCAGTTTTCTTCACTGGATAGTTGCTCGCATGTTTATGTTTAGCTTTGTCATTGAAATCAATTTAGGCGTTACAAAGAGGAGGTTTTGCTTTTTCTACTCCTTCATAAAATAATCTTGCTTTATTGTATTTTTTCTATCTCTATACTCTTTCTTTGGTCATTTTAAAAAATTTCATTTTTGGGACATCTTACAACAATTCTATGAAGTGTTTTTTTAAATTAATTTATTTATTTATTAAAGATTTCTGTCTCTTCCCCTCCACCGCCTCCCATTTTCCTCCCCCTCCCCCAATTAAGTCCCCGCCTCCTCAGCCCGAAAAGCAATCAGGGTTCCCGGTCCTGTGGGAAGTCCAAGGAACCCCCACCTCCATCCAGGACTAGCAAGTTGAGCATCCAAACTGCCTAGGCTCCCACAAAGCCAGTGCGTGCAGTAGGATCAGAAACCCATTGCCATTGTTCTTAAGTTCTCAGTAGTCC
>NC_022030.1:32355525-32359387 GCF_000317375.1 Microtus ochrogaster
ATCTCCTCCTATCGATGCTATCTAAGGGGTCTGTTAAAACTGGTTCAGGTTTCCCTGCTGGCCAGGGGCTCCTCTTACAAAATGCCCTTGCTCTGTTTCCTGGTTCCTGCCAGGGGCCAAGATCCCTCTCACCCCTCAGAAGGGTCTTCAAAAATAGGACCCGGCTCCACCTTTGCCAGGGACCTCCCCAACCGAAGGCCTACCTCTTTGATTTAATTGTAGTGGGGCGATCTGTTCTTGGTGTTGCGCGCGGTCCCTGCAGCCTGCTTCTGCTGCCAGGAAGGTTTCCACTGCCAGGAAGCCGCCAGCAGCCTGTGTCCTCTGCTGCTGCTCCAGTCCCAGCCGGTCCCAGTCGGTCCCCGCCTGCTGCAGAGGATGTCCTCTGGCCGCCTTCTGCCGCCAGGTGTTCCGACCGCCTTCTGCCGCCCGGTGTTATGAAGTGTTTTTAATTCAAGTTATGGACCTAAGAAAATCTGGAATGCTTTTGTTTTCTTCTTTATCTTAAAAAACTGATCCAATGCTTTAGATGCAAGGCACGCCTAATACACACTTATTGAATGAATGGATGCTGATACTCTAGGCTAAACACTTTAAACTACTCAAATTTCACAGCCACAAAATAAATTACTACTAATATTTTTTTCTTTTTTATAATATTTCATAACTCAAGTACATGCTGAATATTTCTATTCATGGGGGTAGTTAGTAATCTTGTTTTTGGTGTTCTAATATGTCTACTTTAACTTTTTTACTATATTTTTCTTCAGATAATAGATGCTACAATTTGAGATCTTGAAGTTTGACATAGTTTTTTTAATCACTTTAATGCCCAAAAGAGAGCTTTCTTTTGAAACTCTGGCCTCTCTCTACTTTTCAGTCCTCCCAGGTCTAATAAAAGTTTCTTCCATTTGTTCTGTTTTCACCACACATACATTTTTGAAACCTTACCTCATTGCATCATCTTTATCACTTCCTATGAACTCTTCATATAAGATATGAAAAGAGTAAGGTTTGGTGCCAAGCAAAGAGAATTCATCAATGGTACATGACCCTCAGCAGCAATATAAATAACAAAACATGCATAGATCCTGGGTCACTTTGCAGGACTCTTTCATCAAGTATGTTTTACTATCCACTGCTGAAAGTCTTTTTCTCTTTTCTCTTTCCAGTTCTCAACTCACCTATATGTGGAACCCCTGCTCTCCCCAGAAGGGCTTTGTAGTTATCTGGGCATACTGTTAAAGGTTGATTAGTTTATACTTGAGATTTCAATGACTATAACCAGCAAGTATACTTTGTGTTTTCCTGAGAGAATTTTAAAATGCCTTTTCTTGACTCTTCTAATTGTAGGTCACAATTATAACTAACATGCAATTTGGTTAAGCTGTTATGAGTGTACAATTTTCTCTAAGTTACTCATACGTATTGATGCAAAGCTTTTGAGGTGAATGTGAAGAAAGATAATTATGTCCGTGCAGAGTAGAGATCAATTATTTATATTATGTGGATCAGAGGCAGGTCAAATGTGAATTAGACTCATTATTTTTCCTTTGTCCCCGAAGCCTCTACCAGTAAGTGCCCATTGATCCACATTTTCAAGTCACAAATGTTTCACTTAGTTATTTTCTCAACTACTCACCTTAAGTAAACCCAGTTTGTGAAAATTATATCCATAAAAGTGACAAATCACAGAATACTCATCTCAGTTTCTGAGCCAAGGCTTCTATTATACTGATGCATTTCTCTCTCTCTTCTATTCATCCTTAGTGGCACTATTTATAAACACTCACAGAATTGAGAAAGTCAACACAGTTATTATTCCCTTAAATTATGGCCAGATTAAAATTCCAGATTGACAAGATTTTAGGTCAAATACAGAGAAATATCAGATGTATGAGTAAAGAGGAGAATAAATGAGGCTGGGGAGATAGTTCCTTATGCAAAGTGCTTGCTTTAACAGCATGAGAACCTGAGTTCAGTCCTCAAAATGCATGTAACATTGTCAGTTCTGCTACCCAGTGCTTATAATAGTGTTAAGGAGATGGAGAAAGGCAGTTTTCTGGGGCTTCCTAGCAACAAACTTGGCTTATTATTGTGCTACAGACCGGTGATAGACACTGCCAGTAAGGAGATGAATGCTGTTTCTCAGAATGACATCTGAGATTGTCAGCTGAACTGAACACACACAGACACACATCCAAGGGGCACAAAAAGAAAGACATTAAATTAAATCATTTTTGGATTTAGTAGCAAGAATATACTAGGGATCTTCTTGAGTTCACATTGATCAGGTATTGATAGATCTAAAACATGTTATCCTATGGAGCTTTTAGAGGAAGATTATAAGATTGTTAACTTTGACTTATTTTATATTAATGCCTTAACTTGTGGTATTTTGTAATAAAAAGTTTTTTTTAATAACGGTGAAGTTCAACTTGTGCTGCTTATATTATCCTAAATGCTTAGCATTTGCTGGAGGGTGGTCAAGTTACCATGGACCTTTAATAACATTTCCTCTTCCAGCAGCTATCAACTGCTAATAGCTCCTTAATCAGTGGGAAGATTTCATGACCAACTCCTCTTTCTGGAATTTGTTTGCCTTGACTTATCACAGGTCTTGTGCATGCTGACTCTTTCTGTAATTTAATATGTGCAGCTGCCATGCTGTGTTCAGATAATATTGTCTCCATTCAGTCATCCACTACTTATGTCTCTTACAATCTTTCCATCCTATCTTCTGCAATAATGCCTCAAGCTTGGGAAAAAAGAGTGTTTTATAGATGCCTCATTTAGGGATGAACATTCCACAGTGTCTTATTCTCTGTACCTAGAAAGCTTGTGGGACTCTCTGTTAAGCGCTATCTACTGCAGAAAGATGCTTCTCTGACAAGGGCTGACATAAAAATAAGTTATGTCATAACAATAAGTCCTTAGGAATCGATTTAATTCTATGACCATTCAGCAGAATTATCAATCCCTACTCATTTCTCTGAGTGAAGAAAACCACTGGGCATCTGGATTAAAAAGGGAGATGCTTTATGTCTATTGTCCTTTAGACTTCTTTCTTCCTGGTTAGGTCTTAAGGGGTTAGATATTCTTTCTCTTCTGTAGAAAAAGCATGACTAAGTAAAGAAAGTATCACCCAATAACAAGTTCTATACACTTCACTGAACTTGTTAACAGTTAGAATAGCTATTCAGAAGCCATGGAACTTCACTTTTGGTTTCACGCTTTTACTATCAATAATTTTTCTTGTGTTTGTTTGGCTGTCTTAATTTACTTTCATAACGATTCTTTTCATGAATATATCCCAATAAAGTGACTTTATTAAATTAAAAAACCAAAGACAACAAAAGAAGACAGGAATATAACTTTATACAAAACTCCTAAAGAATTTGTTTGATGCAGGATATCCTAAGTTCCTATGTATGTTATATGGTAACATCATGTGTTGTCTTTAATTTATAGACTAAGTTTTGTATAATATAAAACATCTTCTTATCCAGTGCCTCTCTAGGACCACTCTATCTGGATGCTTATGGGAAGCATCATTTGTATGTGCATGCCTCCCAGATATTGTACATTCAGCCAAAACATTTGGACTAGGATGACAACATCCTGGCAAACCACCAGTAGCTATAAAGGATTCCTTAGGACAAAGAGCTTTTTAACATCTTGGCAGCCTGGCAACATGCCTTTGTGCTATCAGTCTGTTCAGGACAATTTGAGATTAGAGCCTAGGAACTTTCAATTTTAGTTTCTCTGGTAACCTGGGCTTTTCTTTCCAAGGTGTGTAAAATGAAGAGGGGAGCACATTGAACAATTTTAGCTACAGTTTTTATAATTTCATGTTTATTTCCAG
>NC_022030.1:32359583-32363406 GCF_000317375.1 Microtus ochrogaster
AAAGTGGCAACACTACATTAAAACCTTTCCAACAGTGAATTAGGGTTCCTATTTTCTCAAATCCAGGCAACATCTGTTGTCATCTGTATTATCAATGATGGCCATTCTGAGTGGAGTAAGGTGAAATCTTAAATAGAGAACAAGAATACTAAGATCAAAAGGGTTAAAGAAGGAAGTGGAGTAAACGGATTGAAGGTAAAAGAGGGTCAATGAACATGAAGTATGCATGAAAAAGTTTCACAGAAGCCTAAAAACTTTTTTTAATCTAGTATAATTTTTTAATTGATTTTATTGAGCTATACGTTTTTCTCTGCTCTCGTCTCTGCCACTCCCTCCTGTTTAATGCTCTCCCATGGTCCCCATGATCTCAATTTACTCATGAGATCTCTCTCTCTCTCTCTTTTTTTTTTTTTACTACTTCCCATGTAGATTAGATCCATGTATGTCTTTCTTGGGGTCCTCATTGTTGTCTAGGTTCTCTGGGATTGTGATTTGTAGGGTAGTTTTCTTTGTTTTATGTTTAAAAATTACTTACAAGTGAGTATATATGATAATTATCTTTCTGGGTCTGGATTGCCTCACTCAATATGATGTTTTCTAACTCCATCCCTTTGCCTGCACATTTCAAGATGTCATTATTTTTTTCTGCTATGTAGTACTCCATCATGTAAATCTACCACTTTTTCTTTATCCATTCTTTCGTTGAGGTTGAGGTTGTTTCCAGGTTCTGGCTATGACAAACAAAGCTGCTATGACTATAGTTAAGCACACGTCCTTGTGGTAATACTGAGCAGCCTTTGGATATTTACCCAAAAGTGGTATTTTATGGGTCTTGAGGAAGGTTGTTTCCTAATTTTCTGAGAAATTGCTATACTGATATTCTAAGGGTCTATACCAGCTTACACTCCCACCAGAAATGAAGGAGTGTTCCCTTTACCTCACAACCTCTCTAGCATAAGTTGTCTTCAATGTTTTTGATCTTGGCTATTCTTAAGGTATAAGATGTAATCTCAAAGTTCTCTGATGACTTAAGATGCTGAGCATTTTCTTAAATGTCTTTATGCCATTTTAGAATGGCTCTGTTGAGAGTTCTCTGTTTTGGTCTATATTCCATTTTTTATTGGATTATTCGTTCTTTTGATAACCAATTTCTTGAGCTCTTTGTATATTTTGAAGATCAGACTTCTGTCTGTTGTGGGGTTGGTGAAGGTCTTTTCCAATTCTGTAGGCTGCTGTTTTGTCTTGTTGTTTTACAAAAGCTTCTCAGTATCAGGAGAACCAATTTATTGGTTGTTTTTCTCAGTGTTTGTGCTACTGGGGTTATATTTAGAAAGTGGTCTTTTGTGCCAATGCATTCAAATGTATTTCCCACATTGTTTTCTATGAGGTTTAGTATGGCTAGCTTTACGTTGAGGTCTTTGATCTATTTGAACTTGAGTTTTATGCATTGTGATAGATATGGATTTGGTTTCATTCCTTGACATGTTGATACCCAGTTATGCCAGCAACATTTGTTAAATACGCTTTCTTTCTTCCATTTGATATTTTTTTTTTGCTTCTTTGTCAAAAACTAGGTGTTTAAAGGTGTATGGATTAATATCTGGGTCTTTGATTCAGTTCCATTGGTCCTCCTGTCTGTTTTTATGCCAATACCAGGCTGTTTTCAGTACTATAGCTCTGTAGTAGTAGAGTTTGAAGTCAGGAATTGTGATGCCTCCAGAAGTTCTTTTATTGTACAGCATAGTTTTGGCTCTCCTGGGTATTTTGCTTTTCCATATGAAGTTGAGTACCCTTCTTTTTGAGCTCTGTGAAGAATTTTTCTGGGTTTTTGATGGGCATTACATTGAATCAGTAGACTGCTTTTGGGAGATCTTTCCACTTTCTGGTGTCTTTTCCAATTTCTTTCTTCAAAGATTTAAAGTTCGTGTCATACAGATCTTCCACTTGTTTGGTTAGAGTTACTCGAGATATTTTATGCTATTTGTGGCTATTGTGAAGGGTGATGTTTCTTTTATTTCTTTCTTGGCACATTTATCATCTGTGTAAAGGATGGCTACTGATTCTTTTGAGATATCCTGTATCCTTCTACATTACTGAAAGTGTTTATGAGTTTTAGAAGTTCCTTGTCAGAATTTTGGGGGTCACATATGTAAACTATGATATCATCAGCAAATAATGAGTGTTTTACTTTCTTTTCTATTTGTGTCCCTTGTTCTTTTGTTGTCTTATTGCTCTAGCTAGGATTTCAAGAACCATATTCAATAGATATGGAGAGAATGAACAACCTTGTCTTGTTCCTTATTTCAGTGGGAATGCTGGGAGTTTCTCTCTATTTAGTTTTATGTTGGCTGTTGGCTTGCCTTTATTATATTTAGTTATGTTCCTTGTATCCCTGCTCTCTCCAACATTATCATGAAGGGATGTTGTATTTTGTTGAAAGCTTTTTCAGCATCTAATGAGATGATCATGTGGTTTTTATTTTTCAGTTTGTTTATATGGTGGATTACATTGACGGATGTTTGTATGTTAAACCATCCATGCATCACTGGGATGCAGCCAGTTTAATCGTGGTGGAGAATGGTTTTGATGTGTTCTTGTATTCGATTCGCCAGTATTTTACTTAATATTTTTTGCATCAATTGTTCATAAGTGAGATTGGTCTGCAATTCTCTTTTTTAGTAATGTCTGTATGTGTTTTGGGCATCAGGGTAATTGTAGCCTCATAAAAAGAGTTTGGCAATGTTCCTTCTGTTTCTATTGTGTGGAACAATTAGAAGATTATTGGTATTAGTTCTTTTTTGAAAATCTTGTACAATTCTGAACAGAAACTTTCTGGTCCTGGACTTTCTTTGGTTCAGAGACTTTTGATGACTCTTTCTATTTCTTTAGTAGTTATAGGTCATTCAATTTGCTTATCTGGTCTTGATTTAATTTTGGTAAGAGATATTTATCCAGAAAGTTGTCCATTTCCTACAAGTTTTCCAATTTTGTGAAGTAGAGGTTTTCGAAATATGACCTGATGATTCTCTGGATTTTCTTCGTGTCTGTTGTTATGTCCCCCTTTTCATTTCTGATTTTGTTAATTTAGATATTCTCTCTCTTTCTTTTGATTAGTTTGGGTAAAAGTTTGTCGATTTCATTGATTTTCTTGAAGAACTAACTCTCTGTCTCATTGATTCTTTGTTTTTTTTTTGTTGTTGTTTGTTTCTATTTTGTTGATTTCAACTCTCAATTTGATTATTTCCTGCAATCTAGTTCTCTTGGGTGGGTTTGCTTCTTTTCTTTCTAAAGTTTTCAAATGTTCTTTTAATTCACTAGTGTGGGATTTTTCCACTCTCTTTGTGTTCACATTTAGTGAACTTTCCTCTTAACACTGTTTTCATTGTGTCCCATAAATTTGGGTATGTTGTATGGTTATTTTCATTGAATTTTAGGATGCCTTTAATTTCTCGCTTTATTTCTTTCTTTACTTTTTATGATTCCAGAGAGCATTGTTTAATTTCCATGTGTTTGTGGGCTTTCTGGAAATAGTATTGCTGTTGAATTCTAGTTTTACACCATGGTGATATGATAGGATACATGGGGTTATTCTAGTTTTTTGTTACCAAGTATGTGGTCAGTTTTTGAGAAGGTTCCATGAGGTGCTGAGAAAAAGTTATATTCCTTTATTTTTGGATTTAATATTCTTTTTTTGGGGGGGGGGTTTCAAGACAGGGTTTCTCTGTAGCTTTGTTTCCCTTCCCTGAACTAGCTCTTGTAGACCAGGCTGGCCTTGAACTCCCAGAGATCCACCTGCCTCTGCCTCCCGAGTGCTGGGATTAAA
>NC_022030.1:32364927-32365559 GCF_000317375.1 Microtus ochrogaster
CTACAGACCTAGCATATCTGACAGACATTTTTGCAAAGCAGCAAATTTTGAGGGAATGTCTTACCTTGTCTTGAAAAATTTCAACAGTGACTTTCTTGCATACTGCTAGTCCAGTTTGATCAGTGTATAAGCTAATTATGAATGTTTGGTCAATAATTTCAGGCTTATTATTAATTAGCTCTTACATTAAATTAACCTCTATATTATTTATGCTCTATCATATGGTGGTACCTTTATTAGCATAGCACATTCATCTCCTGCTCCCTCTGCATCTCAATGGTTACTTCATACTCTTCCATACCTCATCCCATCATTTCAGTTTAGTTTTAGTGCCTAACTTTATTCTGTTCAGCTATTGGCCAGTCAGCTTGTTTTATAAATCAATCATAACCACATATATTCACATAGTGTGCAGTAGGATCATTCCACAGCAATGGGGTTCAGAGGAAAGGATATAGAGAGAAAAGGATTAAATAATAATGATGACATGAAAAATAGATACAAAACCCAATGAGTTTTTAAGCTAAATAAAACTAATGAAATGTATAACAGAAGTACCTTGTGTCAATAAAGAAGGACATAGGTTATTAAAAAGAAATCTCAGGCTTTCTTACACACGACCCCCCACAAGC
>NC_022030.1:32375051-32375994 GCF_000317375.1 Microtus ochrogaster
AAAAAAAAGAAACCAATACTTCTTTCTATGAAGAATGACATCAAAATTTGTTTGGGGTTTTTAGTGGTTTGAATAATATGTCTCTCTTAAGTTAATAATATTTGATTATTTGGTTTCAATGAAGTTACAGAGGAGCAGGGGATGGAGTTCATGCAGCCTTGATTAAGGAAATACGCCCCTTGGAATAAGCATAGCATTTTAATAGCTTCACCTTACCTCCACTTGCTCTTTCTACTTTGTGTTTGTGATTGAAAATATGAAGATTAAATAAATCATTACTGGGTGAAGTATTAAAAAAAAGAAAAAGAAATCTCAGTGTTAGGTATTTTACTTCTGAAGCCATCTTTATCATTTTAGGCAATTTCTATCACTCTGGGTTACCCATATAACTAGATAATAAGACCCTATTGCAATAGAAATCACTATACAATGATCAGGAAATGCTCTCCATGCCAGCAACTCTACAAAACTCTGGAAGGTGCTGTGAACACTATTAGAAAATAAAAGACATCAGTGTTCTTAGCCACACGAGGCAATACATACAGCAAGTCTAATCTGCTAGACAGTATTTCCCCATTGGTACAACCGTGGCACGATCATTTATGGAAATAGTCAATTACTTCCTTGACTGTGCTTAAGGTCTGATCCACTAAAGGGAAATCATATCTGGTACTATCGACATAATGTAAACCCATACTAGAGCACAGGCCCAAGTTGGAAAACTTTCATGTTATTTTACTAAATGATAATGTTGTCAAAATGCCTACTGAATTGTTTGTTGGCAGATGCTGCTCATTCATTCTCAACTGTCCAGATCTGGAATAATCACTAAGAGACTATATCATTTACAATACTGTTTGGCTAATAGCTTTAGCATTTTTCTTTTTTTAAATTTATTTAATCTTTTTCTCCCAATTCCCACTCCCTCCCCTCTTTGTATCTC
>NC_022030.1:32376430-32377975 GCF_000317375.1 Microtus ochrogaster
ACAGTCTGTCCCAACTGTTAACCATCTTCAAAGGGGCTTGGTTGTTCCCATGCTCATTCACTCCCAATCCAGTTGAAGTTGGTGAGCTACCATTAGCTCAAGCAAACTGTCTTAGTGGATGAACCCCTCATTGTCTTGAATTGCTTGCTCATATTCTTGCTCTTTCCACTCTTGGACCTTGGGAGCTCAGTCCAGTGCTCCAATATGTGTCATTGCCTCTGTTCCCATTTGTTGCTGGATGAAGGTTCTATGGTGATATTTAAGATAATCATCAGTCTGACTACAGGGTAAGGTCAGTTCAGACACCTTCTTCTCTATTGCTCAGGGTCTTAGCTGGGGTCATCCCTATGGATTCTTGGGCATTTTTCTGGAGCCAGGATTCTTGCTAACTCCATAATGGCTTCCTCAATCAAGATATCTCTTTTCTTGCTTTCATATTTGTCCTTTCTCCATCTCGACTATCCCATTCCTTCAAGTTCTCTTCAACCCCTCCTTCTCCCCTTCCTTCTACTCCCATACTCTCCTGATCTCCAATTTTTGTCTGATTCCATTTCCAGGTTGGTCTATATATGTTTTTCTTTGGGTTCATCTTATTACTTAGTTTCTCTAGGATTATGAACTCTAAGATTGATGACCTTTGTTTATGGCTAGAATCCACTAATGAGTGAATACATACCATATTAAGTTTTTTGAAATGGTGGTCTGTGTTACCTATCTCAGGATAGTGTTTTCTAATTCCATCCATTTGCATGCAAAATTCAAGATGTCATTATTTTTCACCACTGAGTAGTACTCTAATGTGTAGATGTGCCACACTTTCTTTATCTATTCTTCCATTGAGAGCATTTAGGTTGTTTCCAGGTTCTGGCTATTACAAATAATGCTGCTATGAACATAGTTGGACAAATGCTTTTATAGTATGATTTGGCATCTCTTGGGTATATTCCCAAGAGTAGTATTGCTGCATCCTGAGATAGGTTGATTCCCAGTTTTCTGAGAAACTGCCAACTGATTTCCAAAGTGGTTGCATAAGTTTGCTCCACATCCTCTCCAGAATAAGATATCATTAGTGTTTTTGATCTTAAGCATTCTGGCAGGAGTAAGATGGTATCTGAGAGTTGTTTTGATTTATATTTCCCTGATAGCTAAGGAAGTTGAACATGTCCGTAAGTATCTTTTGGCCATTTGAAATTCTTCTGTTGTAGGAAATCTCTGTTTAGCTCAGTATAACACTTTTTAATTGGGTTACTTAGAAATTTAATGTTTAATTTCTTGAGTTCTTTATATATTTTGGAGATCAGTCCTTTGTCTTGAAATAGATTGTTCCTGCCAGGAGACGATATGTATCATTGTTATCAAGAGTCTTAAGCCCTTAAAATATTTTAAATGCCATATTCCATAGGTCTTTGATAACTTTGAAAATTATCTAACTGAAATATATCTCTATATATCTAGAAAACCTAACTGACATGACTATAAAATTGACTATTATAGATGACTATCTATTTACCTGTATTCCTTAATTATACATTACATTTTAAATGA
>NC_022030.1:32378455-32383307 GCF_000317375.1 Microtus ochrogaster
GTTGAAACAAAAGTAGAACCTCTTTTCCAAAGTAACATATCCCTAGAACAAAACTTTGAATTCAAGATACCTTTAAAATGTATATGTTTAGTTTATCAGCCTGTACAATGAAATGTCTCTCTGTACCTTGCTCATTCACAGTCAACAAATTCAAAGAAAACACAATAATATAAATAATCCAGACTCTCTGTGTATATTCTATCTTTATGTGTCCTATTTTTCTTACTTTATTGATTTTTCTACAAGTTTAATATTATTTTATTATCTTTACTCCTTTAATCTATGACCAACTTCACAGTCCACCCTGCTTGCTCCACCTAGTCCAACATGGCAGAGACCTGTTTGCTGCCTCTGAGAGCCATTTTTTCTGCCCCAGATCCAGGGTCATAGCAGGTCTATATCACCATTAAGCAATTTGTAACATACTGCTCACAGATTCCAATTAAGTGCTAGGCCTCCTGAAGGGGCCAGAGCTGTACATGCAACTATCATAAACCAAAAAGATGCCATTTCTTAAAAAAGCTGTGTTTTTTTAATTATGCTATTGATGAATCAGGAAGACCTCTCTTAAATGAACCATGATGCCCCTGCTTGTCACCAGAAAACAAAGCCCATGTTGGAAAAAAAAAGTGGCTAAACTTTGTTATTTTTGTATCTAGAATATTTTATAAGCTCTATCAGGTTTTATGTGAATTTAGTTGTTACACATCAGTGTGTCGATCTATTGGGGGAGGCTGCTTGTTCATCTTGGCTTCCCAAACCTGAAATAATCACACAGAAACTATATTATTTGCAATATTGTTTGGCCAATAACTTAAGCATATTTCTAGTTAGTGCTTGCATCTTAAGTTAAGGCATTTCCATTATTTTATATTTTATCATGAGGTTCTTGGCCTCCTGGCAAGGTTCCTGCTGGCAGTTCACATCTTTCTCTTCTGGTGGCTACATGGAATCTCACTGACTCCAACTTCTTTCTCCCAGCATTCAGTTTTGTTTGCCCACCTAGATCTATTCTGCCCTATCTATACAGGCCAAAGACCTTCTTTATTCATTAACCACTAAAAGCAAAACATGTACAGAAGAACTTGTCACACCACTAAATCTTTACTTTTTATTCAAAAAAGGAATGAAAGAAGTCTCTTTTTGCAGTGGGTTATTTGGAGATTCATAACTGCTTAAAGTGCTAGATTAAGTGACTGTGTCTTCTTAGTCATGAGACCGGATGTCTATATTAACTTGCCCTAGGTTCAGGAAACACGACAGAAGAGGACTTGAAAGTGTCAGAGGTTAGAGAAGAGTGCCTTGAAATCTTGTTTTCTGGACATAATATGGATGCTGCACACAGGAATTCAAAAAAAGCTATGGTAATTTTCACACAACCTATACAACATTAAGTCACTTAAAAATTCTAGCATGGATGTTTGGAGAAACAGCTCAGTAGTTAAAAGTGCTTACTGCTCTTGCAGAACAAACAGGTTCAATTCCCAGAATGTGAGTAACATTCTATTACTCCAGTTACAGGAAATCCTATTTCTCCTTTAAGATCTCTGAGGGCTCTTCAAAATTGACATACACATACCTACAATACACACTAACACATACAAAATAATCCACCATGGAGGGCCTTATTCCTAGTTGAGGAGCTCAGGAAAGCTTTGGGGATTAGGCAGAGTCACTTTCTTTAAAGGGCACTGGTATATTGTTGTGGAAAATTATTTTAAGAAATGTTACATTTGTTTATGCTGTGGAACATTTGTTTAATGATGTAAATATGTGTTGCTTTTGTTTGTGTTGCCTTTGTTTAACTTTGTGATACTGTGATTCTTTTCCTGTATAAAACACGTGCTTGTCTAATAAAGAGCTGAAAATCCAAAAGCAAGGCAGGAGAAAGGATAGATGGGGCTGTAGACAATTTTTCTGTCCCATCCTGTCATATAGCCTTTCAGTCTCAAGGAAACACACAAAGGTTTATGTTAATTATAAACTGTTGGCCTATTATGATTATTTTTAACTCACTCTTACAACTTAACTTAACCCATAATTCTTGTCTTTGTTTAGCCACATGGCTTGGTACATATTATCCCTGAGGCATTCTCATTTTGCTACTTCTGTATCTGACTGATGAATGACTCTCTCCCTTTCCTCGTCTCAGAATTGTCTTAGACTGGTTGTCCCACATACACTCATGCCTGACTATTTTACAACCAGCTTTTTATTAAATCAACATGAGTGACAAATTTTTAAGTGTACAAAAGCATGATCTCACAGCATGGAGCAAAAAGTATAAATAGAGAGAAAAGCCTGGTAGAGGAAGGTACAAAAGAATATGGAGAGGAAGACATCAGGGGCTAGCCATCCAGCTGTTTAGTCAGCCATGGAGTAAGTGTGAAAGTAAGATATACAAAAATATGGAAAGGAAAAATCCCAGAAACCAAAGGTAGTTGAGATAACTTAAGAAAAATTTGCAAAGAAACAAGTCAAGCTAAGGATAAACATTTATAAGTAATAACAGTTCTCTCTGTGTGTGATTTTATTTGGAGCAGAGCAACAAGTCTCAAAAAAGAGTAAACAGTAAAAGACTAAAACCAACCAACTTCAGTATATAACAGATGATAACTCTAGATCATCCTAGATGACCCTATAGCCAGGCACATATGGGCAACACTCATTGGATTCAGTGTGTTATAATAAATTAAAAGAATACTTGAACCTGAAAGTTATCTTGGGGGGAAGTGAGGTAGCAGTTGGAAGGAAGAAATAGGAGATGAATACAATTAAGGTGAAATTTAAGGATGTATGAAATTTGCAAAGAACTTACAAAAAGGAGCTGAACATCACATGAGACTTATAAATGAGTATCTTTGGGATCCACCCAGTTGGTAGAGTTTTCCAGCCATCTAGAAAGTGTGATGGATTTAAGACATTTAGAAATGTGCAGGATCAGGGTATGGTCACTATGAAATACGAAGACTTATGGATGGAGAAGTGCCTCAGTACTTACTGCTCCTGAGATGATGACAAAATTTTAGACCCCAGTAAATACACAGTGGAATACAATCACCTGTAACTTCAGTACAAGAAGATCTGATGACCTCTTCAGGCTTTTGATGGCAACAGGTAAGAATGTGGTACTCAAACAAATATGCAAGCAAAAACTTTCATACAAATAAAATTTGAATAGAAAATAATTGTGCAGAATACTGAGACATGTTTTTAAATATTAATCACACAGAAATTGTTTTAATTAAATCACCGCTTGACCCATTCATTTTAACCTCTTATTGGCTAACTCTTATATGAATTTAACACATTTCTATTAATCTGTATATTCCCTTGTGGCTGTGGCTTACTGGGTAAAGTTCCCATGCTTTCTCTCTGACTCCACCTTTTTTCCCCCATCATTCATTTCAATCCTCCCCGCCTAGCTCTGCTCCTCCCCACCCTGTTTTTCAATAGGCTCAAAGCAATTCTTAACAGTAATCACAGAATACAGAGAGAAATTCCAATCCCCTCCCCTTTTCTGTCGAAATAAAAAAGAAAGGTTTGAACTTTAATATGTAAAAGTACATATAACAAAACAGGTATCAAACAATAATTACAGTTACAATATTTATATCTACTTCTTATCTATTCTTCAACTCCATCAAAGACTCAAGAAGAATATAATATCACTTAAGTAAATAGGAGGTGCATTGTAAGCAACTTCCAAAACTATAGAATTGACAGAGACATCTCACTACCTGGATAGTCATCACCCAAAGTTCTGTGCCATTGGGGTATCCATCTTCAGCCTACGGGCACATAGTATCTAGCAGACTTTTCCATGAAGCAGGAAATTTAAAAGACACTTGTGCCTATATTAGCAGTTTGTTATTCACTTTGTTCTGTGTCTGGCAGAATGTCTGGCAGACTCTTTCATGTAGCAGGAACCCCGAAGGATGGTCTCACCTTTAGGCAAGTTCAGCAGCCATTTCTCTGTGGGTCTTGCAAGTAGAGTACAGATAACATACCATCAAGCAGTCTAGACAAGAGCAGTTTCTTGCCCAGATGGCTAGCAAACTCCATTAGGAATCTCTTTGATTGTGGTGAGAGCAGCAGACTGCATTCCTGCTGCCTGGCTCCCAGCCACCCAGCTAGCTCAGTCAGTAGAGCATGAGACCCTTAATCGCAGGGTCGTGTGTTCAGGCCCCACATTGGTCACCACTCTGTAGTGGAGGAGCTGCAGGCTGCATTCATGCCCAGCTCCCGCATGGATAGCTTTATACTTGAAATAACAACACACACATAAAGTCTCACCAATAAGACCTCTGAATAAGGAGAACAACAAAGTACATGCCAAGGGTATCCAGCATAAATTTTTCTAGGTTTCTACCTTATAGAAAGATCTACAGGTAATTGAGTAAAGCTGGAAGCGGGAGAGGTGAATATCACTGGGGCTGAGAAGAGCAATTGACTGCTCATGGACAAAAGGCCATCCCTGAAAACATGCATGTAATTAAAGTTATATGGATTCCACATATATATTTGTATATATGTGTATATACAAATACATATATGGATATAACATCAATTAGTGAACAATAGAGTTCACAAATCTAAAGGAGAATTGGGAGGAGTATATGTGAGAGTTTAGAAGAATGAGGGAGAGGAGAAAAATGTAATTAAATGTAGGGGAAGCCCAGCCCTATGGGGGGCATGTTCACCTCAACCTAATGTTTACATATAAATCTGGTGGGCATGAGCCCTGCCGCTCCCTTTTGTATTTCCTGCCCATTGCTGGATCCCTGGTGTTGTAAGATATCCCTTCATTAAATTTTGCTGTTTCATATTAAGCTAGCCTGGTTATTAGGCC
>NC_022030.1:32383747-32393555 GCF_000317375.1 Microtus ochrogaster
AATATACATTCATTTCTTTGAGTCTTGATTTAAGCTTGAAAATGTTGGCTCTGCTCCCAGGTTTTGACTGCATTGCTGTGTTGTCAGACGTCCATTCTCATACTTCTCTTTTATTCTCTGTTTTTTTCTGACTCTGTATATTATTCTTAAACCAATTTTCTTAAATGGCTCAATGTATGGCATCCAGGAAGCATCCTTTTAACTATTTTTCACTTAAAATATTTGTTTTATTAGTTGTCTGATAGTCTCCTATAATGTGTTGCAATCTTCTAATGACACTTTCTTCCAAACGTACCAGTCATTTGTATTTGTCACTATTTTTTCGTGAGAAAATCTCCCTTTACCCATAGCTTCTATGCTGTCATTCTCAAGCATGTAACTTATCTTCTTCTAACAGCCAGTTAAGGAAATGCTGGGTCTCCTGGATATTGGCAGGTCTCCAGCCTATACATCATTTCTTAGAGTTGGAATGAATTTCAAAATACTACAGGAGCTGTTTGAATCTGTTCTATAATATTTTCAGAAAAGCCTGGGGCAGCTTTAACAAAAAAATAGGTTGCTAAATTTTTTTTGTGATTTATGTATTTTATACCATCATTTGTTGATAAATGGAATTTTTTTTCCAGGATTCATCTCTCTCTCTCCCTGGACCTCTTTCTCCAAATAATTTCTGTAATGTTCACTATTAATTGCCAGCTTGACAAAATTTTAAATCACTTGGGAGCTAGAAATCTGGATATTTCTGGCCTGAGGGAATTAAATTGACTATACCACATCTAGGCAGACAATGTGATTTTTTTTTTAACACCCAAGTCCAGGAAAGTGACATATATTCAAGGTACATCACTATGCATAAGTGTGTGATTATGTTGGGGAAATGCATCTCTGCAACATTAAATAAGCTAGAACAGAGTTATGCTAGAATTTATTCATCTGCATTCCTTTGCTAGATTATTGAAAATTTAATTATTATTTTTGAATGCACATTTTTCATTCCACAGAGAATGCTGTGAAGGGATTTCATTACTGAGACCTGAAATTTGAGTACTGCTATAAAATGTCATGTATTCACACTAACCAGTCCTCCTTACCACATCTACAGCACCTTCTTCTCTCTAATTCTCAGTACATAGATTAACAGTAACTCCTTAAAAGGATTCTATTGCTCTTTCTATAATTAGCAGAAAAATTTAATTTTGTATATTTTTTGAGAATTTTCAGAAATATGTTTTGAAAATGAGATATAAAATAATTTCTCTTTAGTATATTAGCTCCAAGGAACAACACTGTATATCTATGAATGACACAATTCTCATCTATAAAATAACCATTTGTCTACTTATGCCTTCACCTGGCAATAAAATTATTCATACCTCTCTTACTAATGTGATTCTTAACCATCCATACTCTATATGCAACATTATGGAACTTAGTTAGAAGCTCCAGTTGCCTAGAACTCTGAGCCATTCTCCTGCCCCAGACACCTGAGTACTGGCTTTATAGATGTGAGCTATCATGGCTAGCTTTTTGGTGACATTTCTTTCAGGAGATTAAAAAATATGGCTTTAAAGTTTTATGTTGTTATTTTCAGCATTTATCATAAAATTCCTAAAGCTTGTGGCTATTTCTTATTTTTATGTAGAGCAATCTATAGTCAGCAAATAAACATTACTTTATCTGATCTTATATACTTTGGTATGTAAAATGTATTAGTCATGTCTCTGATTAAATCTCAATTATAACTTTCATTTTAAATTCTGATTAAAGTTTTAACAAATTTTAATGAGATGCTTTTTCTTTCAATATAGTTAAGGAGTATAGGAGAACACATTATAACTTCATTATACCTTCTCTGTCACTGAAAGACGTTTAAGAGCTCTGTAAGAAATATTCCCTTAATTACCAAAGATTCCTGATAAATAATATGCCATCATTACCAATAGGATGACTTGAGGAAACTATGAACTTTGCTATAAAAGAATGCAATTATCACAATAGAAATCAATTGTATGATAAGACAAGATTAATTTTTCCCATGAAGGCAGCAATAATCTCTACCTGAGAAAATATATATTGAAATAAAATTCTTTTAAGTGTCACCATGTTTCCTCATTAAACAAGATAGACATGAATGTACATTAAAAATTATATTAGTTCATATATACTATACAACTACGTATACATAGATAATGTATGTATATATTTGTAAAATAAAAATAAGTTTTATATTTATATATATAATTCAGTAGCCTATGTGCTACTCTCAATATTGAAATAAAACTATAATTTTAGAAGAAATGTATTTATATGTACAACTTATATCACATTATATATATAACCCATATATGTTATGAGCAAATCACATTTTATATAGCATGCTTGTAAGTGCCTAACATAAAGAAAATTAACAAGTAAAGATATTAATAACACTATATAATCATTATAAAATCTGATAGTAATTAAAGTGGTGAATCATTGTAGACCTTAGAGATTTGAATCATCATTAGATATTTTTAGTTTTAGGAATTAGTTTGATTCTATATAATTAAGTAATAAAAATATAATTAAAGACAAATAGAATTTTTAAATACTTTCTAAATCAAACCTTAAAACAAGTTTCTGTGAATTTCTTGGTAATGAAAGATCTCCCACCCTTGTGGAAACCTTTATTCTGTGGTCAACAAGTGGCCATACTGGTTTTATACATAAAATTTTCATCCATAATCATCTGTGACTTTGACTGAAGGATAAAGACAAGAAAGAAATAAAATTCAGCCGGTAGATTAGTTGTCTATGTTAGACTTAGACAAAGGTCTCAGCCCTACATAAAATGGGTACAATGGTTGCAATGGCATACATGTATAATCTCAGCACTCAGGGAAGTAGTAGCTATAAGATCATAAGCTTACTGTCTTTCTCCACTACATAGATGTTAAAATCATCCTGGGCTACTAAGATACTATCTCACAAAGAGAATGGGTTTCTGTAATTCTTGATATTTTCCCACTATGTGACCGAAGAACATATATATGTATAAGCACATACACACATAGAACAATTGAGTTTATTAATATTGATTAAATAGTATTTATCTTCTAATGGCTTTTTTCTTTAACTAAGGTTCCTATGCATGTTTCTACAGAGTTACTTATCTCTGATAATATATTCATTATCTGATTGAATAGGAACAGAGACCTTTACATTATTAACTACAGAACAAAAGTGCAATTGGCTCTTAGCCATCACTTATACAGTCATCTTTGCATTAAGTTGAACTGCACCAATCAACTTTCATTTCTTCATGTGTGTGGACTGACCAGTAAATAATACATGGAAAAAATTAGGATGAAATCAGGATTACTAATATTTAATTGATTGTAAGTTAAAGAAAATGCAATATTGTCACAGTATTTGACATAAAATTATTTTTGCTTGTTATTTGCATGTTTGACTTTTTTACCTCATTTGGTTTAACATCAGTGGACCAGAAATGTCTATAGTTTACTTAGTTCTCTTCGGCCTTTCAACCTAATGCAATATAAGTTCTTAAAGAATTTCCTTTATTTTAATTTCTTTGCTATCTGTTATGATGTCTGTTTTCCATTTTTGGTTTTATTAACAAAAAAATTTCCCATTTAGAAAAGATCCATGACATTCATGGCATCACAAGGATTGAGTAGTTGGATAGGTTTCCAGTACCAAGCATGGTTTCCTTTTGTTTGAGCAGTTCTATTCCAAATAGAGTATTGGTTACTGCCAAGGTATGCATGTCTCTACCACTTTAGTAGACCAGCATAATCCCTAACAAGAATCTAACATTTGTCTTTGTATCCATCCCACAAAAAATAGTGTTGTCCTCACTCTTTATCAAGGTAAATTCTATTTTCAACAGAGTCCAGAGATTTATAGCTTAGCCTCAATGGATATACTTATGAAATACTCATTCACATAAAGATCAGAGGACTTGGTAGAAGAGAGAGTTTTAAGTTCAAGAAGTTCAGAGAGTATGCTGTGAAACTGTTTCCTAGTAATGTCAGAAGTTAAACCCATAAAGTCTTAACAACCAGCTGCTGCTACATGAGCTGACAAAGGCCACCAACAATAAGCAACGTGGACAAGGGAAAGCCCATGAAGCTTCAACAACACACAAAGGGTTACAGGTAACTAAGGAGTTCTGAGAGTAGGAGAAATAATATTCCCTAGGGAAGAGTACAACAGTTTGTTATCCAATAACAAATGCTGGGCCCTGAAAACATAAATTTGAGTATAACATTAGGAAGACTGAGCAAGTTATATTTAGGAATATATAAGGATAAAAGAATATTCATGTAATAACAATTAATGGAAAGTTGGCCATAAATTTGAAAGAGAGCAAGGGGAGGGGATTTGGGAGAGTTTGAAAATAGAAAAGGGAGAAAGAAATGCTATAACTATAATATCAAAAATGTAAGTAAAATAGGTCTATTTCCAGGTTCAAATGGATGATTCCCTGCAAATTTCTACTAGGAGTTACAACCAATACTTCTCATGTTATTCTACAAAATCAAAGTACAAGGAATACTTCCAAATTCTATGAAATTTCTGATACTCTAATACCAAAGCCAGTTAAAGTCATGGTGAGAAAACTGGCAATATCCCTGGTGAAGATAGACGCAGTTTCTCTTACCAAAACACTTGCATACTGAGTATGTAGACACACTAAAATTACCATTTACAATAATAGTTGTTTTCCCCAGAAATGCAGTTTGATTCAATTTATGCAAGTAAAATAATGTGTTAAATTTTACTTATTGACATTTAAATTCATCTCAATAGATATGAAAAAGGCCTTTGAAAAATATAAATTGCTTCATAAAAAAGTACTAAAAAATAATGGTACTTGAAAGAAGATATCTAAACATTATAAAAAGTATATATGACAAACCCATATTCAATACTATTCTAAATTGAGAAAAATCTTGAGGCAGTTCTTTTGAGAGTAAAAGACAGACAGAGTTGTCACTCTCTCTATTCCTATTGAAATATATTGTTTGAGGTAAGTCCTAGCTGAATCATTAAGACAAGAGAAGAAAATAATGGTAATACAAATAATAAAGAAGTCAATTCTATTTGCAAATGGTATAATACTAAGCAAAAATGAGTCCAAAAATTCTATGAGTAAATCCATTGAACTGATCAACATTTTTAACAAAATAGGAGAATGCAAAATTGACATATTCATATATGTAGCTTTTATATGTATATAGGAAAGGAATTATGGAAATAAATCCATTCACAGTAACCTCAAAATTGCACTGGAATAAAACTAATTCTGGTGGTTTGAACGAGAAAGTCCCTCATAGGCTAAGACATTGGAAAACTTGGTCCTTAATCAGTAGTGCTACTTATACAGGGTTAGGCAATGTGGCCTTGATGGAAGAAGTATGTCTCTGGGAACAGCCTTTTAGTTTTCAAAGTTCTGACTCATTCACAGTTTGATATCTGCTTCCAATTTAGGGTTTGAGATGTCTACTCTTGGCCCTCATTTTAAACACCTGATGTCATGATTTGCTGCTATAATTTACTCACCCTGCTGGCAGCGTAAGCCCAGATAAGCTGTTTCTTCAATAAATTGCCTTGGTCGTAGTGTTTTATCATGGCAGTAGAAAAGTAACTAAAATATTAACCAAAGAGCTGACAGTCTTCTACAATAAGAACTTCAAATACCTAAAGAAAGAAATTGGGAAGACTTTAGTTTGTTTTCTATTGTTGTGATAAAGAATATTTTAAAAACAGAAACTTGGAGAGAAAGGGGATATTTGACTCACACATCCCAACCACAGTGTATCATAAAGGGATGAAGTCAGGACAGGAACTCAACAAAGGTAGAAATCTAGAGGCAGGAACTAAAATAGAGAGTATAGAATAAAACTGCTTAATCAAAATTGTCACCAAAAGAGGTGCTGGAGAGATGGCTTAGAGGTTAAGAACACTGACTTAGTGTTGCTAGAACATAGAGGATGCTTTATTAGCATATTCAAGAGTAACTGGTGGTGTAGGATTCTCTGCTGTATGCTATGAATATCACTGCTTAATAAAGGAACTGCATTGGGCTTATAGCAGTATTATAAGGGAACAGAGCTAGGCAGGGAAAACTAAACTGAAGGCTGGAAGAAAGAAGGGTGGAACCAGAGAGAAGCGATGGAGCCACCAGAGACAGACATGCTGAAACTTTGCTGGCAGGCCCTGACCTTGTGGTGATGCATCAATTAATGGTGATGGGTTAAATTAAAATGCAAGAGTTAGCCAATAAGAAGCTAGAACTAAGGGGCCAAGTAGTGATTTAAATAATACAGTTTCTGTGTGATTATTTCAGGGTTGAGCAGCTGGGAACTAACTAGCAGCCTTCCTCCAACATGGTGCCAGAAGAAGGAACCTTATAAAGTCATAGGAAGTCCAACCCTGAAGCATAAGTCTTATTAATCAATAAAAACTAGGAACCAGAAACCAGGGGAAAAATGTGCAAGACCAGAGCAGCAGAGGAGCAGCCACAGTCCCTTCTTACATCTTTGGTTTCTCTGATGAAAAAGAGCCTAAATCCTCTCTTCAACCTTCCATATCACTTTTTTCTCCTCCCTGTAGAGACCTCCCAGACCTCTAGGTTTAACTAGTGGCTAGCTTCACCCTTTGACCATAAGCAAGCTTTAATTGTCAGAATACAAACAAAATATCACGCAACCATTTCATCCTTTTCATTGCCTCTCTTCTCCCCACCTTTTTGCTTTGTTCTATTCTCACTTGTTTGTTTTATTTTGCCTTATCATTATTTTTTAATGTTAATTTCTAATGATGGAAAGAAAGCTCGTGGATTAGAGTGTGCCAGGAGCTAGATAATCTAGGAGCAGTTGAAGGAAGGGAAGCTGTTATCAGAATAAATATATTACATGAAAAAATTCAATAAAAATAGAGAAAACAAAAAATTCAAAAGCATTCTGAGTTTTGTGGTCTTAGGAAGCTATAATGTCCTATGTCAATGCATCACAAACATTTTGCTCATAGCCAAAGTGTTTTATTTCAGATACAGAGGTGATGTATAAATATCTAATAAAGGGATCAATGTAGCTCAAGATCATTTCAGGGTCTTTATGTGCAATATTCTAACATTCCACAAACATGAAGATTCACCAATTAATCTGAAGAATTTTAAACATAGACTTGACATTTTCCTTACTCACATATGATCCAGCCATCATACCCCTTTGTTTATATCTGAAGGAGAACACAAAAACTAAAAGACAGAACACAGGAAACATGCTATCATATGCATGTTGCCACAGATTATTCAAAATAGCCAAGTTATGAAATCAACCGTGACGTTCAATGGATTAAAGAAAATATGTTTTGGTTAAATCATAAAGGAGAAAAAAATTACATTTTTCAAATCATTGGAGCCAAGAGTCATCATGTTAAGCAGAATAAGTCAGACCCAAAAAGGAAATAGCACATACTTCTCTCATATGTGGCATCACCACATGCTTCTCTCATGGTATTTGGGAATAACAAAAAAGATGAAAGCAATAGGGACATTTCGAGGAATGAAGAATGAGAGAGAGAAGGAGGATTTTAAAAGTAATACAGGTATGAATGTGATTAAAGTAAGTTATACAGGGAATGGCATTATAAGACACTTTACTTTGCACAATTAATAAATACAAAATAAAAGGTATTAAGAAGAATGTAATTCTGTCATTTGCAGTAGAATGGAGCTGGAAAGTAAAAAAAAAAGTAAGTGAAAGAAGCTAGACACAAAAGGATAAACATTACACTTCTCAACTATGTGTGGAAGACCTACCAATGTTTATATTCTATCTCATTGTGTTCATTATACATTTTCCTTTATGCACACATTTTATTGCATTTATATTCACATTAGGTGTATTGATAGTGAGAGGTTATCTGAATAAACATAAATAAATTAACTGTACAAATTCATTGGACTTATGAGATTTTTCATATATGCATATAAATGCATTTTATCCCTTGTTTATTATCCTCACTTACCTTACCACTTTGTCCAGTTCTTATTTATAGCAAGCCTTTTATTTTCAGTGTCCATTTGTTTTCTTATTCTAAATTCCACAGTTTCTAAATTCCTCTAACATGAGAGGAAATTTAAAATAGTCATATTTATGATCACTATTGATTTTGACAAACACGATGGACACATTTTATGCCATTTCATTATATTCTCCTAAACTCTTTATTTCTTGTGTACCTTCCTTCCATCATTGTGCTAATATACTATATCTCCCCATCATGTTTCTGTTTAAAATTCTATATTTTGGATGAGCTTTTCTTTTTTATGATTTATTTATCTTTATTTTATGTTCATTGGTGTAAAGGTGTCAGATTTCCTGGAACTGGATTTTCAGAAAGTTGTGAGCAGCCATGTGCGTGCTGGGAATTGAACCCGGGTCCTCTGGAAGAGCAGTCAGTGCTCTTAACAGCTGAGCCATTTCTCTAGCCCCTGAACTTTTCTTGATTCTCTTATAATCCTTCATTTTTTTTTCAGTAACTATCTGTCAAAGGTTGGCTATGTTCAAGAAAGACACAGACTCTGAGTTACCTAGAGTGACCAGGAAAGCTCCCTCATGGTGTCCATAATTTGAATGGAGAGTGGATTGACAAAAACGATCCAGTCACAGTGTGATCTTCAAGTGAAGTATCATGTGCAAGCTCTAAAACGCAGGATATCTGAAATTCTCAAAGGCGAATAGATAGAAAGAATGATAATGAAACCAAACCAATGTTAATGAAAGGGGCAGAAAAAAGGTCAAGTGCAGAACATAAATGTTTTGACACCAGGAAACAAAGGTCTGCCAGGCTTGACATATGAAATACAATATAGCAGAATTTGTTATAGTTCCTGAGACTGGGTGTTCGGGATCAAAGTGTAGGCAGAATTTCCTCTGGAGGCCTTTGTTATTGGTTTGTATCTTCCCACTATACCCTCACTGAAACTTTCTCAGTGTCAGATTTTCCTATTGCCTTGCCTCTTAGGACGACTTTAAGCATATTGGATTAAAACAATCACACATCCTATACCTTTTCTAAAACAAAGAAGAGAGATGCATTATTTGTGTTTTAATAAGTAAATCTTGCCTGAAGACCAGACTGAAAAACATCATACTAGTCAGCCATACAGGCCAGGGAGTGGTGGCACACACCTTTAATACCTGAACTCAGGAGACAGAGGTAGATGGACTTCTGTGAGTTCAAAGCTATCCTGGGATATACAAGACTGAATCTGTTTAAAGGAGAAACAGAGTTCATACAAAGGTGATCTTCGCACTTGGGACACTTGAGATCATTCGCCTTTAATCTAAGCACTAGGGAGGTGGAGAAAGGAGCCATATGGCTGGGCAGAGAGAAGAATATAAAGGGGAAGAGACAGAAACTCAGTGGAGTGTGCAGTCTGAGGATTCATGCACACAGGATCTTACCCATTCAGTTTGAAGATTTGATAGAATTAAAAGGTCTCTCTAGTGGTTGACTACTTTGTTTTTCTAGTCTTTACTTGAACCCCAATATCTATCTCTGGGATTTAATACACATGCTAAACCAAAGTCCTCTTCACTGAAGCTGGAAGACTTCCTCATCCTGTGAGGTGGGAATTCTTCAATTTAACTTACAAACCCCGAAGCTACAAGCATTCATAGGTACTTGTTGCCAATACCACTATTTTGTTCAGCAAAGGAAAATGTATGGATGGGAAAGTATTGAAGCCATCTGTGGAGTAGTGGTGAAAGGCAAGTTACATTAGATTCTC
>NC_022030.1:32393750-32400738 GCF_000317375.1 Microtus ochrogaster
CTTAAAAGGCTGTATGATTGTCAAGATTCTTACTTATTATTTAGAGTAATTTGTTATACAAATATTTAATGGTTTAATCTTCTCTGTCCCCACCCATTATCCCTCTTTTTATTTTACCTTAGACAGACACACAGGATAGAGGTATCTTATCTTAGAGAACTCTTTCCGGTTTAACTGAAACCTCATTGTGATGATTTTCTTTATAACACTTTTGAGATGTAAGCTTGATCCTAGAGCATGTGGGGTTTTCTCTATGTTAGCACCATGGAAAACCCTCTGGATTTTCTAAGCACATTTTAATCCTCTGCACCTTTCAGGAAAGGCCATATTGAATTAAACCAGAAATGTGATATAATTTGCATGTGATTTTATCTGAAACACTAATTTCAAACTTTATGCCATGTTGTTTTCCCACCTCTCTTCTCTGAAATAGTCATTTGGGTGGGTAGCTGACATATGATTTCCTATTACCGTCATTTCATTTTATATGGGGAAAACAAAGCTGACGATATATTTTCAATTGCCCTGAGGTCTATGTAAGGATATTTTGTTCTCTCTAATTTTTTTTTCTTTTTACAATTGTTTCACATCTGGTTTGGTATTTAGTGATTAAAATTATATGGAAATCCCTTACTCTTTTTAATTTTAGTCTGTCTTCACTCATTATTTTTAATTAAACAGGGTATTGCTGTTGGATTTGTGCTTTTTAATCAAGAAAATGAAGCAGAGCAATTAGTACCTTGAAATTATGAGCAAGCTAGCCCATATACTTCTCAGCAGACATTGATTGTATCCCAAATCTTTTATATTCTGGACAAAGACAGAAACCCACAAAAAAAAAAAAAAAAAACTCCGCCTTGAACAGAGTCGACTGAGGTAACATAGAGTCAGACACTAAAGCTAATTACCTACAATAAGTGATTTGAGGCAGAGCCAATGTGAGATTTGGGAGTACGCATATTAAAGTCACCATTATAGAAGTCATGAAATGAGACAAAAGAAGTGAGGGATGGATATATAATGCATGGAAGAAAATCATGTGGGAGATTAAGAAAATTACATTGCTATTGTGTGTTTTTTTTTTCTAGTCAAAGTGAATGACGTTCGCTGGTCATAGTTTTGAATTTAGTATTTATGAGAGAACACAGTCTTGGCCTATGCTCAATGCTATGCAGTTTAATCCTTTTTGTCCTCTGATCCCCATCACCTTTCCTTATTCCTCCCCTCTTATATAGATAATTAGATACATGGCAAGAAAATCATATGAACGTGTCAACTCAGAGAACAGGGGTACTGTGTGCTGTCTTTACCTTGCTGAAAGCAGGGTTTTTCCCCAATGTCATAGCCTCTTCAACGGTCACAAAACTGCTGGGCTTATCATTAATTTCTCAATTGATAAAGGGACGTGCTGTCAGCACACACTTTGCCAACACTCATTGAATTGTTAGTCCCAGTAGGCCTGCCTCTCATTTGGCTGGATGTCTCTATTTTGGTAGAAAGTCATTTTCCCAATAACTCATTATAATATACTAATAAGTATGAATAAGATGTCTTATTATGTCTGTGACAAGGTTGCAATAAGCTGTATGAGTGGTTAAAAATTGAACATAATTCAGACAGCATCCTGGATCTATACTATTTCTCTTAGAAAATTATGCTAGCACCTAAAATATTTTAATAAATGCATATACATTAAGAAAATGTTCTGCATAGAATGCTAACAAACATTTGTATTTGTCAATAAAACTGGAGAGGAAAGGAAATTACTTCACTCAAATAATGTAGCATTAAATTTTTTAGAGATTCATTTCTCAGGAAAAATATTTGATTTGGCATACCTTAAATGACTTCATAATTTTAGAAAAGCAATTAATTTTAAACATTGGAACATATTGGTATATTTCCCTATTAAGATTCTTATTATTTTACCACTGTACATAAGTTTAGAGGTGTCTTTTCCAATTATTTTATAGTTACTAAAGAAATGAAATGGGCTTCACTTACCATTAGAAAGAGCTTCTGTAAAGCAAAGGCCACAGTCAACAAGACAATATGACAGCCTACAGAATGGGAAATGATCTTCACTCACCCCATATTAGACAGAGGTCTGGTCTCCAAAATTTACAAAGAACTCAAGAAACTGGTCATCAAAAGAACAAATAATTCAATAAAATAAAAATGGAGTACAAACCTAAACAGAGAACTCTCAACAGAGGAATCTAAAATGGTTGAAAGACACTTAAGGAAATGTTCAACATCCTTAGTCATCAGAGAAATGCAAATCAAAACAACTCTAAGACCTGTAAGAATGGTCAAGATCAAAAACACTGATGACAACTTACGCTAGAGAGGTTGTGGGGTAAAGGGGACACTCCTGCATTGCTGGTGGGAATGCAAGGTGCTTTCAGCAGTTTAATTAGAAAATAATTTACTGTCTAGAGCTGACTTAAGGGTTGTTTAACAGATATGGAAAGTAGATAAAATATGGAATAAAGACCTAGGTTTATCATATATTATTATGTAACAGACCTTTGTGTTGGGTGAAACTCTATTAATATTGTAAACTGTGGAACAAGAGGCTCAAAATTTCAATTCATATGCTAAAAATAAATAGCCTTTTATGGCAGCTTATAGATATAAAATAATCATACATTTGTCATGAGTATGAGACTCTGACTTCAATCACATTTCTGAACTCTGTCTATATTTAAGAACTTTGTGGAGAAATTTTCTTATGTAACTAATTACCTACCTTGAAGCAAAAGTAAAAGTAACATCTTCTTTTGCTTTTACATTATTATATAACTTTATTTAATATTTGAAAATACAGAAGTATAACTCAAGGCTCTTGAAAAAAAAGTAATTATGTTTGCTAAGATAGTTTTCAGATGAAAGAAGAGCCTAAATAAGTACCATACAGAAACTAATGAGGAATTCTTAAAATGATAAGGCAGACTTATCTGCAGTAGTAGAAAGATTTTGGATATGCTTTATGGCATATTTCACTAGTGCATATTCATTAGGAGGGTATATTTTGGATAACAAAATATGTTTCACTGTGTGAAACTATTAATAGTATTCTGCTCTTTCTTTTACAAAAAATAAACTTGAGTACCAAATTTACATTGGCTAAAAGCATGGAAAAACTACTTTCTCTTGCACTAATGATTCTGTTATTATCACATTCATTTATAGCAGATTCCTAAATCAAGTCTGCTTTTTGTCACCTGGAATTTATAAAAATAAAATCACTCAGTTAAAGTTTTATTATTTTCATTGAAAATTTACATTTGAATATGACAATATATATATAGAAGGATTCAGAAGGAGGAAAGGAAGAGAGAAATGTTGAAATTAAATTACAATATCAAAAATAAGTCACAGCAACAAATTGTATGCCAATAAATCATATAAGTGAATAGACAATTTTAAAAAGAAAATTTACAAATCTTTGTATAATATTGCAAAAATTGAATTTGCTAGATAAATTAAGGTTACTAAAATATAGCTTGAAAAGAAGCACAGGAACATATTACTTAAGTGGTTAATTAAGAATATTTTTAAGAATAAATAATCTTACATAAAGAAATAAGAGAACAGAAAATGATTTTTAACTTGCAAGTAATAGATTATTACATTATAACTTGATCAATACTGCAGAACCAAACAATGGAAACACAGAAAAATTTAATCCTACACCTTTACCAAAATTTTATTATATCAGTATATATTATATCATATATATGTGTGTGTGTGTGTGTGTGTGTGTAAACAAATGGTCAATGGTGCTATATACTAGGAATATGGATCAGTCAATGCAATTTGCTACATTTAAAACATAAAGGAGAAAAATAATTTGGGAGAAATTTAAAGAAGGTAAAATTAAGTAACTGTTTTCAGCTAATGTGAGCTAGAAGTAAATTACTTAATTTGATATAATATCTTCATGAAAAATCATTCACTGAAGTAACATATCACCCCAGACTCATTTTTATCCCGTTTCCAATCTAAATTCTACAGCAAAACAACTTTCTTTTCAGTGCCACTGCTTGTCTGGCCTCTTATTTTGGTCAAGAATAATGGACGTCTAAAATTAAACTGTGTGCCCCATAGGATTGTTAGGTGATTTCCTTGAACATTAGAGTCAAGTATTGTTTTCTAATTAGACATACCTATTTGCTAATAGTTTCATTCTTAATTCATATGTTTCTTAAAATAAATATTAGTGTGCATATAATTATCCCTCCAATTTTGCCCTATTCTTGACCTCAATTCTTTTCTGAAGGACAAAAATCAGTATACAGGTTTTGGAAAATATATTTATAGTAATAAGGTCAAGGTCAAATCTGATGCTAAATAACTTACCTGGTTTGCTTTCTGTTGCTGTGACAAAGAACCTTGAGTAGGAAGGGTTTGCTTGGTTTATATTGTTCATATTGTCCATCAGTGAGAAAAGTCAGGACGGGCGCTCAAGGTGGGGACCTGAAGGCAGGACCTGACTCAGAGGCCATGGAGGAGCACTACTCAGAACCTAGCTCCCTGTGGTTTATGTAGTTTACTTTCCTATTCAACTCAGGACCAACCACAAAGGAGTGGCACTAGCCACAGCAATAACAAAGCAAGAAAAATGCCTGACAAAGTTGCCTGCAAGTCAGTCTGATGGAGACATGTTCTAAGTTGAGGTTCTCTCTCCTCAGACAACCCCTGCTCATGCTAAACATAACATTAATTGTAATGTTAGGATACCTACAATAGGTTATAAAATTCCCTACTGTCTTTATTTTACGTTACTTAGTATCACAAACACTTATCTTTGAAGATATGAAAATCAATTAACTTCTTATGATATTAATTTTCTTATGGATAATATTTGCTTTACAAGTTTGAAGACAACAAAAACACATATACGTGTGGGGGTAATTAATCCAGTTTTTGAAATAAAATAGACTTCCAGCAATAGGAAATCAAATTGGTCCTTCTGTGACGATAACAGGAAGATAATTGAGTACAAATACAGAGAGCTTATTTCCTACACAAAAGCAGGGATTTTCTGCCCAAGACATTTTTCCCAGACCACACTTGCAAGGACTGGGGTAGATTTCATTAGTAGAATCACAAGTGGAGTTACCTCTCCTCTTGAATTGAGAGCAGCTCTGATATTTTCCAAAGCATAAAATAACTCCTACTCAATCCAAACAATGGCTCATAAGGCTCAAAATATTAACATTTGATATGTTCTAAAGAATGTACCATGTACGACATATATTCACAGTGCTGACCAGGTCAGTAGCTAAATAAATTACAATTTATTTTAAGATTTTTTCCTGACAACACTTTATGGGTTATTCTTCTGAACTTCCTCCCTATTATTTCCGATCCATCGTTCCAGAAACAGAGCTTTTGCAGGGCTAGCCCTCATCAAAAGCATCAAGGGTGGGGCAGTATGTAGACGGAACTTCACTAGGGGAGTGTCAGTATTAAAAGATCTGCCTCAATCTGGATAGTTCTTTCTTTATAGCACATGCCTCCCCATCAGCTTCCAATCTCTGAAATCAGACTTGTAAGGTATAGGGAAATTTTTACTAAAAGGACACATTTTCCACAAAGAACATAGCAGCCATGCAATAAATATGTCACTATATAAAATGACTGAGTGTTGATGACCCCATGCAGGAACTAGGTAGACAGGGTACCTATTTACTTGATTTATGTGACAAGGAATATAATTGCCATGATTTATTTAAGACAGTAATTCCCATATCTTTTAAAAATAAAGCAGGCTGCATAGTGAAGAAAATTCATTTTCATGTGAGTACTTTAACTGACCTAGGAATTTCTTTTATTTTTCTATCAGATGCTCCTAAGAGTTGCTTCTTTATGAGAGAAAAATTCTTCATGGTGTATAAATTAACAAAATTGATACAAGCTCACCAAGTTCATTATCATAAACATAATTTCCATGTCCTCAATAAGTGCACTTAAAGGGTCAGTTTCATGTATAATATAAAAATCTTTTTTATTTTTTTTTTATTTTTCCATTTAATTATTTACACTTCCTTCCCTCCTCCCAATCCCCTCCCACTCCCCCACACCCCCTCCTCCCTCTCCCACCCTGCTTGAGAGAGGGCCAGGAATCCTGCCCTGTGGGATGTCCAAGGCCCTCCCCACTACATCCACACCTAGGGAGCTGTGCATCCATATAGACTAGGGTCCCCAAAAGCCATAACATGCTGTAAAAACAAATCCCAGTGCCTTTATCAATGGCTTCTCAGTCAGCCTCCATTGTCAGCCACAATCAGAGAGTCCGGTTTGATCACATGCTCATTCAGACCCGGTCCAACTGGATTTGGTAAGCTTCCATTAGAACAGGCACACTGCCTCAGTTGGTGGACCAACCCCTCGCGGTCCTAACTTTCTTGCTCATCTTCTCCCTCCTTCTGCCTTTCAACTGGACCTTGGGAACTCAGCTGGTAAAAGCTCTAGTAAATGTGAGGGTGTAAGTTTGCTTCTGCAGACAGACAGCATGATGGAAGGAGAGGATCAATTGCAGTAAACTGCCTTCTGCTCTCCACTTGCATACTGTAGCATATTTTCCCTTCCCCATACAAATAATATAACTTCAATTAGAAAAGCAAAAATACAGCACCCTTAAAATGTTGCTTATATAATTTCTTTTATATAACGAGTGGCAAGGCAAAATTAGGAAAAAAAAAGAAACAAGAATTTGGCAAAAGTCTCTGCATCTCACTTAATCTGTACTGGGAAGAAATTGTATAAAATACCACCAAAAATTGTTTTGAGAACTTTCACAAGATGTATGCAATCTATCTGTGAAATATTCCAAACATGCAGACTTGTATGTAGCTATTAACTTTCACCTTTAAAAAGCTGAGTGCCAATCACCATGTTGCTTGATTTTAATCCCAGCATCCCAGACTGAAAAGAAGGCAGATTTTGTCTATATAGCGAGTTTCAGACAAGTCAGTCC
>NC_022030.1:32400883-32404880 GCF_000317375.1 Microtus ochrogaster
AGGAAGGAAGGAAGGAAGGAAGGAAGGAAGGAAGGAAGGAAGGAAGGAAGAGATCAAGCTAGCTCATTATATAGATCTACAGTATAGGATAAAAAAAATGAATTTTCCAATGTCTTTGATCATAGTCAACTACTGACTTTTCAGTTTCATTTAAAAATAAACAAGCTAAACAAATCTTAGTGAGCCTTAAAGATTTTCATGTATTTGTATGGAATTAAGAATGTGTGGGAAGAAGGATCATAGGAGCCACAGATACCAAGAAAATAAGACCCAGAAAATCCACTAGGCAGGAACCATAGAGGCTCACAGAGACCGAAACTGCAATCACAGAGTCTGCATGGATCTATACTAGGTGTCTACATAGATGTTATTATTGTTTTTTTAGCTTGGTGTTCTTGTGTGACTCCTAAAAGTGGAGAGGAGGTTTCTCTGACTCTTTTTCCTTCTTTTGGGACCCTTTTACTCCTACTAGGTTCGCTCACCTGGTTTTAATGTGAAGGTTTGTATCTAATCTTATTGTGTCTTTTTATGCTGTGTTTAGTTGATATCCCTTGGAGGACTGTTCTTTTTTGAATGGGAACAAAGCAGCAGTGGATCTAGCTTAGAGGGGAGGTGGGGATGGGAGGAGCAGAGGAGGGGGAAGGGATGCAGTGTATAAAAGAAGAATAAATAAAAAGCTAAAAGATATAAAAATGTGTGTACAATATAAAATTCTAAACGAATGTTACTGCATGCAACATTTTTGTGTATACCACATTGACTTAATAGACTTTCAGCTACGGAAATAGTTTTCTGAATGGTGACAAACATCTTTTCTGTGAAAAGATAAGGCTCTGAGTTTGGATGCTTAATATCCATGTAAAGAAGAGGTAAGTGCTGTTTTTAGCTTCATAAATAATTTTTAATGTCTTATTTTGCTTTGTTTCCTTGTAAAATTTAATTCGGATTAAATTATTTTCATAGTTAAAAAAGAAAATAATTTTAGGTAAATGTGTGCTGCCATGTGTTGTCTTTCTATTGAAATATCATAAAAGAAAAACTTGGCACTAGTCTCTCATCAGTTGCCACGTGAGATTTTCTTGTGTCACTTGAAAACAGCAAGATTCCAGTATGCTCCAGTTATGATGACTTCCAGGATTGGAAATGGCAGCACCAATTTGTGTCTAGGCCCCCATCTTCTCTTCTCATGTTACATTCCTTTCCTTCATCCTTTCCTCCAATTTATTCTCGTCACAGTCTTCATTACCAGAAAATAGGAAAGGAAAGGAGCTGGGGCAAAATATTTCAGTTTCTAAGCATTTTGTCTTTCCTGATTGGGCAGGGGAAAAAGGCTTCCTATTCCTTCTTGACTACTTCCTATTTCTTCTTCCGCTGCTATCTGCTGTCTTGCCATCCTGCAATTTAAAAACTCTCTGCATCTCCCCATGCACAAAATGTGTTAACACAATCTTTTCAATGTGCTTGTTTGAATAAACTTAACTTTCTATATACTTTTAATCTTAGTGTCTTATCTGCACTTATTTTTACCTTACAAGAAAGAAGGTTACATGAAGCAAGATATTTGACTGGTTTAGGATAGAATACTAGTGAAAAGAGAGAGAGGGTGAAAATAAATCCAAAGCTTATGATTGATTTTTCTCTTCTGATCAATATTTAGCAGAAATATGCCATGCCAGTTATGAATCCAGGAATGTGAAAGAGACCAGGCAAAAGCAGGTATATCTCATTTCTGGAGTGTCCTCTTTCTGGAGTAAGTTAGCAAGAAGCTCTCTGTCCTAAGACTGTGATATGGAACAAAAATTTCCCTTGAGGATTTTTTTATCCTGAAAACTTAGAAAAAAAGAATTAATGAGTAAACTAAAGTGTAAGAGTAAACAACATAACCTAAAATGAGGCATACAACACATGACAAAAAAAATCAATTCACCATTATGATATTGACTCCACTATTATTCTTCTGCCCCTGCTAGAATCAGAAGTAGAAAACAATCAAAATTTTATCATCTCTTGGTATTGTGCAGTGCACAATTTATCAAACTGACACCAACTCACAAAGTTTTAGGGCTGCGTGAATCCTCTCCTTATTTCAGATCATAGAGCACTCATGGATCACCAATTATCGCGAGAGCTTCCTTGAGTGGAGGCTAGATGTTTAATCCAGAGATCTTCAAATCCGTGTCACAGGGAAGAGTTAGTAAATGCAGTTGCCGGATGGAAGTCTGCAAATTTCTTCTTCCCTTGGCCTACAGCGGGGCCAGATAATGGACCTTTCTAACGAAGCCTGGGAGGTACTGCTGTTTCTGGCCCAAGGAACACACGCTGAAGCAAGTGCTATAAATACCTCACCCTGGCTTAGCTGAAATGTGTTTGTTATATTGTAAATTTATGACTGACTTACACACTTGACATTGGTAAAATGAACACATCTTACTATTTACAGAGATCACGTGCATTTGGCAGCTTACAGTGATCGATCACATTATTAATTAAAGTAAGAAACCTGGCAAATCATCATCTCTCAGCAGGTCTATAGAGAGATTCTGCCACTTTAATTCAAAGAGGCCCAGGAAAATTGAAGCTACACTTTTAGATGCCAGTGATTTAATATTTATGTTTTATTATTTCTCTTTCAGCTTATTCAGGCCCTGTGTTAAAAAAAATAGAACTTCATGTAAATCTGGATTTGCTCTGATAATTGAAAAGGAAAGAAAGCTATAACTTAATTTGCTTCCTCAGTGGCTGGGTAACAACAGAGACGCCATAATGATGCTAACCACAGGAGGTCAGGGCAAAAGATGGCCCACTGGTGTTTTGATTGCCACAATGAGTTTGTATAGGCATCACTGATGTATGGTTCTTATTGCGTATCCACTCACAACTTTATTGAACTCCATTATGAAAGTTTATTGCAGAGTTACAGCATTATAAGTAACAGGAACAGCCAGAAAACCCTGAGGAAAACATAGTTAAATTGCCGATTAAATTGTTTATTTAAATGGAAGAAATTGTCTAGTATTAATTAGAAAGAAGATTATTTTTAACTGTGAGAGCTTGGGCTTTCTGCGGCTTGTTTGTGGGGTTACGGCTTAAAATGCAGCAAAACAGCCCAAGTTAAGTGTGCATCAGCCACCCATTCTGAAGAGTGAGGGCAACAAATATATTACTTTCCCCAATTTCATCAAATTGTTGATTGGCGTCGTAGCTATCTTTTCTTGAAAATATTGATCCCAGTGGCAGCTGTTGCCTCTCTCCTAGGCAAGGAGCCAGCTGCCACTTTGGTGATACATTCTCTGTCAAATATTGATATCAACATTAATCTTTAGACATTAGACAATGTCTCCATGTTCTATTTGAGATGTCATTGAAGTTACTTACAAAATAAAATGTTGTTTCTTACTGAAATTGATTTTACTATATAGTCTTATATTATTTAAGTAGAATAATATTCACTTGTCAAAAAGCCTTTGATTCAGAATGGAATTATAATTACTACAAAGTTAATTTAATTTATAATTAATAGCTTAAAATGATTCATTGAAGTTACTAAATTATAATTTTATTTAATAATACAAAAGATTGAGCAATAGGGCAATATGATATATGAATAACAGATAAAAGATACATAAAAAAGTTAAATCGAAGTCTCTGCCACTGATAGCCTAAATCCATAAAGCATACTGGAGTTCAAAGTCATCCATACTTTTTGATGTTAGGCAAACGTAAGCATGACTATGGATCCTGGGCATCTTTGCATATTCATGTTGTCTGAACTAAGAATTCATGGGCCTACTGGCTCTTTTCCCAGGACATTCCTCTATGATGAGGAAACTTGAAGGATATGATAATGAATTCCCCATCAGGAAAAAGAGTATGCTCCTTCTGTCTTCCACTTGTAGATTAACCTCAGTAATAATGCGAACAGACTCTGAGCCTACACATCATCACCTCTGTGTGACATAAGGGCAAGTGTAAGCCCATTTAATATGCAGAATAAAAT
>NC_022030.1:32405380-32414644 GCF_000317375.1 Microtus ochrogaster
CTCTGCCTGGGGCCCACTGCCTGCTGCCACATGGCCCGCCACCACTGCTCTGGGACCAGCAGCTGTCTCTGCCTCTCTGGCTGCTCCCAGGGCCCGCTGTCTGCCACCACATGGCCTGCCACCGCCATTTGGGACCTACAACATTTCTGCTGCCTACTGCCACCGGGGATCTTGCAGCATTTTTTAAAAAAGAATAACAAAAAGCACATGGATATTCCAAGCAATGTGCATGCAGCACACTGTAAAATTCTATAAAGCTTTTAACCTTACACTAAACACATTAAAAAATTAGTTTCTGCATTATGTAATTTATGGAATCATTTATGGATAAGTTATAGTCTATCTAACTTGGCACTTTGCTTTACTGTTATTGTTTTTTTCTTGGAGCAATAAGTCTTTGCTATGTCACAAATGGCACATAACAACAGAGATGATTAGTCTCATCACGTTTCTTAGCCAAATATATATTAACATCATACTTATTCTGTTGAACTTTCAGTTTTCTACATGCTTAAGGCTTTGATTTTCTCTCGAATTAGGATACTACCATAATAATTTCCAATAAATATATATATGAAAATGAACATGTTGCATTTATGTATATATATGATGTACATATATTCACATGATGGGACTGGATGTATGCATGTTCATAAAACATATAGTGAAACAGATTAGGTTACTATCAAATCAATCATTGATCACAATTTATATTAAAAAAGATAAAAGAGATTCAAATATATTTTAAAGCACATAAACATTTTGAAGATCTTGAGAATAAACTCAATTATGCACCCATTTTTGTGCAAGGGACCTGCTTGATTATGGCTGAGCAAGTAGCAAATGCTAGATTTCTACTTGGCACTTCTAGCTTGTATTCTATCCATTAATTCACTCTTCATGAATTATAAAGAAACTTCAACGTAAGTTTTTTTTTCAGTTTTCTTTTCTTAGTTCCATTCTCTTTTAATTTAAACAACACTTTTCATTTGCTGACATGCCAAGCAGTTTCTCCTCCCTACTCTCATCCAGGCCCATCTCCTTTCCCATCTACCCTCTTTCCTATACATTTCTCCTCCATCTCCATTCAGAAAGGGACAGGCTCTGACGAGTTTGTGGAAACTCTTGGATGCTGGACTAACAGTCAAGGAGCCTGCATGGGACCTGCCTAGGCTCTTTACATGTGTGTGACAACAGTGTATCTTGATCGCTTAGCAAGGCTTCTAACAGTGAGAACAGGACCTTTCCCTGGCACTTAGATGGTTTTTGATAGCCTGTTTCCCCTACTGGACTACCTGCTCCTCCCTCAATCTGAGTGGAGGGGCTCAGTTCCGCCTCAGCTTGTTATGCCATGTTTCAAATATGTGTTCTTATAATTAAGAGTTTGCATAGGCTATTACTCCATTTTGTTGTAGT
This sequence comes from Microtus ochrogaster, assembly GCF_000317375.1. NCBI lineage: Eukaryota > Metazoa > Chordata > Mammalia > Rodentia > Cricetidae > Microtus > Microtus ochrogaster. The sequence goes on from NC_022030.1 coordinate 32,406,797, forward strand.
CATTTAAAAATTGTATTAAGTCTTATTAAAAATGGAGTATCAAATTGATAATTTTATTTGTAAAAAATAAATACATAATTACCTATTAATGTTATATCCATATTGTGTCAAAAATATTAATAAATTTTAAAGCATTTGTATTGCTATAAACTTAATAGCAGCTATGTTTTTGGTGGATACAATTTCAGTAGTCATGTCATAGTAGACATATTAGACAATACATTCTTTTTGTATTTATGTAATGACCATTTTCCTTCTTTCCATTTTTAGTTGGTTATCTTATGATGTAGAGAGACCCCTCCTTTCGGGGCGGGACAGCCTCGGGCAAATGTTTTTACTAATTAATTGGGACGCGCGGACTGGAGCGCTTCCTGTTTCCGGTTTACGGTGGATCGCTAAACTCCGGGTGTGTGAGTGTGTTTATATATTAAAATTGTATCTTCTTGTACCCACTGGCCTGGATTAATTAAATTCGCCTTCAGAGTACTGTACTTACATCATTTTCACCAGTCCCTCTTCCCCTAGATCTCCAATATCCCTTCAGCTACTCTCAAATTCATGACCCTTCTTCTTTAAAAAGTATACATATTACCTAGAGATTATATTTAGTGTTGCTCATATGTACTTTTATTTATCTCTAGCTTGTATTCTATCAGTCAGTTCACTCTTGATGTATTATAAAGGTCTGACAACATGGGTTTGGATAACCTAGCGGGATCATCCCTCAATAAAACTGATATTCCCTCTCACAGTATTGTTTATAGCTAGCTCATCATCTAGGTGAGTGGTCTTGTGCGATTTCTCCGATCAATGTTGGTGTGCCATCTGGTATTATTACACAAGGATTGCTTCAACAACTATGCCATTTTGTGGAAATTTCACATTTGCCGTCTACCCCTCGTTTCTAGAAGACACTATATGACAGCAAGTGTCAATTGGTTTTTGAGTTTTTCCTACCACCCTTCCACAAGTTTTTCTGAGCCATTCACGTAGGTAAATACATAGTAGCATACAGTTGGCGTTGCTGACCCCCACATTCCTTATTCTCTGCGTTTTGACCAGTTGTGTTTCTCTATAACACTCCATCTGCTGCAGAAAGAAATTTCTTTGATGTGGACTGAAAACTACACTTATGTGGGTATAAATATTTCCAAACTCTTAGAACTTACATTATTTTCAGGAAAATGGTCATAGTGGAGTCTTTTCTAGTATAATTACCTATTTATTGGCAGAATGCATTTTTTTCACTTATTGACTCCAAATATTTCTTTAAATTCAGAATTAAATCTCATGTAAATGTAATTAATGTAAATGAACCAGGATTGCAGCAGACAGTAGCAGAAAAAAAATACATAAACTGCTCCTTTGTTCAAGGGATATAAGTGACACCAGTTTCAGGGCTTTATGAAAAGATTTCTTTGAAATAAGTAAGACATTTCCTTCTTCCTTTCACCTTTCCTTACCCCAACCCACTGCCATCTTCAAGCTGATAATATTAGTCATACCTGTATCTATTAAATTTCATCATTTTTTAACTCCCTTTGTTTGCCTGGCTGGTCTAATGTCTCATCAGTGGGTCAGGAGCCATCGTTTGATGATCCAATCAAAAAGTTCATCCTTTAGCTTTACCTGACCTATCTTAAATCATCAATCTCCTGCACTGATCCAATCTAAGGAAGGCCATATTGTCACACCAGATACACAACCAAAGAAAGAAGTTCACAAGCTAAGGTGAAATCCAAAAACCAAAACAACATGAATGGTCAAAACAGCATGCTTCCCATGAAACCTAATGTAAGAGAACCACCTAGATGGACCATAGGACTCAAAATTTAAGATAACTATCAAAGTTTAACAAAGAATGCAAGAAATTTTTTAAAAGACAGGAATAAATGCATCATTGTAACAAAAAAAAATTGAGGGGCAACCAAGAAAATACGAATCCTGCTGAATGAAATCATGGAGACTATTTAGGATTTAAAAACCAAAGTCAATAAAAAGACAGAAAAATTGAAGAAACACAAGCTAAAATTAAGACAGAATTGATAACAGAACAACCAGGGAAATGCCTTGCAAATAGGATAAATAAAGATAAAGAAAAAGGAAAAATAAGTAAAGATTTTTAAAAAGAAATTAAAAGGATGGGAATGGAGCATACAGAAAATGTAGAACACCACAAAAAGGCCAAATCTTCAAATTATAGCATATATAAGCGAGAAAAATCCCAGGTCTATGACACCAACCTTATCTTCAACAAGATAATAGAATACTTCCCCAACTTAAGGGAAAATGTACTAATGCAGGTACAAGAAGGTACAAACTGAGCCACACACTTTGGGTGTCTTTCTCATGAAGAATTGCAAGAATAAATAAGGAAAAGCAAACATGGTTGTAAATCCATCATATTGGACCTTAGAAATATTTTTGAAAAAGTCCCATATGTCTTAAGGAGTTTGCATTTGTACTTGAATATAAGCTATAGACTCAAATTATCTCCTTTTGTTTAATGAATTCCAATTGAAGAAAGAAGGCTAAAGCTGTGTGCTGCTATCAAAACATAAAGCAAGACCAAATAAGGCATCATGAACAACCTGATCAGAAGATTTTACTGTATAAAATCCATATACAATAGCTGAATCCACATTGATTTTAAACTATGCAAATATGTATATGACTTGCATAATGCTGGGAGTATAACTCCACGGAAGAGTAAAAGAAAATGTTAGGCTGCATCTGCTTAGCAACTATTAGAGGAACAGGTAGTTCTCAATTACCCACAGGTAATTTTTTTTATAGAAACTAATGATATTCACCTAGTATTTCGTATCATATTGAGATCAGTGGGGCTCTCTTTGCTTTGTTGATTTTACGTGCTTTTAGAGACAGAAACCATTCCTTCAGTGCGTGTCTTGAATAAAATATTAAAATGAGATGAAGAATTTTTCACCTATGCTATTAATATATATATTAGTAACCTAAAAATTTATGAATTACTTTTTCAGTTTTTAATGTTCGCTGTGAAATAGATGTTTGTAGAGGTATTAGGAAATGAATAATTCATACCATAAGTCACAAATAAATACAATTAAAATGAAATTTATAAATTTTCTCTGTGTTATTAGAAAATCATTAGAAACAGTAATGTGCATAGTCCATTTGGAAAAGCATAGTTGTATCTGAAACAGCATTGGCTCTAATTACAGAAAGATTTCAACAACTTCCTAGTATTTAGAATTCAGTCAGTAATTTATGCCATATGGTTCGTACGAAAGCAAAGCCATCCTAGTGCCAAAATATGCTGACATTGGTTTTCATATATGTAATTGTAAAGGAAATTGTCGCAAGATTAAGTTTCATGAAGTATCTTAAGAAAAACAAGTATCATGGCGTCTGTATGACTGTATTAGTAGCTAAGCAGTGGCTGGAAATTCATTTTGTGTGTGTGTGTGTGTGTGTGTGTGTGTGTGTGTGTGTTTGTCTATGTTTGCATTGCTAAATACAGGAATACAACTTACTCAGTTGGTAGGTATAATTTTTTAAATTAATTAATTTATTTATTTATTAATTAAAGATTTCTGCCTCCTCCCCGCCACCGCCTCCCATTTCCCTCCTCCTCCCCCATCAAGTCCCCCTCCCTCATCAGCTTGAAGAGTAATCAGGGTTCCCTGACCTGTGGGAAGTCCAAGGAACTCCCACCTCCATCCAGGTCTAGTAAGGCGAGCATCCAAAACATTTTTGTTCAAATTTTTTTATCTTTAATCACTAAATTTCTATTCAAACTTCAAGAGAAACTTAAATATTACCTTTCCATATTCTACATACAAGTAATAACTAAAACTATTATCTAATTTAAGAGATTTTGTTATAAACTTCAAGTTGCAAAATTCAGCTTCCTGTATTAAGGGAAATACAACTTGTATTTTTTCACAAAAAAAGTTATCTTTACAATCTGATATTTTAATTTTAGAAATAAGGATTTATTTTATATTTCTTTGGTTTTTTTTTGTTTTTAAGACCTTAAAAACATCACATGCATACTCTTATACACATGTGGTTATTCAAAATAAACTAGTATTCAGAATTTTCAAAATTAAGGGGCAAAAGTATTTTGCAACATTTTATGTAACTAGAAAGTTTAGTAATTGTAATAATCATAAAATGTTTATCACATGGAGAACAAAATTAGTTGAATTTTCAAGAGGATTGTATGACACTGCAAAATTTGCTAGAGTAAGTGCCTCTTTCTTTTAATGAGATGAAGCAAATTGTGTGTCTGTATCATTGTTACATGTATATCAGAAGAAGGAAGTTCTTTTAAAGTTAAGAAGACCAGAACATAGAAAAATAATATTAAATGCAATCATAAAATCCCCTTCCTTCCTACTGGCAGGAAGAAGGCTAAAGCTGTCTGATATTATAAAAAATGTCACAGTCACACAGGTACACACAGACACACATAGACACACAAACACGCTCACACACAATAGGTTCTCAAAAATAAGACGTGAGTTTGGGAGGAGTAAAATTCGAGTGGGTATGAGAAGTGGAAGATGGAAGGTGCAAAGTAAATATAAACATCTTTCATGTATACTTGTATGAGATTCTGAAGAATAAATAAAGAAGGTCAAAGAAATCCAGATGCAGTTATAAACCTGCTGTAGATGGTGAACAGACTCTACCGCACCTGTATGCTGACACACCTGTCTCTTACTTTAAGAATTGCCTTAATTGTACAACTCAAAGACTTGGTTAAAGGAAACACTCAGGATAACAGACTTTCCTGTGATGATATAGTTTTTGTTTCCCAAATTCCTGCACCCCAGTGCAGTCCCTACCAGTCACGACCACTTCTGCTGGGTCTGCCTGCCTTACTTTGTTCCAACTCAGAAAGGTATTTGTTAAGTACTTTTCTGGCCCGATAAGCCTCTCTGCCTACCCAACAATCCAAATCAAACCAAATCAGACCTAATTAGAGGCAGCCCAGGTTTAAAGGATGCCAGTGCTCCCAGGAAGCTCCTGGGGAAAACATAGAGAGGGGGAAAGAAGAAGAACCGGAAAGACCACCTGTTCATTATATTGGGAGAAGTTTAAATAGCCTATGGGAGTGGTCTTGACCCTTCCTGGGGAGGAATCACCATTTGGCAGGCTTTCTTGGAGGTGGAGTCTGGACTGCGGCTACTCCCCAGGGGGCTTGGACCCCCAGCCAAACATTCCAGACTTTTTGTATATATGGATGCTTCCAACCAAACATTCCAGACTCTTTGGATAAAGGGGCGCTGACTCAAGTCTGGCTACTTCCTGAGGGTATGGAGCAACGCCGGAGAGGGGAGAGTTGGGAGTTGGTGGGCTCATGCTCAGTGAAAGGTGTGGATGGAGAGGCATCTGGTTTACTGCCATCCTGGAGACCTCAGGCAGCTGTTTCTTGAGGGAGATGAGAAGGCAAGTGGCTAGAAGAAAAAATATTGTTATTATCCATCTTGTTTGTACCAACAAGGATGAGTGTGCCAGGACGAGGAGCAGATAGACCCTTTATTGTGGCATCTTGGAAAACCAGAGGGTGGAAAGTTCTAACTGCTGGATAGACCGAGTATCCTGAATAGATGCCCACTTGAGCTTGGAGAGATGATACCAGCATAGGTGCCCCAGAAGCCTGGCAGCCAAGGGGGTGGTGAGGATTACAGTGTGCGGTCCTGTCCATTGAGGTTCGAGAGACCTGGGAACTAGCTGTTTAAGGAGTACTCTGACCTTTGGGGACAGTGGGGCAGGTTCAGGGGCATTTGGGTCCACTAGTGTGGGGGCAGGGAGGCAGCTGTCAGCACGTGAACAGAGAAGGTACCTGAGAATGGAGAGGTTGGGTAGGTACTTCACCAGTAGAGGAGTTTGGATTGCGAGGTGGTGATTAAGGAGAAAGGGCCTGCCACAAAGGAGCTTAAAAGGGCTCAGACCCATAAGAGAATGTGGAGTTGCCCAGGGATGGGTAAGGGAAATGGGGAGAAGGGAGGGCCAAGATAACCTGAGTTCAATGGAGAGCTTGATTAGCTGTTGTCTGATGAGTCCATCAGCCCTCTCCACCTTTCCCGAGGATTGTGGGCAGTAGGGGATGTGGAGTTTCCAGGAGATGTTGAGAGCTTTTTACATGAGCTCCATGACCCTGGAAGTGAAGGCTGGCCCACTGTTCATTTGGACAGTCTTTGGGATGCCAAACTGAGGAATGATGTGGTCCAGGAGTATCTTAGCCACCACATCTGCTGTTTCTCTGGAGGCCAGAAACACTTCTATCCACCCTGTAAAGGTATCTACAAGTGTTACGAGGTAATGGAGTTTTTTAAGAGTAGGCATATGGGTGAAATTAACCTGCCAATCTTCACCCAGTTGTTGTCCATGAAGATGTTGCAGAGACTGATGTATACGGAGAGCCTCCTATAGATTGGCCTGGGGACACATCTGACAGGAGGAGTGAACCAGTGAAATACAATCTAGGAGATGGGTGGAGTCAAAAAGGGGCTCTAAGAAATGGAACAAAGTTCTGCGGCCTATGTGTAAGGTCTGGTGGATATCTTGAAATTTAACCATCATTTTACTTTCACAGGATCCCCCAGAAAGAACGTCGCCCCCATGACAGCTGGAAGTAATTCTAGAGGACGACGGACCCTCTCCCAGTAAAGTTTTTCCGTAAGTTTAGGGACATCATTTAGGGGTTGATTATAATTAGTATATGGTTGAGGGTTGGAAGAGGAATTTTATAAGCTCAGGAATCATCTTAAAAAAAATGAGGGATAATTGGATGATGGGATAATAGATTTGTAATTGTGAGTTACTGTTTTTAGACAAATATATTGGTATCGATTCTTGTATATTGATACAAAGTTAAATTATATTGACTATTGTATGCATGCATGCTTCTACCTCTGTTTAAAACATTTTTATGTATTGATAAATATATATACTTTCCACTCATGACTTGGCCAAGCTATTTATTATATAAAACTTAAGCTAGACAGAATAGGATATTTGTACTTATTGTATATAATTTCATAGTAGGGTTAGAACTCTTTTACTAAAACAAAAGGGGGAGGTGTTGCGGGAGCTCCTTCAGCCAATAGCCGTTGAGATACCAGCCCACTGGGGCATGGTCTCTCTCCCTTTAAAAAAGCTGCCACTTTCCTCTGTGCTCTCTCTGGCTTCTGGCTCCACTTCCAGCAAGTAGGCTCCATTCCTGATTGCGTAGAAGGCTGTTGTCTGGGATGGTGATCTGTAAGTTTTTCCCCTTTAAATAAATAGCTTCTCTATTGGTCATAATTCCAAACTAGTGTGGGATTGTTTGTGACTTATGCCTTCACTCGTCCCTCTCTTTTGGTTGATAACATGGCTGATAGGAGCAAGTCAAGAGCAAATTATGTTCCATGGAATCAAAGGAGCTGAAGTTCAGCCCCCAGGCCACTGAATCAGCCTTGGCATTGCCTGAGGTTCCTGAGTCCTTTGAGGATTGATATCCCTGACAGTGAATTATGGCTACTTCTGCAGGGAGCTGGAGGGCCTCCAAGATGCTGGCTATAAAGGGTCTGTTTACTATAGGAGTATCCTTGGTAGTAAGGAAGCCCCTGTCCTTCCATAGTACAAAATGGGTATGGGCTATTAAGAAGAGATATTTAGAGTCAGTATAAATATTAGCCCATTGGCCCTTGACTATCTGGAGTGCTCCAGTCAAGGCAATTAATTTGGCCTTTTGTGAGAAGGTTCTCACTGGCAGGCAGGTCGCTTCAACTGTGTTAGTGGAAGTGACCACTGCATACACTGCTGCCTGGCGGTTTCCTGATTTGTCTATAAGGAAACTTCTATCAACAAACA
>NC_022030.1:32415194-32440922 GCF_000317375.1 Microtus ochrogaster
CTGACAGCCTCCCAAGTGAGTTCAGCTACTGCTGACAGAACTCTTAAGCATGCCTGCCATCCACAGACAATAAGGTCTAGTTGTTTGAATAAAAAGGAAACAGCCTGATTGGAAGACCCAACCTGTTAGGTTAGAAGATCTATGGCCACTTCTGACCTCTCATCTGTATAAAGATGCCAAGGTCTCATGGGGTCTGGAAGAGCAAGAGCAGGGGCTGTTAGAAGGGCAGAGAAATGGCAGCGAATTATGGCTGGATGGGTGAGAGGCCCCAAGGGGGTCTCTTTGGCTGTCTGGTACAGAGGCTTGGCTGTAATGGTAAAGTTAGGAATCCAATGATGAAAGAACCCCAGGAGGCCCAAAAATGAGAGAATGTGAGCCCCTGTAGTTGGGGACTATAAATCCTGCAAGACCTTGACCCTGGCAGAGGTGAGAGTTGTAGATGCTGGGCTGAGTTGAACAACCAAATACACTAACTACTTTGGGAGAGCACAGCTAAGCATTAGCTGGTGAGACTCAATATCTTAGGTATCTGAAGTAGTTTAGGAGCACCAAGGTGACCTGTTGGGACAGAGGAATTGTAGGACTGCAGAGAAGGAGATCATCAACATACTGGAGAAGTGTGCTAGGACTAGGGTCAGCATTTGAGAGATCTCAAGCCAGAGCATGGCTAAAGAAATGGGGGCTGTCCTGAAAACCCTGAGGAAGAATAGTCCATGTAAGCTATCTGGAGGACCAGAAGTCAGGGTCCTCCCAGGTGAGAGCAAAGAGGAATTATGAGTCAGGGAGTAAAGGGACAGTAAAGAAGGCATCTTTCGGGTCCAGAACAGTAAAGTAGGAAGTGGCAGGAGGGATGTTAGACAGGAGATTGTATGGGTTGTTAGCTACTGGGTGAATTGGAATAACTGCCTTATTTTTGAGGCAGAGGTCTTGAACCAAATGTTAAGCACCAGAAGGCTTACACTTAGAAAAGATGAGAGTGCTACAGGGTGAGTCCATAGGAACTGAAAGCCCTTGAGATATAGGAGGTGGGTGATAATAGGCTTAAGACCTCAGTGGCGGGTTTCAAGAAACTTGAGTCTGGAAGGAAGGGATGAAGGGTCTTTAAGATGAACTTGAACTGGCTGGTGGTGAGTAGCAACCATAGGAGTAGAAGTATTCCATATTTGGGGATCTGCTGGATCCAGGAGGGTAAGGACAGACCAGCCTGGGATAGGAACCTGTGAGGCTATTAAGGTGAGAAGAAAGTGTGACTCATGAGAGGGGGTGGAGGCCAAAGTGAGTGTGGCCCTGAAGTGGCTGACAATATCTCGATCAAGTAGAGGTGCAGGGCAAGCAAGTATGACTAGGAAAGAATGAAAAAAGAATCACCCTGCAAGAATGCAGGGGAGTGACAGGGTTTTAAGTGGGAAAGAGCAGGTCCCATCTACCCCCATGACTGAAATTGGTGAGAAGAACGTAGTGACCGAGTAAGACATTAAAACAGAGTAGGCAACTCCTGTGTTCAAAAGAAAAGCAATGGACTTACCTGCTACCTGTAGAATTATCTTAAGCTCAGAGAGGGCGAAGGGAGTCAAGTCTGGGCCACAGCAATCCTCTGCCAGGCAGAGTAGTTTGAAGGCTGGCACAGTCTCACTTGCTGGTATTGGAAAGGCTGGACCTCTGTGCAAGGCATAGAAGATGAGCCCACATGGGGACATTGTGATTTCCAGTGTTCAGGCTGCTGGCAGATAGGGCATGGCTTTGTTGGACCCTAGAGTCCAATCACCAAGGAATAGTTGCCCCAAAAGACCATCTCTCACACCACAGCTGATGTAAAAGTATGAGGATTTTTTAATTCTGTCATGACAGGGTCTTTCAGCATTAGAGAGGCCAAAAAGACCCCGAATAGCTGGTACAGGCTACTTTTAAAGAAAAAAAAAATAGAAGCAAGGGGAGGTGTCTGGAGGGGGTTGTTCTTTAACTATTATGAGTGGCTTATTCAAAAGGGCTATTACCAATAATTGGCTGGAAAGGGGTTGCCAGATCAGATAAGGTAAGAAGAAATATCTGAGGGTCACTTTGCCCCTTTCCCGGGAACTTAGTCAAAACACCAGTAACTGAGTCAAAACCTAAGGGTTATCTTGCCCCAGATCAATAACTGAGTTCTAGTGGGAGAACATTCACAAGGGCTCAGGGAGGTGAGGGAAAGTTCCTAACCTTTCAGTACATGCATATGTAGTTGTTAGAGCCTTGGTTCCCAGGGAGGGAGGAGCATTACTGCTGAGACCGAGAGGGCTCAGAATTGTCCTCAGAATTCTCTTAAAGTTCTACAGCCTCATTGGCTGTGGAGGCCCAAGGGAAAATCCTGCCAAATGGCCATCAAGGTCACATTTGTAGTTGGCTCCTGGAGAGACTGACTTAGGCTGAGCTCCGGCAGGATGGAGTCTTATGATCGACTTCCCTTGTCTCCCTTCTGGGGGTCCCAGTGGACCCAGGGCAGCTGCTAGGGCTTAGGCTTAGAGCATTACCACCTGCTGCAGCCTTGTCTGTTAGGAGGACTCAGCTGCCTCTTCTCAGACATTAAAAACTTTAAAGACCATTTTCACCAATTCCTACATGGGGGTTTGAGGACCCTTCTCAGCATTTTTAATTTTTTTTATTAATATCTGGTGCTAACTGAGAAATTAAATAGGTATCCAGAATCACGGCTCCCACTGAGGAGGCTGGGTCCAGTCTAGTATACTGAACCATGCTCTTTTGTAATCAGTTTAAAAAACTGGCCGGGGATTTGTCAGATAGCTGTGTGATCTCTCGAATTTGTGGAAGTTAACAACTTTTTCTGAGACCATCTTCATATCCTGAAGGAGGCAGCTGACCATGATGCCCTGCCTCTGTCAGTCATTTTGGCCTGGTTGATCATCCCAGAAGGGTTCTGTGGCTGGCATGGACAATTCCCCCACAGGGACTTTATTGTCCACTAGGTGAGTCTCGTGTACTGTCTTGCTGCTGCCTGAATTCTACCTTGTTCTTCAGGAGTGAGAGCAGAGGCCTGGATGACATAGAAATCATGACAGGTTAAATCATAGGCCTGGGAAAAATAGTGAAATTCCTTAATATAAACAGAAGGAACTCAACCACTTTTCTATTTGTGAGAAGTTTTGAAGAGAGAAGAAAACATGGACTTTAATAATACCATCAGCTTCCACTACCTTCCAGAGAGGGCAGAGAAGGGCAGGATTATGGTGAGACGGTATGAGAGGAGACAGGAAATAAGGAGGGGTTAGGCCAGTGGGGAGAAGGAGTCCAAAAGGTGGGTTTTGGCCTGGAGGGGTAGGGAGAGACAGTAGGAGGAAGTGGAGGAAGGAAGGTAGGTAAGGGGGAGGAAGTTGGCCTTTAACATTTTCTTTGGCTGGGGAGGGATAGGGAGAGTGAGGAGAGGGATGGGGAGAATGAAGAATGTTGTTCCACAAGAGGGGGTTGAGTAGTCAGGGTTTAAGGGGGTGGGAGAGGGGCCAGTGTCTCTGGCAACATGGTCATAGCAGAACTTTCAGGGTGCCTATTCCCATATAGTTGTTAATCTGGAAGTGCCATGACCCTGGCAATCAAAACCTGTGCTGTAAGACACTGGCTACTAAAGGAGGAATGGGAGCCCAGAGCCCAGAAACCATGGACATAGAAGAGCTCTGTCCACTTATCCCCAAACTGCCAAAAACTTTTAAGGTCCAGGAAGACGGAAAATTCAAGAGTTTCTCCGTGGCCATCTTGTCCCATTGTCAAGATCATAGTGAGGTCAGATCTTAGTGCATGGAGAGATTAACTGTTTGGGACAGATGTTATCAGACAATCCCAATTTATAAAGATTTTTGTAGAAGGCAGCCCAGGGGCAATAGAGGATCTGGCTTCAAACTGCAAGAGCCCATTTTTACAAGTCTATGCCAAGTCTTGGGACTCAATGCCTACTACAATATGTTCACTGTGATAAGACTCTTGAGTCAAAAACAGAGGATTTTGAGAAATGCATGGGCAGACATCTCAATCCAAAGCAATCCCACCTCAGTGAGGAACTCACCCAGATAAAGCTGATCTTAGCCTAGTGTGGAGCATGTGTGAGAAGGGCTTTTTCCATCACTTAGCCCTGGGCCAGTGGAAAAAAACAGCCCTCACCATGGGACCTCCCAATGCTAAATTTGTTCCTGCCTGGTTAGCCTCTACACTGATGCAATAATCCAAATCAAACCAAACCAGACTTAATTAGAAGCCCAGGTTTAATGGATGCCAGTGCCCCTGAGTGTCCCCTGAGAAAACAAGGAAGGAGAAAAGGAGAACCAGAAAGGCCACCTGTTCCTCTGTTCATTCTCTGGGGGGCAGTTTAAATACACTATGGGAGTGATCTTGACCCCCTCTGTGAAGGGGTCACTATTTGGCAGGCTTTCTTGGAGGTGGAGTCTGAACTACAACCACTCCCAGGGGAAGGGGCTTGGACCCCTGGCTGAACAGTATACTGTTGAAGGAGGCTCCACTTGTTTGTCCCAGCCACCTGCTTAGCTTAGCCCTGAAATAACCATATAGAAATTGTATTAATTAAACCACTGCTTGGCTCATTAGTTTTAGTCTCTTATTGGCTAATGCTCACATCTTAATTTAACCCATTTCTTTTAATCTGTATATAGCCACGTGGCAGTGGCATGCCAGGACAGATTCAGCATGTCTGTCTCTGGTGGCTCCATGGTGTTCCTTTGACTCTGCTTTCTTCCTCCCAGAATTCAGTTCTGTCTTCTCCACCAACCTAAGTTCCGCCCCTATCAGGCCAAGGCAGTTTCTTTATTCATTAACCAATACAAACAACACATAGAAAGAAGGACCTCCTACACCAATATACCTAGTCTTTTTCTTCTCTTTATTCTTTTTTTTTTCTGACCAGAGTGTAAGGATGCATTTAAACACCCTAATGCTTTGAGCTTCCTTCCTTCCTTCCTTCCTTCCTTCCTTCCTTCCTTCCTTCCTTCCTTCCTATCTTTCTTTAACATAACATTTTTATTGATTATTTAGAATTTTTGCATTATGAATTCTCATTATGAACTTTCATTACACTCTCTCCCCAATCCACCCCAGACCATTTTCCCACAATTGTGATGATGAATAATAAGAATAAGAGGATGAGGGAGAGGAAGAAGAAAAAAAGAAGAACCAAGTACAATTTCTGTTGCTTACAGACTCACTGGAGCATGGTAAAATTTCCCTTGGCCAGCATCTTAAAGAAAACTGAGTCCTTCCCCACCAGTACCTCTGCTAGGAGCCATCAGTTCTGGAGAAATACACTTCAGAATCCTTATCACAATTTCTGAGGGTTCTCTTAGATGGTGCTCTGTCTAGGCTGCTACTCTTGGGGGGTTAGAGTGGGTGATGGTAGGAGTTGTCACAGAAGCCTTTTATGCCCTTCTTTCCCAACTGTTAAGTCTGCAGTCCTCAATAACATGGTTCAAGTAGTTTTCTTGCCCTTTGCATTAAAGGAGCATGAATCACAGACTTCCAAATGGTATCTGGTGATAGCACTTGATATGGACCTTCTTCCCTCCTTTCCATGTCATTGACCTCCTTGGTGATTTATTTTTCTTCTCTAGACAGTTGTAACATTTTTGTATGCCTGCCCTTATATTTTTATTTTAAACTACAATAAATTGCCTTCAAATGCCATTTTGAGTCATTTCTTTACATCTTTTACTAATAAAATTAAAAACACAAGAAGGGATTTCCTCCACTGATACTCCCAAGGTTGCTGGTAAGAGATACTTCATTCTCGACTTTAATACTTTAAGCACTGGAGAGAATGAACCTGTTTATGAACACCTAAGTGGCATCAAAGCCTTCAGTTGCTCTTCAAATCTATTATTAAAAATGTACGTTTTAACATATAGCTACGAGATATCTTTAACTACAACATTAATGACCTACATTTTGATTTCCTTAGTAATATTAGGCTTGAAACAGTAAATAGTAATCCCGAATCCTGTGTAGAAATTCTAGATTGCCTCTGAGACTTTCTACCATATTGTGATCAATTTTAAAAGAGAAAATATATCCCTCAAGTTAATCAAATACCTATTCCTGTGGGGCATAATATTATTGACACTCATCACATGTGAGCATCTTCCTTTGTATTGAGATATTTTCCAAGTAGAAGGTAGTTTTCCTGTTTTTCCTTATCATTACTATCTAATTGTCCAGTGGAAACAATACCAAAAGAATTATCACATCTTTATGGTTTGTGCTAACCAGAATGCATACTAAAGACAGAATCCAGCCATCAGCCATAGCAAGACCGTTGATACTGTAGGAGTAAAGGTAGAGAGGGAAAACTCATTAACCTTGAAAAATTAATTAACCACAGCTTTTAGTACTTCATAGTTTTGAATTTGTATGCCTTTTTTATTTATCTCAGGGTATTTCCAAAGCCTTTAAAAATCATAAATATCAAATTGTGATTTTTAAATTAATGGTCATTTTTATATCTGTCACATTCAATTTTGGGTTAATTTTTGAAGTCGTGAGTATGATTGAAAAAACAAGCAAGATAATAAAACTACCATAAATAATACTATGTGCACTCTTAAACTGTTTCTTTGCTTTGGGGCATTCATATTTTCCCCCTCCCCAAGCTCAGGATCTGTACATCTATATGAAAGAGGAGTAGAAGAATTTTAAGAACCAGACATGGTGAATGATTGCAGCGAAACAACATTGTCAGGGAGAAGAGGGCCAATGCACAGATGAACTCATGGAGACTGGGACAGCATAAACAAGACTTCACCTAATCAAAATAATACTTAAAACTCATAAAAGAACTTCCAAATCCGTGGCCAGGGCCATTTATAAAAAGGAATTTCCCAACATATTTCGATATGGCAGATCTTCGTGAACCAGTAGACCTGGAATGTGGAAAGTTTTCATAATGTTAACACACTAGCCATTGTCTTGGAGTAAAGTGATACCAAGCAGGAGAATCAGAATTTATTTTCTTAAAGTTGCATTTAGAAGAAATCAGGCTTTCAGACTGAATGATGCATAGTTTAATTTAATTCTCAGTTGGGCATCTGAGGCACTAATTGGAACTAGTTTGCATGTAGAAGATCTTTTTGAATTCTTACCTTATTCACACACAGAAAAGAATTAAGCTTTGGAGAGTACAAAGATGCATGACCTGATTTCCATATGTAGAGCAATATAAATGCTGAAAGCCAACAATGCTATCTCCACAGGATACCTGTTGAATTTTTGTGATTGGAAAATTTCTGCTTCCATGCTAAGTTAACTGTTAATTGTCTTCTATATTGAATATACAGTTATCTTATAGTATCTGCAATAAGGACTGTCAGGCTTGCTGGAGGACATGAAAACCCTATTAATGCTCATGTCTCAGATTAAATGGTACAATATTTGCATATAACCTATATATATATTCACCAGTGTGTTTAAATCTTCGACAAATTACTTGCAAATGTTAGTACAGGTGGTAGGAACTCTTATTACTACCCAATCTACTGCCTTTTTCACTGTGTTCAAGAAATCCATTTTCATTTTAAAATTCAGAGAAATTTTTATATAATTGTTTACACATGTTGTTAAAGGTATAATTACAAGGAAAAATATTTGTATGTGTATATATATAGGTATATATACATATATATGTAGTATAGATACAAGCTTTGAAATCCCTTTCTGATCCATAAATTTTAAGATTTATGGATACTGAGCACAGCATTATCATTAAAACTGCGGTGTCATTTTTTAGACCCAAGGGTCGTTTTTTGAAGGTTTGCTCCCTCATTGGTGAATTTAACCAGTGATAGAGATAGAAAAATGATGAGTTTAATTTAATAAATAAATAAACCTTTTCATGGATTTTATGATTTGTTCTCAGTATTGGGAGGAAATGGACCTTTTTGGAGTCTGGGAAAAGTTGAAGAGAGTTTGTCATTGGAACCATGTTTTGGGTGGCTGTTGGATTTTTTTTTTCTTTTTTCTAGCTTTCTTCTGTCTCTCTCATTGTTTCCTGGTCTCCCAGTAGTAAAGAGCACCCTCTTCAAGCACAAACTCTTCCAGTCATAATGTTCTGTAACACTGCAGACCCCAAGCAAATCATCAACTGATGCCTCTGAAACTATGAGTCAAAAATGATAGAATGTTTTCCCAAAGTGTTTATTAGAGAGTTAAAATGGCTGGCAATAATACCAAGTAAACAGAAATGATTATATCTTAAAAAGTATAAAAGTATAGTAAAACTTTAATTGTACGGGATTTTTGCTGTTGTTGTTTTTGACAGTAAAACTATAGATGGATGTTGCTTGTTCATTTCCTGACCACCCAAACCCAAAATAATCACACTGAAACTATTTGCAACACTACTTTGCTAATGACTCTAGAGATTAACCCTTTTTTATTAATGTATATATCACCACAAGGTTGTGTCTTACCTACTAGGTTCCATCCGGCATCTGGCATCAGACGTCTTGTCTCCAGTGGTGGCTTCCTCCTGACTCCACCTACTATCTCCTCCTCTATCTGTTTGGAATTCCTTTCTTGCCCTATTCTGCACTGAGATAGGCCCAAAACAGATTCTTTATTTACCAATGGTATTTACAGCATACAGAGGGGAATACTATATCATAAAATTAATTAATAAAATATTATCATCTATAAAGTCTGAAGAACTATATAATTTTGTTCATCAGAAAACACTAAACAAATACACATATACTAAAAACTAAACAAATACAAATACTTTCAAAAGTGAAAGGAAGACTTTTTTTAAAAAGTCACAATACAAAGATTATGACTCACTTTATCAGATGTCTGAATATTCTGTAATGTTTTCATGGCTTAGAATTCTATCTATGTGAATTATTAAGAAGACCCTTGCTTTGTACTTATGACCAAATAAAAGCATTTGCTGTTTATTGGGAGTAATAATTAGGAAAGATAGGAGGCTTTCATGTATTTTAATTAAAAAATAGATTAGGATTCAAAGTAGTGGTTTTCATTATGGTATTTTTATGTGTGCTATTTATCATATTTTTATCTTAAACATTCCCATCCCTTTTTCTCTCCCCTACTCCCCCACCTCCCACTGGTTATATTTAATATTTTCCCCAGAAAGTTTCTTCTGGCTGTGGGAGCACATTCTGTTCCTTCAGCCAATGCCCTTTAAGATAGCAGCCCACTGAGGCATGGTCTCTTATACTTTAAAAAGGAGCAGAAACCGTGCGCGCTCTCTCTTCCTTTCCCAGCTGTTAGACTCTCTGTTTTCTGTTTGTGACAAGAGGACTGTTGTTTGGCACTGAGGATCCATCAAACTGTAACTAGGCCCCAGCCCTGAGCGGGAAAACTCTGAGAAGGCAATAGATAGTCCCAAGGCCCAATCACGACTGTATTTTTTAACCTCTTGAGTACAGTAACCCAAATTAGTCCATACCGTTCAAATAGAACCTGGGGATCACATAGATTCTGTTAGCTTGTCTTTCTCATTTCCTTACCATCTCTTACTTCTCAACCTCATTACCCAATTTCTAGTTTTCTGAGACACACACACAAACATACACACATATGTGTATACGTATTTTCTACATCTTTCATGTAAGAGAAAATTTGCAATATATGCCTTTGTAAGTCTGCTTTTCCATTTAACATAATGATTTTCAGTTCTATCTACTTTCCTGAAATGGCATAATTTCAGTCCTTTTGTGATTATATTAAATTACATCTTTATTCTTGCATTTATTGTTAGACATCAATGCTGATACCATTTCCTGGCTGTATTAAATAAACATGAATGTATTGAATGGAAGACCCCAAAATAAACCCACATAGTTAGAGTGACCTAATTTTCAAGAACTGTCAAAAATATGTATTAGATAAAACATACACATCTAGTGGTGAGAAGACTAGAATTCTACATAAAGAAGAAAGAAGATAGACATATGGTACTCACAGAGACAACAAACATGGGTATGCGTGGATTGTTTTTGAATAAGAAATGTCCCCCAAAGGCTCAATTATTTGAATATGTGGTCACTAGTCACTTTTATTATTTGGGAAAGTAGTGCGGGGATTGTAGAATTTCTTGGAATGCTGGATAAGAAAGTCACTCAAAGACATAAACAGAACTTAAAGGATCATTTTAGTAGGAGCCTAGAAGACAGTAGCATGAGAAAAATATATGCATATATTATAATATTATATACAATAGGGTCCAACTCATAGTTTGGTAGACAATAAAAGAATACTATAGTAACTAGGCTAGATACTACTATAATATTTTGACAATGAATTTAGTTCCATTCTACCATTTATGTTTTAGAATTTATGTGAGTCTAATGTGAAAAAATAATGGACTGTGGTGATACCAATGTTCATGCCAAAGTGGACATGGTAAAACCCACAGGTCTCTATCCTACAAAAAGAACTACAGGAAATTTAGAAAAGTTGGAAGGGGAAGAGGTGGCCTTCCCAGTCAATAACAAACCAATTAGTTGTCCAATATCAAATGGTCAACCCAGAAAAACATACATGCAAGTAATATTATATGGCTAGAACAAGTTATATTTGGGTATTTGTATGTATATAGAAATACATATATGAATAGAATAACAATTAATAAAAAAGAGCCCAAGAATTTGAAGGAGAGCCAGAATAGGTACATAGCAGTGTTTTGAGGGAGAAAAGAGAAGAGAACAATGTTGTAAATATATGATAATCTCAGAAATAATAATGGATTCATATATTTGGCAGGAAATTTCAATATATCAAAATTTGACTCTGTGGCATGATTACGGTTGATTATTCTTACGCAGAGATATAATAGACTAAAGAGGAGCAGCAAGTAGAAATTATTTGTTGAAAATATGGACCAAGATTTATCCCTGGTGCATGAATTGGCTTTTTGGAGCCCATTCCCTATGTTAGGATACTTTGCTCAGCCTTGATGTAGGAGATGAGGAGCTTGGTTGTGCTTCAACTTGATATGCCAGACTTTGTTTACTCCTCATGGGAGGCCTTACCCTCTCTGGGGAGTGGATGGGCAGTGGTGGGAGGAGTGGGAACTGCGATTGGTATGTAAAATGAATTAATTACAAATTTAAGAATAAAAACTCAATTAAAGATAGTTTTTTAAAATTTTATTTACTTATTTTACATCAGGACCACAGTTTCCCCTTCCTTTTCTCCTCCAAGTTCCTGCCCCACCTCTCATCTGTTTCCCCCATTCTCTCTTTCTTTTTTTTTTTTGATATTTTTTTATTGAAAAAATTTTCCACCTCCTCCCCGCCTCCCATTTCCCTCCCTCTCCCCCCACTCTTTTCCCCCTCCCTCTCCAGTCCAAAGAGCAGTCAGGGTTCCCTGCCCTGAGGGAAGTCCAAGGTCCTCCCTCCTCCATCCAGGTCTAGGAAGGTGAGCATCCAAACAGGCTAGGCTCCCACAAAGCCAGTACATGCAGTAGGATCAAAACCCAGTGCCACTGTCCTTGGCTTCTCATCAGCCCTCATTGTTCCCCATGTTCAGAGAGTCCGGTTTTATCCCATGCTTTTTCAGTCACAGTCCAGCTGCCATTGGTGAGCTCCCAATAGATCTGTCTCAATGGGTTTGTGCACCCCTCGCGGTCCTGACTTCCTTGCTCATGTTCTCCCTCCTTCTGCTCCTCATTTGGACTTTGGGATCTCTTTCTTTATTTCTATTCAGAAAAGGGCAGGTCTCCAATTGACATTAACAAAACATGGTTTATCAAGTTGCAGTAAGACTAAGTACCTCCTTATTTATTGAGGCTAGGCAAGGCAACCCAGTATGACAAATAGGGTACCAAAAGCCGTCAAAAGAGTCAAAGATAGACTTTGCTCTTACTGTTAGGAGTCTCACAAAAGGACCAAGATTTATAACTACCACATATAAGCAGAGGACCTAGGTCAGTCCCATGTGGCTCCCTGGTTGTCAGATCAGTCTCTGTTGAGCTCGTGTGAGCCCAGGTTAGTCAATTCTGAGTGTTTTCTTTTAATGTCCTTGACCCTCTAGCACCTACAAGCCTTCATCCCTTTTCAGCAGAATTCTGTGACCTCAGACAAATATTTGGCTGTGGGTCCCTGTACCTCTTACCATCACCTGCTGGATAAAACATCTCTGATGACAACTGGGATAGGCACCAATCTATGAATACAGCAGAATATCATTAGGCATCATTACATTGACATTTTTCTCTACTCGTGTTATAAGTGGATATTAGCAATAAAGAAGGGGATAACCATGCTACAATTCACAGGTTCAGAGAAGCTATGTTACAAGGAGGGTTTAAGGTAAGACAATTAGATCTCCCTGGGAAAAGAAAATAGAATAAATTCCATGGAAAACTGGAGGTAAGAGAGGATGGGAACATGAGGGATCCGGTGGGGGAGTTTTGAGGTGGAAAGTTCTGAAAGAGATGACTGAAAAGGGGTACATTTCAGGATGAGGCAGAAACCTGATGCAAGCAAAACTCCTAGGAATCTATGACCCCAGTTAAGATTACAAGCAATGGAAGAATTATTGCCTGAACTGGCCAACTCCTGTGGCCAGACAAGTCTTCCAGTGGAGAGATTGGGACACCAACCCAGCCACATAATCTTAAACCTCTGTCCTGTCTATGAAGCATGCTGAAAAGATATAATATGAAATTTTTAAATTACTCATGAGACTGTTATCTCTTATACACCATGGAAATTACCTAAAAAATACATTTTTTTCTTGAGTTGTTTGCTTTAGATGTTAGGAATTACTGAACTTTATGAATGCTATTAAGTATATCTGACATAAAAAATAGTAGTTATAGGAAAACAACTTTTTACGAATGTGTTCTTTCCCTAAAAATTCCTGAGAGTTTACTGTAGAATACAGTAACCCTATGAGACCATTAAGTGATTGAAATATGTCTAGTTAAGATTGAGTCATGTTTCAAGAGAATATGCATGATATATTTGAAAACTGATTTTGAGAAACAATGAGTGTAGAAAATGCAATGGATAAATTTAATATATATTATTATTAGATATATTAATGCATTAGTAGAATTTGGATATATTATGCAATTTTTATTGCCAAAATTTTCAGGTATTGATTTTCTCATCTTGTGTGGTCATGGAAGTGGACAGAATTTACATCTATGCTTCTCATTTATGACTCACAGTTTATTTCTTCATAGTACTGATCTAGACATTGTTTTTGAATAGAATTAATTTTGTTCTATAATTAGTCACAAATACGTAAACTTATAATTGAATGACGGGACTTTTATTCTGTATGCTGTGAATGTGTTTTACTACCACTGGTTAATCAAAAAAAGCTGCTTCATAGGCAGTTTGGATGCTCACCTTACTAGACCTGGATGGAGGTGGGCGGTCCTTGGACTTCCCACAGGTCAGGGAACCCTGATTGCTCTTCGAGCTGATGAGGGAGGGGGACTTGATCAGGGGAGGGGGAGGGAAATGGGAGGTGGTGGCGGGGAGGAGGCAGAAATCCTTAAATAAATAAATTTAAAAAAAAAGCTGCCTCTGCCTATAGCAGGGCAGAATAAAGTCAGGCTGGAAGAGATATATGAAGAGAGTAGGTGGAGTCAAAGAGAGATGACATGTAGCTGCTGCAAGAGACAGATGCCAGATGGAACCTTACTGTTAGACCACAACCACATGGCAATACACAGATGAATAGAAATGGGTTAACATAAGATAGAAGAGTTATCCGAGAAAATGCCATAGTTATTGTCTAAGTGGTGATATAATTAATGCAGTTTCTATGTGAATATTTCAGGTCTGGTCATCCAGGAATGAACAAGCAACCTCCTCCTACATATTATGAAATTTTTGCTTCCAAAATTTTCAGGTAATTGATTTCCTCATCTCGTGTGGCCATGCAAGAGGACAGATTTACATCTATGCTTCTCATTTATGGTTCACAGTTTATTTCTTCATAGTACTCATCTAGATTTTTTTATTGTTTTTAAATAGAATTAATCTTGTTCCATAATTAGTCATAAAAACTTAAATTCATATTTGAATTATGGATTTTTTATCTTTAATATTTCTGGTAGCTGTTGAGACTAAAGACAGGTATATGTCTAATAGGGTTGAAAAATGTGAAGCTATATAAAGCAGGGATTTTGATAGGACCATTTTCTGAGTCACTGTGTAAGTTGGAGTACAAAGACTCTTTTAAACTTACTAAAGTTTAAAAGAGAGGCAAAAAATGTTTCTTCCTTGTAATCTTTGGAAAACCAATGATATTGACTTTAGGTACCATATCTGCCTTAGCTTGAGATAATATTTTATTATTAGCAGGAGAAAATTTTCTCTGAATAAAGATTGTAAGTGAATTAGAGAAACTCTCACTTAGCTTATGAAAAGCAAATCTTGACTGGCTATTGAATAAAACAGCCAGTTGAATAAATAGGCCAGTTTATTAAAAAATAAGAAATCGAGATAGCTCTTGTGTGAGGGGAAAATGTGTGAATAAAGTGTTTCCTAGGCAGTTGTTTGCTCAGATATTCTGCAAAGCAGGGTTGGGACTGGATCTTATGTTGTTAATTGGCATCTACTGATAACTTGAGCTGACAATTTATGAAGCATTTTTCTAAGCAAAAACAAACTTTAGCTTAAGTGGAGAAATCAAGCCCCACTTGATGGTTAAGGAGCCAAGGATTAGGCTGTCAAATTTGAGGATTCAAGTGAAGACACTGTTTTCACTTATACTAATGCTGCAAATTATGTCAGTGTAAAAGATCGGCATGCAAATAAATTTATTTAATAAGCCTATCTTTTGTTGTTTTAATGAGAGTTAAAAGAGATTATACAGTATCCCAGAATATAATCTTATTTTCATTTAAAATATTAATTATAGATTTTTAGCTTTTTAACTAGTTGAAATGATGTGATGACATATTTTACTAATATTTTAACATTATTTTTACAGTTGTGGAATTTTAAGGTGTTACTGTCAAAGCTTCTAACTTGGAGTGACTATTTTTTTCTTCATAAAGTATATCATAAAACCACATATACTCAAAGGAAGTGATTCCATCCCTAATATACTCTGTTCTGAGAATCTTATTTTAATTCTACTCCATGATCACTGAATTTTGCTTTCAAATTGTTTTATCACTGCTGTTCTAGTGTTGGAATCCTTTCAAAAACTTAGCTTGTTTTCCTGGCTTGCAAACCTTTCTGGCTCCAACATTCTCCCTAAAAGTGAACAAATATTCAAAATATGTGCTAGCTAATGAAATGGGCATCCTCACTCATATTTTTTTAAGATCTCCTGTCATCAGTAAGGTATGTTTAGCCAAAATTTCTGTGAACTCTCTTGTGCTGTGGTGAGAGGATAATTACTTAGCAAAAAAAAAAAAATTATGGGATGCTAGGAAGCAAGAGTTGCTTATGTTGGCAGGAAAAATAAGAATATGGATGATCTTTAGGTCAACTCATTTGTTATAATCCAAAACAGCAAATTTTGGATTGTGTCTAATATGCATTGTGAAGATAATTTAAAATTGGAAAGCCTTCAAAAGCATCTTAAAACCAGGCAATTATATTAGAAACAACAATCAATGGAAGTAGAAAAGTACATAGACAGGATTAAGAGTAGGAGCAGCCCCAGAGGACGGCAAATGAATGTATAGAAGATAGTTTTATTAGTAATTTGCTGCTCAGCAATAGATCAGAGCAAGTGTACTGCTTAAAATATTAAGCCCAGCCTGATAACACAGTTATACATTTGAATAAGTCTATCTTAATATTCTCTAGTAAAGAATATATATGCTTTCATTATTTTGAATACTCTGTCTGACATGAGCATTAGAATATGAGCATTACAAAGAAGCAGGAGTGACTTTGGAGTGTGGAAAAGAGAAACTATTTTTCTAAAAATATCTGAGGTGTTAGGTTAGGATTCATGAAAAAGATTAACTCATGCACAGTCAGTGAGATAGCTAAGCAGAAAAGGAGAACTTGTTGCTGAAGCTCATTATCTGAGTTCTGTCTCTGAGACACAGATTCACAAGTAAACAGACAATTTCTGCAAGATGTTCTCTCTGCTCCTCATATGTGTATGCCTCGGAACATATGAACCCTTACACACACACACACACACACACACACACACACACACACACACACACGAATGTAATAAAATGGTTTTTCATAAAATAACACATCGAAGTCATTGACTAGTAGCATTTATCTTGACTGGTGCCTCAGCTGAAACCAAGAGAAATGCAAAATTGAAGAGAAAGTTGTACAGTCTGAAGAAATCTGTTTTTCACTGGAAAAGAGGAAGGCCTGATGAGTACATGACTAGTTGTCTATATACAAGTGCAGATCTTATGCCATTCATAGTTTGTAGGTGTGTATATAATAAAGAGAATCCTCTTGAAGCAATGCTTAGCCATATATATTAATGATCATGTCATAATAGATTTTTTTTTTGCCTGAGCATTAGAACTAAATGTTTCCTCCACAATAGTTTGCTCAGTATTTTCATTATATAACCCTATATACCAATGAGTTCTAAAACTTTGGGGCTTATAAAATGATACATTATCACTCACAATACTGTGGTTTGATTGAACTCATTTGGGCAATACATGGTTGAAGTTTTTCTTACCCTTTCAGCTGAATGATGAATCATGTGCAAAGTAAAGTCTGGAGCTAGCATCCTCCGCTTGCATATCCAATCTCTCAGCAGGAGTAGTAGACTGATGGATGACTGCTGGACATACAACTCCTGATGCCACCTCTCCAGAGGAGAAACTTAGGGTCTTTTTTTCACAGTATGTCAGTTTCAGAAAAGTGAAGACTTCCGACTTATTGTATATGTAGGCTATCAAAATAAATGTCTCAGCAAACCCAGGCAGAAGATGCCAACCTTACCTTGGACATTCTATAATGTCATTTCTGTCTTTTTATGCAGAAAAACATGTTACTCTGACTGTATCTAATCCACAGATTAGATTTCCACATAATCTCACAAGCAGCATTCAGAAGGTGGAAGGAAATGTTTCTCGTTGGCATAATCAGTCAGTAATAGAGCAATATACATATGTGGTTAGAGTATGTGTGTGTGTGTTCAGAGTGTGGCCAAACATCCCTGAAGAGTTACAGCATCAAAGAAAATTTAACAGTATCTACATATATGTTTACCAACTCTTCAAGCATGTAAGTGACATGTGAGCCACCACAAATAAACTGGACCATATAACAAGGGGTAGAGATAGGCTATTTGGGAAGTAGTGCAATACTTACTCATTGAACTAACAGCCACTTGACCAGGGGTTGGCACATGGATTGATGTCATGTTTCTAAAATCATTAATATCTTAATTCTCAGGCAGAAACATCTCATTGTAATTTTTGTATATTTTCATTTGACTTTTGTTTCTCTTTTCCATATTTTCCTTTTCTTCCTACACAATCATTTTAGCTGAATGTTCATTACATGCCAAACTCTTGTAATAAGCATGGAAAAACAATGATCAAAAGAATCTAACATTATTTTTATATTCATTTAATTAACTTTCTAATGAAGCAAAATGCAACATTGGCTAAATCAAATATTAAACACTTCAAATCAGGAAGTAATTCATGAAAGTTTTAAAACTAATTTTATAAAACACATTAACAATCACAATATAATAAGTCATATAAAGATTGAGTGAATGCCATTTTAAAAACATTTAATTAAAGATTAACTCATGTCTCTTAATATACATTTGAAATATTGAATTCCACATTTGTTTTTGTTTTGAAGCACTCACTGGGATAGAACGAAGAGATATCTTTGTAAAAGAGAAAGCATATCTGGAGGCCAGACGACTGTTTACAGAATGTGCCAGTATACTACAAAAAAAAAAAATATTCAGCAGCAGGACTTCTAGAGCCTGCTTCCCTTGTCGTGGTATGTTAGTTACTTTTCTATTGCTGTGATAAAACATCAAGATCATAACCATAAGCAATTTCTGAAAGGGAAAGTTTATTTTGTCTTAAAGTTCTAGAGGGATAAATTTAACATGGCAGGAAAGTGGAATAGCAAGTAGAAAAGCAGATGAGAGGAGGAAGAAGCTCAGAGATCACATACACAACCATAATCATGAAGCAGAGAGAGAGCTGAAAATACGAAATACTACATGCTCTTACAGCCTGGCCACACCATCCTCCAATTAAACATCACCACCTAAGCCTTCCCAAACAGTGACATCAGTTAGGGACGAACTATTGAAATATCCAATGCTGTGGGAGACACGTAACGTTCAAACTACCATAGATAGTTAAACACAGTTGGAAAAATATTCACTCTGAATAGTTCTTTTATGTTAATGAAGGCAGTGTTTCTTAGTTTAGATAATATGCTATAGTTTCCATGACTGGCAAGGAAGGACAGACTTTAGTTCCTGAAGGATGAATGAACAGGAAACTTAATCAAAGGAACCTTGAAGACATCATTACTTTCCTGAAATGATGCAATAATTTATCTCTTAATCATTTATGAAGTAATTAATATCCTGTCCTTTACATGCCTGAAGCCTTTTTTCATTGGTATAATTCCCAAGGATTAGAGATATAAGATGATTGATTGAGTGAATATATTTTTTTCAGAATTTTATAGTCTTTGGCATATGCACAAATAGAGTACATAACCACACAAGCAGACATAGCTTTGAGTTTGGCCAAAATGATTGTTAAAGAAATCATGAACTCTAATGTAACGCGTTTATATTCTTACCAATGACTTTCAGTGTACTGTTTCTATACCAACTTTTTGGAAAGGATGAATGTGGTAGCATAAGATAAATAAGATAGTACAGAGTTTATGTTAGTAGTTTTCCGCAATGTACATGTGTATCTCCAGCTTTCCTTAATACCTCTTTGTTGCCCAGAGTGTCTTGTTGAAAAATTGCAGTGTCTTGATCTAAGGTTCATAAGTTACTGATTTTCATAATTTGTCCAGCACTGGAAACAATAGCCTGCTTTGCTTTGTTAGAACCTCATATAAGAAACTATCAAAACAGAGAGGGAGAGATTTGGAAATACCATCTTCTCTTTAAAGGACATATCCTTAGGATCTGAAAACAAGGGCAACAGATGAAGTCAGGAGACAACAGTAATTCAGATGACATTGCAGGATGTATCTGAGGAGTTTGGTTAGGGCTCTGGAGAAAGCATGTGCATCGGTTCATAGTGATCCATGGCCTGAACATCTGCAGATCAGTGGCATCCCATTGGTGAGCAACACGTCTTCTCTGAGGATGGGAACTCGAATTCTGGCTCTAGGTATGGAACCCCAGTCCTGAAAACCTGAGAATCATGTTTCTTCACACAACTGCACATTTCATTCCAAGAGCTTGTGGATTTTTTACTGTAGTAGTACTGTTTCTGTCTGTGACAGAGCAGCTCACAACAGCAACTTTGAAACAGAAAGTATACTAACCAGTTTGGAGGTCCAGCCTTGGTGGTACTTTCATGGTGGCAGAGCATGTTTTATCTTCAGTTATGAGAGAGAGAGAGAGAGAGAGAGAGAGAGAGAGAGAGAGAGAGAGAGAGGAAGGTATTCTGCACACTTTCTCTTTCTTTACCCCTTCAGTTCCACATTCATACATTCATGATGGGTCTTTTCTTTCTCAGTTAAAACCTTGCTGGAAAGATCCTCAGCATCACACAGATGTGAGATTCCTCATGCACATATACCTAGTCCAGTTGGTGATGAGTATTAGCTCCTGTATGTACTTGATTATGTGTATTTTTCTCTTGTGTACATTCCTGTGTCTTCCATAAAGTCAAACACTGCAGTTTCAACACACACATCTCTCTGTTATCATCCACAACCTTCTCTTTTTGTTCCAATTTCCATCTTTGTCCCTTGCAATCACAAATCCGTTCTCCATTTCCAAATTTTTATCAGGTCTAAAATGTTTTGTAAATGCAGTGTTCTTTCTTCTTTCTTTTAGTTTTATTAAATGAAAGAATAATAAGTAGAAAATTTATGGCTTAGATAGTGTTCATGAACCCTCCTCTCCACTTCATGATTCATTGTGTACTATACTTAAAGAAAGCTGTGGAGGGTCTGAGAAGAAGAGCATCATACTACCTGAAAAGAGTCATTGGGTAGATAAAAGGCATCCTGAACCCTCAAATTGAACTCTTCTTGAGGGCTGACGACTGTCAGGACCCCATAGCATTGATTTGAACTGACTATAGGGAGGTGTAGTAAGGGAGGTCTAAGGTCTGTGTTGAGAATGAGATCAGGCAACAAGTAGGCAGTAAAATGAAGCCCCTTTCCCTATGTAGTTAAGGACATGAATAATGATAACTATCCAAGTACTTTTGCTAGGAATTCAATCCCCAGCCCTTATTTGGTTCCAGCCCGATAAGACCATGAGCATCATGAACAAAGGCCATTATGACCACGATGCCTGAACTATTGCCCCACCAGAATTCTAAGCTCCCAAGTTTGTGTTGTTTTAATGTGAGGAAAACAATAACTGGGAACTAGTAGCTGTAATTTCATAATATAATTCTAATGCAGTAAAGAAACAAATAAGCAGTAATGTTAGAAGGAATTGTTGAATGACCATTAACATAAGAGTTACAGATTTGAGTTCTTCTACTATCCTTTCATTTATCAATATGATGACTTTGGGTAAACCGTTAATTCATCTCTAGTATGAAATATCTAGACACTAAAACGTAGGGAACTACCAGTTAGCTCTTCCAGCTCTTCTGTGTTACTGGAGGCTTCAGGTTTAAGCTATAAGCTATGTCAGAGCATTTCTCATACTCCAATAGACACAGTAGTCTTTTTTTAATGACAGAGAATATATGTGAGCATTTTCTGTGCAATGAGCTTTATATCAAATAACTCTTGAAAGTTTTATGCCTAAAGGGCAAAATACATCAAAGTGATGATTCACTCTGTAACTCTTGATGTATTTCACATTGTCATTTGGATGCATTTTTAGCAGCATATGCCAATACTGAGGTTATTCTAGAATGGAATGCATATTTTGGCTTCTTGGATAAAACTGGGTCTTCTGTTTCTTCTAGAAGTTTAGTATGCAAAATATAGATTTTGGTATGCTATGGGGATGGTGAAATTCTTGTAGCAGTGACAGAATTTATCTTTCAGCAAGTTTTTAAAAAAGGCTTAAAGGCTGTACATATATGGCTACATTAGAATTACTGTAATTTCTTAGTTTCAAAAGAGACAAAACCATTGTTAATTATAAGTAATGCATTTGAATAGAAATGATTTATTTTATAGATAGCCAGAAGCCATGCATTTTAATACATGGCCAATCTAATCTAAAAGACTTCCCCAAAGTCAGTGCAATTTTCACTATTAGGCTACTAAGTACTATACATCCAGACTAAAATGGAGATGGGAAGCCAATTATCATGCCATTATACATACTTACCAAAAAAGAACCACTGTATCATATTAGCATCCTTTTAATGAAAATCTTTTAAAAGTCCTTCTCAGAAAATAATTTCTAATTTGGATGAAGCATAATGTATTGTTTTCTATGTAATATACAAATTTATCTCTCCACCTACAACTCAAATGAGGAGGTGGCTAAGAAGCCAGAGACCAAAACAAAGTTGTGTTGTTTCTCCTCCACATCTTTATTTGAAAATGATTTTGGTTTAGGAGTATGTAAGTAAAGTTTTATGTCTTTTCACCAAATCATGTTATTTAATAAAGATTATATAAAACCAAAAAAGGACATTATGCTTCAGATTAAATGCTTTATCATAAAATCATAAACAATCTACAGAACATTCTTCTAGTGCGCACCTACAGGGCCTTCTTTTCAATCAAAAAATCAGTAGCACTCCTGTACATAGATGATAAATGCTTTGAGACAGAAATCAGAGAAACATTACCCTTCACAATAGCCACAAATACCATAAAATATCTTGGAATAAGTCTAACCAAACAAGTGGAAGACTTGTATGACAAGAACTTTAAATCTTTGAAGAAAGAAATTGAAGAAGACACAAGAAAGTGGAAAGATCTCCCATGCTCTTGGGTAGGTAGAATTAACATAGTAAAAATGGCAATCGTACCAAAAGCAATCTACAGATTCAATGCAAAGCCCAGCAAAATCCCAGCAAAATTCTTCACAGACCTCAAAAGAATGGTACTCAACTTCATATAGAAAAGCAGGAAACCCAGGATAGACAAAAACAACCCTGTATAATAAAAAAATTTATGGAGGTATCACAGTCCCTGACTTCAGACTCTACTACAGAGCTACAGTACTGATAACAGCCTGGTATTAGCATAAAAACAGACAGGAGGACCAATAGAACCAATAAAAGACCTGGATATTAAACCACACACCTTTGAACACCTGATTTTTGACAAAGAAGCAAAAAAAATCAAATAAAAAAAGCATATTTAACAAATGATGCTAGCATAACTGGATATCAACATGTAGAATAATGGAAATAGATCCATATCTATAACCATGCACAAAACTCAAGTCCAAATGGATCAAAGACCCCAACATAAGCCAGCCACACTGAACCTCATAGAAGAGAAAGTGGGAAGTACACTTGAAAGCATTGGCACAGATCATTTCCTAAATATAACTCCAGTAGCACAGACACTGAGAGAAACAATTAATAAATGGGACGTCCTGAAACTGAAAAGCTTCTGTAAAGCAAAGAACATGGTCAACAAGACAAAACAACACCCTACAGAATGGAAAAAGATCTTCACTAACCCCACATCAGACAGAGATCTGATCTCCAAAATATACAAAGAACTCAAGAAATTTGTCATCAAAAGAACAAATAATCCAATAAAAAATTGAAGTACAGACCCAAACACAGAACTCTCAACAGAGAAATCTAAAATGACTGAAAAACACTTAAGGAAATGCTAAACATCCTTAGTCATCAAAGAAATGCAAATCAAAACAATTCTGAGATTCCATCTTACACCTGTAAGCAGGGCCAAGATCAAAAACACTGATGACAATTTATGCTGGAGAAGTTGTGGTGTAAAAGGAACACTCTTGCATTGATGGTGGAAATGCAAGCTGGTACAGCCCCTTTGGAAGTCAGTATGGAGATTTCTTAGAAAATTAGCAAACAAACTTTCTCAAGACCCAGCAATATCACTTTTGGGAATATATTCAAAGAATGCTCAATTGTGCCACAAGGACATGTGCTCAACTATGTTCATAGCAGCTTTGTTTGTCATAGTCAGAACCCAAATACCCCTCTACTGAAGAATGAATAAGGAAAATGTGGTATATTTACACAATGGAGTACTAAACAGCAGAAACAAATAACGACATCTTGAATTTTTCAGGCAAATGTATGGAGCTAGAAAACATCATTTTGAGTGAGGTAACCCAGACCCAGAAAAAACAATTGTCACATGTACTCACTCATAGGTGGTTTTTAAACATAAAGCAAAGAAAACCAGCCTACAAACTACAATGCCAGAGAACTTAGACAACAAAGAAGACCCTAAGAAAGACTTGCACAGATCTAATCTACATGGGAAGTAGAAAATAGAAAAAGACAAGATCTCCTGAGTAAATTGGGAGCATGGGGGCCTTGGGAGAGTGTTGAAGAGGAGGGTAGAGGCAGGGAGGGGAGCAGGAAAAAAAAGTAGAACTCAATAAAAATCAATAAAAAAGAGTTAATGCAAAAAAATAGATATTGTAATAGCATTCCTCTGTTTTAAATTGCAGTTTAAATCCATGGAGAAAAGTGTATGCTGTGGATGGCTTGGAGTCTGTTCTCTGCTTTTTTCATCTTGCCATCTTATCAAAAAATTCTGTGCTGTTTGACATCGATTTTACACATTCTTAAGAAAATATATGCATAATCGTGCATTTTTAAAGACTATTCATGGAAATAAAAATGACTGTAAGGCAAAGTGCTAAATCAACTGCCCTTAAGTCCAAAGGCATGATACTCATAATAGACTGCTTATGGCCACTGCATATAAGACACTGTCTAGCTTCCTATAAGACAAGGAGTGTGCTGTGAGATAGCACTTCTGTGCACTGTGAATATATGTTGCACTCATTGATTGACAACATAGGCTGCTTTGGCCTACAGCAAGGCAGAATATAGCTAGGTGGGAAAGCAATACTGAATGCAAGGAGAAAGAAGGGCTGAGTTGAGGGACATGTGAGCCAGCCACTCAATTAAAAGATGCCAGCACACCAACAAAAGCCACAGTCATGTAGCAAGGCATGAATTAATAGAAGAGGTGTTAGTTTAATGTAAGAGCCAGTTAGTAATAAACTTGAACTATAGGCTAAGCCGTTTGTAGTTAATATTAAGACTTGGAGTGATTACTTAGAACCAGCTATGTATGGATAGAGTGGGATAGAGAAACCTCCATTTACATATTTTTTGCTTTTTTATTACTTTATAAATAATACCAATCAAAATTTCCTCTTCCTCCCCTCCTCCCACTTTCCTCATTTTCCCTACCCCGTCCCCCCACCCCCTTCAGTCCTAAGACAGGGAAGGCACCCTGCCCTGTTGGAAGTCCAAGGCCCT
The DNA here is from genome assembly GCF_000317375.1 of Microtus ochrogaster. Taxonomy (NCBI): domain Eukaryota; kingdom Metazoa; phylum Chordata; class Mammalia; order Rodentia; family Cricetidae; genus Microtus; species Microtus ochrogaster. The sequence continues at coordinate 32,439,763 of NC_022030.1, forward strand.
CCCCCCTACATCAAGGCTTAAAAAGGTATGCATCCAAAGAGAATAGGATCCCAAAAAGCCAGTAAATGCAGTAGAGACAAATCTCAGTGCCATTATCATTGACCCCTCAGTCTGCCCCAACTGTCAACCACATATATCCAGAGAAGTAGCCAAAGATACCAAAGACTCATTGTACATTGTTATGTGAGCTAGATATCAGGCAGCTTAGTCCAAATAAGGAGGTTACCTTATCTACTGTTTCTGAAGTTTCCTTGGGTGAACACCAAAGGAAAGACTATCTTCTCAAAGTGATGGAGCAAATAATTTAGGATCATCTCCAGGTCTGTCTCTCACTTCCTGTCATAGACCAAATTGTTTTTTGTGTTGTGAGACAAGTCCTCTGTTCCAGAGAACTACCCAGCAGTCTGACCAAGGTTGAAGTTGGGAGCTAAGATTTTGTCAAATTAATGTTTAAACATTGCACACAATATGTTTTAAGTGATATTTTATTAATAACAATTTTAAAATCATAGCAATATATTTCTCTTTCTTGCTTCTGCTATATTTCAAGAAAAGAAGGAAGATATAAAAAACTATATACAAAAACATACTTAATTATTTTCTTCACCAACTAACCATTTTATACTTTAAGCACAATTCATGTTTGTTTGTTTGTATTCATTCTTGGAAAGGAAAGAAAGAGAATTGAAAAAACAAAGAGATAAAGAGGGAAACGAAATAAGAAAAGAGAAAGATCAGACAGATAGATAGATATTACTACTCCATTATCCCCCGTTCTTTCCAGGTAATCTAGCCCTAAAATAATACAAAATATACTATGTATCTTGGACCTGGCAAGGTGTTGGCAGAGCAGAGGAAAAGGTTAAGTTTAGAAAAAAAAATATTTTTTTTTTAGTTCCTTCTAATTGAGAAGAAGGGTGTCAGGACCAAGGAACTGAGAGTGATAGATACATCAGACCTGCTTAAAGTGACTCCTTCAATTTGGTTCCCTGGAACTCACAAGAATTCCTTGAGTTTGTAAAACATAAGTTTTAGACATGTACACTGTATAAACAGCAGCATATTTATGCCAGAATGACTGTGACTGATGTATGAAAAGTATCCTTAGAAAACAACCAAAGAGAATTTAAAATCTTGATCTTGCAGCAGTGGTAGGAGTA
>NC_022030.1:32441022-32468141 GCF_000317375.1 Microtus ochrogaster
ACCAAAGAGAATTTAAAATCTTGATCTTGCAGCAGTGGTAGGAGTAGCACTCTGCCAGAGCTGGATTTATAGCTTATCGGCATTTTATTGATAATGTTAAGACTACGAAAGGCAGCATGAGAGAGAAATTTAGTAACTTGCATTTGTCCTCAGAACTTTATAACTTGCAGGTACACACCTTAATAATTTGTATTTGCACATCTTAAAACACCGTTTATTTTGAACATGGTAAGAGGTTACAGTGACATTTATTTGGCGAGGTTTTTTATTTTAAACTGGAGACAAATTCTCGGTGGTCAAACCGCGTCAGGGATTTTTGAGAAGGGTAAAAATTTTACTTGAGTTATTGATTTATAAAACGGCATAGAATTTACTCAATTGACTGCCTAGAGCCACTCCTTAGGGTCCTCCAATGTCACTAAGGACAGAGGCATCAAGTCTGTTATTTGCCTTCTGCTGTTTAGCATAGGACTGACAGGTTTTAGGAGATCCTGTGGGTTAGGACACCTGTAAGAAGACAACCTAGCCTGTCGATTCCAGCAGATTCTGTCCACTATCTAAAGAACTTCCGGATTTTAGATGAAAGGCAGTTTTCCAAATGGTTAGCGCTTTCACTTGACGAAGCGAATTGAGGCTGGATGTTGTTCTGTGCCCATCTGTCTACTCTCTTCTTTGGAGGAAATGAGGTGCTGCTGCTAGGAGCCAATCTGTCTCTCTATTATAAAAAAAAGTCTTTTAATAAACATTTAAGTGTCATATTCCCAGATATCTGAGCATCTGAGGGCTGTTTACTGGTTACATAAGTTATAACTGCACTAGGATAGGACCAAACATGACTGACAAAAACAAAAAAAAAAACAAAAAAAAAACAGTCAATGAAATGATCCTTAATGATATTTTTCTATACTCACAGAACATTGCCTAGCCCAATTGTCATCAGAGAGGCTTCACCCAGCAACCAGTAGAAACAGATGCTAGACCCAGACCTAAACCCAAACATCGAGCTGAGTTTCAGGAATCCTCAAAAAGAAGGGGAGGAAGAATTGTAGCAACAAAGGGGTCAAGGACACCATAGGAAAACCCACAAAATTAACTAACTTGGGCTCATAGGGCCTCAGAGAGACTGAACTGATATCAAAGGATCCTGCAGGAGACTGACCTAGGCCCTGTGCACATACCTTGCAGTTGTGTAGCTTGGTCGTCTTGAGAGCCTAACAGTGAGACACTGACTCTGTTGCCTGCTTTTGGGACCCTTTAACCCTATTGGATTGCCTCATCCAGCCTTAATAGGAAAGGGGGTGGCTAGTCTCGATGCAACTTGATATATAATGGCTAGTTGATATTCATGGGAGGCCTGCCCTTCTGTGAAGAGAAAAGGAGAAAAAGGAGTGTATAGGACAAGAGAAGTGCTGGGAGGAGAAAAGGGATGGGAAACTGATCTCGGGTTGTACAATTAAAAAAATAAATTTAACGATTTAAAATTTTTTTCTAGATTCTTTGGGAAATGAAGGTTGGATGAAAGATAAAATACCATGACTAATAATTAAAATAGTATTAATGAAAATCATATTCTCTTTACCTAAAATATTAGGAAAAGTCGGCTGAAAATTAAATGAGTTCATATATATATAACACCTTAATCAACATGGTAGAACATCCTATAGCAGGCAAGTCAAATTAACTTTCACCTCTAGGCGGCAGCAGAGCATATCCAGATACCTGTTAGAATGTGACCAGGGACCAGCAATTGCGTAACAAGTGAAAGTATATGAGAGCACACTCATCATAATACGGGCACCATAGCAACAGCTAAGAGGAAAGATTTGAACACTACGCTTAAATTAAAAAAAAAAAAGAAGCCTCAATTAAGTGTCCATTCAATTACATTTACATGGTCTGAGATTGAGGGTCTCCTGGTAGAGTTCCATAGTAATTGTGAGCAACTCAAGAAGAACCCAGGTCCTTGCATAGTCTAGACAATCTTGTGAATAACTTTTACCTTTTGCTTAATTCACTGGATCAAAGCAGAGAAGAGCGTCTGCACTCTATTTCTGCCACTTGTAGTTTCGCAACGCAAATAGCACGATCCTCTGGCTTTTGCAATTTGAAGACAATGATGCCACATTTTTCCAGGTTCAGGAAGTTATGGTTCTCTCTGTCCTGCTCATCATTTCCTCACATCTGACTTTATTCTAGATGTTTGTCCGACGTCAATTGCCATTGCCTCATTTTGTGGATTTTAGTAATTAGCTTTCACCTTATACTTGATATTTTTATCTAGCTTATTTCCTGGGATTCGCTTTGCTTCACAGGCTAACTCTGGCTTAGCCTTGGTCTTTGATTTCAATGTGTTTTGCTTTGAGTGGTCTTGTTTTATCATCTTCCTGTTCCCCCTGATTCATGCTCAGCAGTCAGTTGGCTTAGTCTTGTACTCTACTTATTCCTACCAGGATTTTCCTAATCGAAGCAAATCTAGCATTTGAATAATTTTTTTTTAGCATTTGAATAATTTAACTCCAAAGAAAGGTGAAACATTTTGTTAATTTGTTTTTAAATTTAGCCACACTACATGGCCATATTCTGTAAACTGTAGAAAAAAAATCTAAACTTAATTCTAGACATTTTTTTTGTTATTTTTTGTAAAAAAAAAATTAAGAGCAGCCTGTAGAGATGCCTCAGGTGTTAATATCACTGATTTCTTTTCTTACTTTACCTCCTCCTCTTGTTCTTTATCTTCTTCTTTTTATGATGGTTTCAGCAAACAAAGTTCTCTTCATATGGAATGACTTGAGGTATGCAGCACTCAAAAGTCTTTGCATTTGCATTTCCTCATAATTTTCTAATTTCTAAAAACTTCTGGAACCTAGATTGTTCTGTAAGAAGAGGACCGATGTTAGAGTAGGATAAACTGAACATATATTCCTGGCCTGTCCTTTGCATCCCTTGCGAGGAGATGGTAAGGTCTTTTGCCTGTAAGCCTCTGTTTCCTCTTTTATAAATTAAAAAAAAATTCTTTTGATAGGTTTGATAATTCTGATCAATGATTGTTCATAAAGTCTATATAGGTTTTATTATTTTTTCTTTCTTCTTTTCTTTATGATTATTATTATTATTTCTTTGCATCAGGGTTTCTTTTGCTTTGTAATGTACTCAGCTTTCAACAATGTCTTCAGCACACTCCATTAATTGCCAGGGTGCCTCTACCACAAACCAAAATGTCACCATGCATTGCCAAATAAACTGCAGGAGGAACTTCTCCTGCTTGGCAATCAATGCAATATCTTATGGAATGTGAGACCTAAACATAATATTTTGAAACAAAGTTATGAAAATTACTGATTGATTCATGTGGGACATCACATCAAATTCTGATATGAGTTTATGGTTTTTTTTGACAGTGACAGGAAACTATACAAAGGGATGAGCCGAGAGGCAGAAGTCTGGTGATCATTATAAGGAATTTAAGGGGTCATTGAACTGCAATCAGCCATGAAAGCAATCTGGAAAGTGCCTGTTTGTTGGCTGATATCAATCATGACACTGAATGTCTGAGTCCTTGATGTTTACACCAAACTCTCTTAATTCAGAAAATGAGTACATTTTTTGATGTTTTACAATATTTCAGTAAGGCTTTTAATCTGGGCATGGAGAAGTAATGTGGCATATGGTATTAGCCAGTGGTCCTGGTGGGACGTTTATGAAGTAACAAACCAAACAAAACAAAAATACGGACATCTTGAGATAAATATGCATTATAGTTCAAGATATTTTTCTCTTTCAGCAAAATCTTAAAAATGCCTCCCAAGAGAAGACTTCAGTTATCAGTGGTCTCTTCTCTGCTGTGCTTTTATTGGGTAATACGGAATATTTCACTATGATTTACAGTGTGGCATATGAATTATTCGTTGAGAAATGCAGAAACCTGTGCCCATATTCTCCTATGTTACTATAAATACTGGCTTGGAAACTTTTGTGGCAGCACACTGTACACTCTAGGTGCTGCTCAGCGTCATGTGCAGAGTCCTATAAATTATCTTGAAAGGATAAGGGTAGTAATTATGAGTCATGGTACCTCCTGCTGCCATAAACAAACTCGGGTGGACCCAGTGACATTTTCAAGTCATTCAGAAGTGTTTTGTGAGGTCATCTGTCCCATTAGATGCATATTCTTATTAATGGTTTCTCTGAATTTCCCTCTCTCTCCATCTTTTTTTTTCCCCGAGAGTAGCTGGGAAAGATCCTAAGAAAAGGAGGAGGGTGGGAGTAAGTGTCAACACTAGCAATTAAATTTATTAACTCAATTACCTGGGGTACCAATAAAAACTATAATCATGAGGCCATCTAAAAGGCATTAGCCGTTTTACTGCTAATGGGGCCCTTGCCAACAGGAAATGGAACCAGATGCTCTTGGTGGGTGCCAACAGCTGTTTGGTAGTAGGGAATAAAATAAATTGGACTGTGGTAGGGCATCGGGGCTAATGATAAAATATGCTTTGGATTTAGAATGTCTCCATTTAAAAAATATCAATTTATACATAGTCATAATGAACACACGAACCTTCTACACCCCTGGGAATTAGTCATAAAGTAAGATGATGATTTTATGGGTGAAAAGAATGATAAGCAGGGCCTTATAGAGTTGTACCTTCTCAGGCTATATCAGACAGAATGTGCTATAAAATCTTAGCTCAGATATGCCCGAGGATTTGCATCTCCTCTCCAGCGCTCTAGCTTAACCTGCTTCAGAAGTTTTAGTGCTTACTCTAAATCTGTCAACCTAAGTATCCAGTAAGCTGGCTGGGGGGAGGCATCCCCTGTGAATTCAGATCTAGAATCATTTATTACTTAATGAACAACTTTAAACTGGTTCTTAGATGACTAAGACATTACGGTTGTCATCTTAATACTGACATTCTATTAATTTATTATATTTATTCCAACTGCAATGCACTGGTTGGCAAAATGAAGGCAAAGCAAATAATTACACTATGCAGGGTTCTAAATGCAACTGAGTATTTCTATCAAGACAATTGCAGTGGTTCAGACAGCCTTTGTATGGTCAGGAGAGGCTTTTAGGAAGTCAAGCATGATAACGTCATTGGAAAAGTATTCAGATAAAGAGGAGAGAGAGAGAGAGAGAGAGAGAGAGAGAGAGAGAGAGAGAGAGAGAGAGAGAATACCGTGTAGACAGCAGATTAAGAGTATGCCAAAAGGCCTAACAGAATAAAATATTTTTAGTTTATGCAAGCAAATGGTTCAAGAAGACAGAAAATGTGAAAAGCATAGGGAGGATCATGCAGGAGGAGGAATGAAAGATTACTCACAGGCGGAGATCTTCACAGGCACAGGAGCATGCTGTGATTCAGAAAATGTGCTGAGCTCTGACACCAAAGGTTCATTCTGCAGGAATTCCAAAATAAATATACACGCTGAAAATAAATCTAGAGGCAGGCATGGCAGCCCAGAATTGAAGAACTGAATGTTGATAATGGGCAAAAAAATGTGGAAAGCATGTAGAAATAAGTCACAAATGTATTGTCCATGGTTTCATGATTGTTGGGTGATGACGTGGAAATCTTTGACCTCTTACTACCAGAGTTGATCTACCTGGGGTCTCTCTTAGTCTGAAGGGTAGGCAGAAAGTTTTTCACATACATTGAAGCATATTATTTCTCTATAGCTTGTTATAACTATCAAAAGTAGAGCTCAGATTCTGTATTTACAACGTCAACAAAATAATTAACTGTTTCAGGGTATCATAAAGTTCCTGTGTGATGGTTGTTGCTGAAAACTGCCTTGAAGATTGTTGCAATAGCTGTGGAGACTGTAACCTTACCACGCAGGTGAAATTATTTATCATGGATTCATGGCAGTGATAGCTGCCAGGGCAATACAAAAGGCAAACAAGTTTTTTTTTCTTTTATTTTCAATTATTACTTAAAAAAAATACCAATCCAAATTCCCACTTCTCCCCTCCTCCTAGTCCCCTCCCTCTCCCTCCGCAGACCCTCCCCCACACCCCTCCAACCCTAAGGGAGTGTCATGCACCCTGCCCTGTGGAAAGTCCAAGGCCCTCCTTACTACATCTAGGTTGAGCAAGGTTTACATCCAAAGAGAATAAAATCCCATGAAGCCGGTATGTGCAGTAGAGACACATCCCAGTGTCACTATCAGTGGCCCCTCAGTCTGCCCCAGATGCCAACCCCCTCAGAGGGTCTTGGTTGTTCTCATGCTCGTTCACTCCCAGTCTGGTTGGAGCTGGTGAGCTCCCATTAGCTCAAGCAAACTACTCAGTGGACGACCCCCTCATGATCCTGAATTCCTTGCTCATACTCTCACTCCTTCTACTCTTCAACTGGATCTTGGGAGCTCAGTCCAGTTCTCCAATGTGGGTCATTGCCTCTGCTCCCATATGTTGTTGGACGAAGGTTCTATGGTGATATTTAAGATAATCATCAGTCTGACTACAGGGTAAGGTCAGTTCAGATACCCTCTCCTCTATTGCTCAGGGTCTTAGCTGAGGTCATCCCTGTGGGTTCTTCGGCATTTTTCTAGAGCCAGGTTTCTTGACAACTCCATCATGGCTCCCTCAAGCAGAATATTTCTTTCCTTGCTCTCATATCTGTCCTTCCTCCATCTCAACTATCCCATTCCCTCAAGTTCTCTTCAACTCTCCTTCTCCCCTCCTTCTGCTTCCTCCCCCCTGCTCCCTTCAGACAAGTAGTCTAATGTATTCAGTTGCCTAAATATGAAGATGATTTTTTCACAACTATGCTGAAGTATACATTTTGCTCTTCTCCTCTCAAAATTTGAGATAAAAACTAAGGTAAATTTATTGGTTCAAAAGATAAATGATTGATTTAATTGGCATTCATTATTGATGTATCTGTTATGAAACAAAAATGAGATTTTCAAAATTAATTATGTTGGGTTACAAAATTACTATTTTTTTCTTATTTTTGTGGGTTTTTTTAAAGTGAAATTTACACTTAAGTCTTTCTAACTCATACCCAATGTTGTCGAGTCTAATTCTTGCTTCTGGATAAGAGATTAAAAATGTCATTGCCTCTAGCAACTCAGAGTGTTGGTGTGATGTAACTTGGTAAACACAAAAGTGATGTGTATTCCAATGGTGTCTATGCAACTTGGATGTTGATTTTGGAAATGTGAAAGTTTTCCTGTGGGACTGGACAAATGAACTAATAGTGCTCTTTGTGAGAACCAGAGCTTGGTTCTGTAACCATGTTAGGTGATTCACACAACACCATAACTTAAGCTGTAGTTTTCTAACCTCTGGCCTCCTCAGGGCACTGCAGTCACGTGTGTACATACATACATACTATCATCTATCTATCTATCTATCTATCTGTCTGTCTGTCTGTCTGACAATCTGTCTGTCTATCTATCATGTATCTACCACCTATCTCTCTATCTGATACTTAAGCACACTATTAAACATAATAATTTTGTTAAGGAAGGATACCTTATGATGCTAATTATAATGCTATATCTTAAGAAATATTGCCACAATCAAAGATCCTTACACCTCCAGGAATGTGGAGTGGAGAAGTCTTGAGGCAAAGTTGTTATGAAGAGTGAGTTAAAAGAAACTGGTGTTGATATAATTTCTCCTTTTTAGGCTACTCTAGGAATTGAACTGCAAACAGAAGACATTACTGAATAAAATTTTAAGGATGCTTCTTGACCAGAATTGCTTAGATAGCAGGTAAAACTGCTTAGCTTAAATCTATAAGAAAATAATAGAAAGATGTAAAAATGAACACACCACATATATAGAACACATCTATATAAAAATATAGAAGTTGTGGGAAACTTTATTAAATTAATATGATTAAAAAGATTTTGTGAATGCATGATTTGCACTGTCTTTTAGCATCCTGGGATGTACTGCTGACTCTTCTTCTTGATTGGTTAAAACATTATAAATAAAACAAGTAAATCTGATTGTGTTTTTATGGTGACTATTGGTGCATCTCGCCACTGTGAAATTTCCATAAAAATTCACTGAAGCTCTAAGTGTCATGAACAGTTATGTACCTAAGATGACAATGTATGAATTGGCAGACTGGCATGTAGCAATGGGGGTCTCCCAGTCATTATTCCTAACAGGAGGTAATTGTATACATTACCCACAATCATTTCATTTCCAGTAAGACAATTTCTTAAAGCCAGCAATACACAAATGGTGCTAAATACACTAGTCTTAAAATAAGCCTGTAGTTCACCAATTTGAAATGTCTCCTTTCTGTTATAGTCTTATAATTTTATAGTCATCCTCTTAGTCTGATACTAGCAGATTGGTAATTGCATGATTATGATTATGATGCTTCCTAATTCAGGGATGGCACATTTGTTAAGATTAAATATACTGGAAGTCAAGGAGGTATATGGACTATACCAAAAATGCTTGATAAATTAAATATCAGCGTGTTCCCAAGTTAATGGTAAATATAACTATTAGGTTTATAATCCATAAGCACTAGCATCATTACTGCTCATGCTCATAGAACACAAAAGCTAGAAACAAATGTGAAAAGAGAAGCAGAACTGGCCTTCTCAACTTTATTTTGATATTAGTTTTTAGCAATAAATTAATACATTTGTCATTATCTACTAACTAGCAAGGGAAGTTATAGAAACATGAGGTATATGGAGTTTTAGGAAGACAATGTATTACATATAATAATATTTGCATTTGATTCTAAGGAATAGTGAAACACCACTACTATATTGTATAAATTGTTGATTGCTTCTGTTTGGTTCTCTTGTTTTGAACATGACTAAATATAGCCGTAATCAGAGAACTTTGGGATGTTTTATAAGACCCTCCAAATGCTATGAGCAACAATTCTCATTTAATCTGAATAGACATAAATTCTGTGTCAAGGCAGTTAATTCTCTACTTGAGTAGAATATTAACGCATAATGTTAAAAATTACCTTTAGAATTTTTAATGAAATAAGACAGCAACACTGCCAAGAATCTCTGTGGCAGAATGAAACTGGATAAATCAACTTTATTACTGTTTTTTAACTTTCAAAATGAAAGCAACCAGGGAAAATGTTAATGTAATTTAAAGATGTATATTTCTTGGTAAAAAACACTATGAAAGATTTAAGTACCTGGAATCTTAAAGAAAAAGGTCCATATTCATTATATTCTTAAAATAAAAATAATATATAAAAAGACAACACTAAGGCTGATTTTGGCTCACAGATACTGACGGGGCATGAACAGGGCCTGTAGAGGTTACAGCTGTTAACTTGGTGTTTGTGTGAGACTCTTAACAGTGGAAGCAGGTGTACCACTGACACTTTTGTCTGTTCTTGGGACTCTTTTCCTCCCATTCCTTGTCCAGTCTTGAGATGAGGGCTTTTTGCCTTGTTTTATTGTATTTTATTTTGTCACCTTTCATTGTGGTCTCCTTTTCTGAAGGTGAATGAATGGAGGGAAAGTGGACATGGAGAGAGGAGGTGGGAGGAGCTGGGAGAAGTAGAGAGAGAGAAGGAATGGTCATTGGGATGTATTATATGAGAGAAGAATCTATTTATAACTAAAAGTAAATAAAGAGGAAAGACAATGCCTTATAAATATATGAAGCATGATTCATAAAAACTCAGAAAGAGAAATTGGGACTCAACCTGAAGACAAGAAAGCAAAGCAGCCAGGCACTAGCCTCCAGGAATCTCAGAATGAGACTGTGTCTGAGAGCTGTTTCCTTCCATTTTATTATCCTCTCTAAACTTGGATTAAAGGCATATACCTCCCAGTTTCTATGACAAACTAGTATAGCTATGGAATTAAAGGTTTGTGTTATTACTGCCTGGTCTGTAAGGCTGTTTTATCATCTGATCTTCAAGCAAGCTTTATTTATTAAAATACAAATAAAACGCCACTAGAAATATTTTCTTCCCTGTTGTTTACATTTGTCTAACGCCTGCATTTTGGAGAAGGCTAATTGTCTTTAGATACTTTTTAGGGTTGTCTTAGAAATGATTGCTCCTTGACTGAAAAGTCATTGGAAACATAATAATTACCCGAGTTGAGACATATTATATCACAAGTTTCACGAATTATTAAAAATCTTTCTTACCTGGATCATTTGATTTATCTTCTAACCAGGAGGTTTGCTATATAAGAGCATTGATAAAGTACTTGCAATGATAAGTCAATTAAGCTAAGAATCGCCAAGACAATATGTAAAACAAAGGAGATTCTCCTGACCTAAAAAAAACTGTTCCACATTTTAACTTTTTCTTTTTGGATGTACAATAGCAGAAAACCATAATTTCACTTCTTCAGTTTCATGCATGCTATTACTATAATGTACAATAAGTTTAGATAAGGTACTAGAACCCAATTACACTTGGAGGTCAAAAACTTATGGTAAGTTAAAGAGTGATTCTAGAGTCCAGGAAATAAGCCACTAAATTCTGATTAAGATATTTTTAAAATTGTACTTGGAGATCAACTGTCTATAGCTTTCAACTTTGTATTATCAAGCTATAAAATGATTATTCTGTGATATTTTTCATAATACATGTTTTTATTATTCTATGTACCATATTGTACCATATGCACACATACATATGTGTGTGCATATGTATGTATATATGCATATATTTATGTATATACAAATATATGTATATACTAATATATATGTATGTTTGTGGGCTAACAAAGACTTATTTAACCTAATGTAGAAAACAAACAGAATAAATAGTGGTTCTTCATGATGTAATGAGGTGGAATGACTTGTGCTTCTTTTTACATATATTCAATCTCTTCTTAAGTTGAATCCTCACATGCCCATATTGTTTGTGTTGTTCTTCTATAAAAATGTTTCACTTTCAACCATTTGAAAGGATGATAGATCTGGAAACACTTCCTCTACTAGTGCTGTTACAACAGCCAACTCTGTGCCAAGAGAATTCTCACCCACTCAGCTCTATTGAACAAGCTGACAGGCAGACTTCTTTGATAAATACCACAAGCAGTGTCTGACTGAGGACTCATGAAAAAGAAAACCAACAAACAAATAAAATCTAATACAAGCTGAAAGATCATTTTATTGTGCTCAGGCCAAGTTGATGACCATTGAACTGTGAGCTAAACACATTAGTTATTTTTCTCCCACTAAAAGTACATGTGTTTTATTATATAGAAAAAATGATCTAACAGGTAAAAGTGACAGCCAAAAAAGTAAGAGTGTGATAGAGAATGTAAAAACTACTGTCTCCTGAATGGCAAAATCATTGCAAAGGCTTTATATTTGTACAAAGGAGACACAAATTTCCAGGGAAAGGTTTTGTTACCTCCAAAATAATTGTTAATATATTATTAATAATATATTTTACCTCCAAAAATATATTATTCACAATATAAAATGGGACATAATATTACAGATAAAATCTCCAAACATTTTGAGGTAGTTGTACTAAGAAACAATTTCATCAAATTCTTTAGTAAGATTGGCTCAAGGTATAGAAAAACTTCTAAGTTAAGAAAAACTATTGTTTTGACACAACGATCATTTTTACATGGTAGAAAATACATGTATATGAGTGAATCCAATAACTCAGGTAAAAAAATAAAGAGGAACAGACTATAATAACAAGATAATCACTTCCAGACTGCATAATTAGACCTGCTAAGAAGTTTTCCTTTGTAACAAGAAAGTGGCAGTAACAGATAAAATTCTCGACTTCTACAAAGCCACATAATAATATTTTTGCTGATTCATTAAGAATTTCATACATCTGATTTTATGTATATTCATTTCTACCTCCCCCTACTCTTCAAAGGTTCAAATCCACATCCCCCCCTCTCTCTCTTCCTTTGAAATCTATCAAATCATCTTGTTTTGGTCAACTATGCTTCAGTGTGGGGATTGCCCATGAGTATTATTAGTACATTAAGGTCACACTGTTAAGAAAACTGACTTTACCTTTTGCAGAAGCTATAAAATGTCCAAGGCATTTCAAGTATAAGATTGTTTGTCCACATATCACTGGGATTTTTTCTGTCTTGACTCACAGAGATCTTGAGTTTTCTGTACAATATTAGTTCATTCATATGGGCATGTGCCCGGTTGTGTCTGGAAAACTCTATTTCCTTAAAGACATCGATCACGTCTAGCTCTTACCATCTTTTTGTAACCTCTTGCATGAAGATCTACATCTCATTTAGGTCTGAGCATTTTGAAATCTCTTACGCTTCATATCAACAAGTTGTGGGTTTCTGTGTTAACTGATATTTATTGCAGGAAGGTAATTCTCTTATGAGTATTAAGAGGTACATTGATTTAAGGACATAGCAATAGGACATTAGGTCTTCTTTTAATGATATAGGTTCTTCCCCTACAACATGAGTCCAGTCTTGCCACAGGTTCTTTGAATCGTGACCAGTTGCAGCTATGAGTTCCATCTCCTAGAATGGGCTTTATATCCAGTCAGAAAGTTCTTGGTAACCCCATCACATATGTGACACTATTGCACTAATGAGAATATCTTACCATGTAGATCATTATTGTAGCTAACAGGGTTCATGGATAAGAAGAATGCTTGACTTTCTCCTTTGGGTAAGTACATTTAATAGACTGTAACATTAATGCAGTGACAACAGAATGTTTCTCTTGAATATGAATATGCTTTCCTGAGTCTCAAATTCAAAACTGATATTTGTGAGATCAATCATTCATGAGACATCTGTAGAGCAGAAGAAAACTGAACACATTTTGCTTACTATTATGAATTATCAGGGTCTCAGGACGTATAATAGATGTTTTTGTTATAGCTATGATTCCTCACTTCTCATGCTTTCTGCACTAAATCTTGGCTAAACTGCTTACCTTATTTTGTTCTTTAGTACAATAGCAAACCTACTTACCATAAAAGGATTACAGAAAATAATCTACTGTGACTATATCTCATCATGCTCTTTGACTTCCTCTGTATTTTCTTGATTGGATATTCCTTGAGTGTCCCATCACTTGAAAGAGACATACGTATGAGTCACTGTCATCTAAGGTGGCATTCCATCAACCTCCACTAATGTAGTAAACAGTCAATAGCAGTGGAGAACAGATGTGTGAGAGAACTTAGCAAAGAGCAGCAGAACTGACCAGGTTAGCGAAGGTCAAACCATTTTCTGTCTTCCAGTAGTCTCTCTGAAATAACTACAAAAGACTTAATATAAATTATAAATCCTTCACATATAGCTCAGGTTTATTGCTAATTAGTTCTTACAACTTCAATAAACCCATTTCTATTAATCTATATATTGCCGTGTGGCTTTTGGCTTTACCTGTCCTCCAGCATGTCTTGCTCCTTTTGTGTCTCCTGGGACTCCTCTGACTCTGATCTTTCTTCCAGCATTCTCAGTTTGGCTGTACTGCCTATACTTCCTGTTTGGCTACGGGCCAGTCAGTTGTTCATTAACCAGTGAGAGCAATAAATTTTCACAGTGTACAGAGGTATTATTCCATAGCATTTCTTCCCATATTTGAATTTAAGAAGGTAAATGCTTTGCTATCTTAGAAATTTTCAAATGATTTGTAATATAGTAATTCATAGGGAACCGAGAATATTTCTATGCCACTTTTTTCATTATCACACAGAAATCCTATCATAGTATGTTTTCCATATGTATTGAGTGAGGAAGAATGAATTGTTATCAACATCTACTATGTAGCTTAATAATGTTTACAATTACTGAATTATCATCTTTGGTGCCATAGAAAATATTTCACCTTTGAATTGGACCTCTGTCAAATAGTACAATGTCTCTTTTCTCAAATGCAGTACTAAGTGTAGTCTTGCATTTGAAAGAAACTTCTAGTAGATTCTGTTGAAGCACTGACAAATATAAGCAAGAAGATATGTAAGTGGTTGCTATTTTTCCATAAGAATTATTCTCAATGATGACAATGATTTTTATTAATGAGAAGAGTTCATTTGCATAACCAAACTAAAGCTGCTGGATGCGGAGCTCTTCATCTGCTTGTGGAAGAAAATCGAAAGCGGCAATATGCTCAATAGGTTATGTGCATAGTGTAATCACAGGGCTCTGCATGTCACTTTATTAATTAACATATAAATAGCTGCTATTTCAGCCTCTGTCTCAAATGAATCACCACAAGGCACATCAATTCGATATTCCAATTAGTGAACTGCCTTTGCATTCTATTGTTCAGAATGAGGGTATCCATTAGAAACTTAGAAATTGAAAAACATAGTAAAGGATTGCAGCTGACTTTTTGGGAAAGAATTTTCTGACATGTACACACACTTGCTCTAACCTGAAGTATTTGAAGAATAGAAAACAAAGCAAGACAGTTACATTTTAAGTTATGTGTGTGTGTGTGTATAAAGTGAAAAAATATTGCTAATATTTTATTAAAAGATTGATGGGACTTATATCTTTGGCGATGATGTTTCATTTTTACACTGAATGGAATGGGGCAGAAAATGATATATGCTCCCAATTAGGTCACAGAATATTTTAAACTAAATCATTGCTGCCACTTATCATAAAATATTATGTGATCCTATCATATAAAATATCATAAATCAAGTAATATCATTTCAACAGATTATACCTATGTTTCTAGATCTAGGAAATTAGACATTTGTGATACAATATAAAAGACAAAAAACTAACTTCTAACAACAATTACTACATTTCCTGTCAATAAAAATTGTATAAACTCAAACTTATTCTGAAATATAGAGAAATAGAGGAAGGTTTATTTCATCTATGTGATTTGTTTTGGAGTATTTTTGCTTCTTAGGAATGGGACATGACTACTTTTAGGAGTTAATGTGTGGACTACGGCTATAAAATAGTAAAGTAACAACAATAAAGATGAGTTTAATGTACTTTGGGCAGAATTAAGAATCCACATGCATTTGCATAGGCAGAAGTGTGAACTTTTATATCTCATTTCTGTTACTGTACATCACTACATACCCATTTTCTTTTTTTTTGTAAATAAAACAACATGACTTTATTTACAGAAAAGAATTTGAGAAAGCAAAAAAAAAAGATTAAAACTTTACTTAATATATAACATGCATATTAATTTTTGTAAAATGTTATTAAAATTAATCCAATTTTAGCATATAAGTTAAATGTGACTCCATTTGTGAAATATCATGTAAACATAAAAATAATCTTTTCTGATGTCACATACTGATTTCACTGGATTTTATAAAAATATGATACAGGTAGTGATACAGTGTCTATATATTAATGTTCCTGTTTATGGGATTCCTGTCTACCTAGATATTTTTTTTCAACATTTCTAGCTTCAAATAACATATATGTTTGAAATTTAACAATACTGAATAAGTTGCTTGATAAGTATTGCCTATTAAAATCCTTATTGATAGAAAATTAATGTTACATTAATATTGCCAATTTTTCTATCTTTGCAATCTTGTATTGAAAATAAACATTGACAATGTAAGACAAACAAAGCTACAAATAAATCTTCAATAGTAAATGATATGCAGAATTTTCTCATAAAATAAGTTAGTCTTAAAATAGTTTCAAATAGTAGTTTGTTTTCATTAATTTAGAAATTGCAAGTTTATTTCATTTTAGTAGAAACAATGAGCATGAAAAGATCATTTTGAATAGAGAAGTTTAAGAACTACAGATGGTTTGTGAAATGATGGTATATTCAAAATAAGAAAATAACCATTGGCTAGGTTTTCTTTATCAATTAAAGGCTGGCTCACAGTCAATGTTACTAGACACTAGGAGACTGTATATCTTTGTAGAACAGGTAATTCATCAATGTGCTTGCCTCTTACCCCCAAGTACTGGCATTACAGGTATGTACAGAAAATTGAAATACAGATCTCTCAATTTCTAAGTAAATTAAATTAAGTAAATATCAATTCAACTAATATGACTAGCTTCTATGTTGTTGACATGTCTATAGATTTGATAATCATTTTTAAATATTTAATATGATATTTTTAAGTAAAGACATATGTCTTTATTACTGCCGAGTTTTGATGGATATTTCAGTTTCTACAGGTTCACAGTCATTTTTATTATGAAAAGACACATACTGTATCAAGCACATTTTCAATAATGGCACCTAAGTGTACATTGTAAAATATGAAAATTCAGTGGTTGCAATATTTATTCCACTAGTACAATTAAGGGAAAATATTAAGATTCTGCCTAACAGATGTGTGTATTAGAGGTTGATATGTTGCAATATATTAATAATTTTATTTAGTCATATATGAATTTAGTTTAATTTAAACCAACATTTCAACTTTTCTCATTCATTATGCTTTGGTTGTAAAAGTTTGTAGCCTTATAACAATTTTACAATTTACATTTATTAATTATTTCATCTTTTGTTTAAAGATACATAGTTCTTGAGATTGTACAATACTTTGATTTAAACCTTTGATGAAAGTTTGATGACATGAATAATGTACATCTTTGTATTTCTCATTTTTTCTGTATCTTGAACAAATAAATATAAATAGAGCATACTGAATAGCTTTCTTATTCCGTCAGTAAATCTGAAAGCAGTATCATTTGCCTTATAGTGGTCTAAATTATATTATAGTATCAGTTATTATGTCAGTTAAAAGTAAAATACAAATGGTGCTGTAACAAGGTGGGAGAGATGGCTCAGTGGTTAAAAGCACTGACTGCTCTTCCAGAGGTCCTGAGTTCAATTCCCAGAAAAAAATGGTGACTCACAACTATCTGTAATGAAATCTGGTGCCCTCTTCTGGCCTGCAGAATACATACAGAAAGGTGCTATAATAAATTATTGTTTCAACAACAAATTTAAGGAACTATGTAAATTAAATTATATATTTATATATTGATACACTGTAACTACATACAAATGGGATAGATGTTATTGTTGTCTGAATAGTAGAGAGTAGAAAATTGTCCAGTGACAGTATTTTACTTTCAGAAAAACAGAAACTTTAACTTTTCTGTTGAATTTTTAGTAAATTAAGTCTTTTTACTAGCCAGTTTTCTAAAGATAATTATATTGCTTTTGTTATTTTTTGCACTATATATATATATATATATATATATACACTAAATGTAATATTTATTATAGCACATGCCATTTCTCAATCATTGTTTTCTTCATATTTGGAATGTATTCTATTTAACCTAGCAAAAAATAAAGATTTCACTGGAATTTGCCTGAGTAATCACAATTATTTCTATAACAAAACAGCCAGGTTTTGTCTCTTTTGCAATGCAAACACACACACACACACACACACACACACACACACACGTCGGTAGGTAGATAGAGAGATAGAAAGAAGATAGAAGGATAGACAGAAAGATAGATATGGATATAGATTATAGGTCAGAAGCATTACATATTTACAAGACTATCAAAAATTACAAAATAAAATCCCAATTTTAAATTATGGTTCATAAAAATATAAACTGAAATTAAGGATTATAATGATCACTTTATACATATAAAATTTAGTCTTTCTGATTTACTCACTCCTCTGAAAAATCTCATTGATTAGAATCTACACATATTTTTCTCATTTTTGTTTCAAAAATTTATATCATATTATCTTTACATAGATGTGAATTTGTAATTTCTTTTCCAAGGTATAGGTGCAAAGATTTTACGACTAATACAAGTCCATTTAAAAAAAAAAAAAAACGTTTCTAAGCACTCAGTTATTTTCTTAAGGTGTCTCCTTATTACCATTTTCCACCTTCTACTCTGCCCAAGAATGTGTCAAAAACATAATTGTTTGGTTCTCACCAAAGAATTATGACACAAATTGAGCTACAGTGACAGTCTGGCAAGACATACCCACTGGGACATCAGTAGCGCAAATGTCATGAGAATAATCAACTTTCTGATTAGATTTAAGGTCTGCCCTACAAGATAAGACCACCACCTGGCACCATCATTGTGCCAAGTGCACATGGCTTGACATATCATAAACCTTAGCAGAGAATCTACTAATATTACTTTGTTAAATTGAAATAATATTAAACTGATTACTAATGATCTATCACTATACTTATAGGTTATTATAGGAGGAGACTGCTTGTTGTTTCCCAGCTGCTCAGCCCTAAAATAATCACACAGAAACTATATTATTTAAATCACTGTTTGGCCTATTAGCTCTAGCTTCTTATTGGCTAACTTTTAGATCTTAATTTAACCCATTTATATTCATCTATGTATTTCCATGTGGCTGTGGCCTACTGGGAAAAGTTCCATCAAGCTCACGCAGGGCTCCCTGGCTTCTCTCTTACTATGCCCTCCTTCTCCCTGCATTCAGTTGAGTTTTCACAACTATTAAAGTTCTGCCCTATCAGAAGGCCAAAGCAGTTTCTTTATTCACCAATTGTTTTCATAGCATACATAGGGGAACCCCACATCACCTCTCCTTTTTGTTTAAAAAAGGAAGGTTTTAAATTTAACATAATAAATTACATATAACAAAACAGGTATCAAGAATTATAGTTACAATATTTATAACTACTTTATCTTTATCATCACCAAGGAAAACTATAATTATAAATATAGATTTTTCAGCACCATCAAAGCTCCAGAAGAATATAATATTTCCTAAGTAAATAGAAAGTACATTGTAAGCAACTTGCACAACTCTAGAATTGACACAGACATTTTGCTGCCTGGAAAGTCACCCAAAGTTCTTCTGTACCATTGGGGCATCCATCTTCAGCTTATAGGCCCATAGTATCCAGCAGACTTTCACAAAGTAGGAAATTTCAATGAGAGTTCCACCTATATTGGCAGTTTGGCTGTCACTTTTTTCAGTGTCCTGCAGAATGGCTGGTGGACTCTTTCATGAAGTAGAAACCAGGAAGGATCGTCTCACCTTTAGGCAAGTTCAGCAGTCATTTTTCTGTCATTCCTGCACATCCAGTTCATCAAGCAGCCCAGGCAAGAACAGTTTCTTGTCCAAATGGCTAACCAACTCCATAAAGAGACTCTTCAATGACCATCTTCCTTTTGAAGTAATTGGTGATGCCAGGAACAGATGTGTCTCATGTCATGAAAAGTCTTAACTTCTTAAAACATTTTAAATGCCATACTAGATTGATCTGTACGATCATGGAGCTTATATTTGGAAATCTTTTACTGAAGTCTGTCATGATTTAGAGTACACTAATGCCTGCCACATTACTATATAATACTTCATACAATATTTTATTGAAAATATTAGCATTTTGAAATGCAGCAGAAATCATTTATTTATATGATTTTCTTGTGTTAACTATTTTTGTCAACAAATAAATATATTAAAGGGTTTTGAGTTTTGACTGTATTTGGGAGGACTTCATTGGGAATTTACTGTATGCTGAGCCCATCCCTGCTGAGACTCCATTAAGTCTTTACTAGAGTAGTAAATTATTTTATTTTGAAAGAATTAATATCACCATGAAATGCTATATCACTTGATATTAGAGTTTAAATGTGTCATTTACAACTATTAAGTATTTTATGAAGAAGAGATTTTCCTTATGTGCTATTAGCATATGTTACTCCTTTACACAAAATTGAGGGGAAAAAAAGAACAAACATACTTAAGAAACATGGAATAGGAAAATAAAATTATAATTTTATTCCAAATAAATAAATATAAATAGCTTCACAAAAGGAAATGAGAATATTTGATTTTTAATGTATTTAAAAATAGAAATTGTATATGGTATAAAGAGATGGTATTTAATTTCTTCCCAATTTTTACTTCTACAAGGACACAGCTTTCCTAAATTAATGCCAATTTCAGATACTTTCTTTTCTTCATTGACTTCATAAAATATACAAGGTAAATGAACTATTTTCATGAATAGAAATCTACTAAATAAAAATCTAGTCCAATCAAAAAAACATGTAGTGTTGTGGTTGTAAAGATTAAACTGTTTAGACTCCACTTTGGGAGTGTCTCGAATTCAATAGAGGGAGGGTAATATGCACACATCATAGTATGAGATACTGAAAATAATCTTGCTAACAAAAGAAAAACTGAAACAGTAGAGAACATAAATATTTTGAAGGGCAGAATTAGACTACAAAAGGACTTCTACAACTCATAAACACTTTCAGTAATGCAGCAAGAAACAAGATTAACTCCAAAAAAATCAGTATCCCTCCTTTACACAGATGTTAATTGGGCTGAAAAAGAAATCAGAGAAACATCACCCTTCACAATAGCCACAGATAGTATAAAATATCGCAGAGTAACTTTAACAAAAGACTTGAATAACAAGAAGTTTAAATCTTTGAAAAAGAAATTAAAAAAAAGAAAAAAACACCAGAAAGTGGAAAGATCTTCCTTCCTGTAGGGTAGGTAGAATTAACATAGTAAAAATGGCAATATTACCAAAATCAATCTACAAATTCAATACAATGCCTTTAAAATCCTAGCAAAATTTTTCAAAAATATTGAAAGAACAGTACTCAACTTCATATGGAAAAGCAAAAAACCCTGAATAAGCAAAAAAATCCTGTATAAAAAAAGAACTTCTGGAGGTATCACAATCCCTCACTTCAAACTCTACTACAGAGCTAAAAGTACTGAAAACAGCCTGGTATTATCATAAGAACAGACAAGAGGACCAATGGAAGTGAATCAAAGACCTAGTTATTAACCCACATACTTTTGAATGCCTGATTTTTGACAAAAAAGGAAAAAAAATACCAAATAGAAAACAGAGAGCATATTTAACAGATGGTGCTGGCATAACTGGATATCAACATGTGGAAGAATGAAAATAGACCCGTATCTATCACCATGCACAAAACTCAAGTCCAAATGGATCAAAGACCTCAACATACAGCTAGCCACACTGAACCTCATAGAAGAAAAAGTGGGAAGTATACTTGAATGCATTGACATAGGAGACCACTTCCTAGATATAACCCTGTAGCAAAAACGCTGAGGGAAACAATAAATGGGACTTCCCAAACCTGAGAAGCTTCTGAAAAGTAAAGGACACAGTGAACAAGACAAAATGACAGCCTACAGAATGGGAAAAGATTTTTACCCCCTACATCAGACAGAGGGCAGATCTCCAAAACACTCAAGAAATTGGTCATCATGAGAACAAGTAATCCAACAAAAAATTACCTAAACAGAGAACTCTCAACAGAGGAAGCTAAAATGGCTAAAAGACACTTAAGGAAATGTTCAAAATCCTTAGTCATCAGAGAAATACAAATCAAAACAACTCTGAAATTCCAATTTATACCTGTAAGACTAGACAAGCTCAAAAGCACTGATGATAACTTATGCTGGAGAGGTTTTGTGGTAAAGGGAACACTCTTGCATTGTTGGTGGGAGTGCAAGCTGGTACAGCCCCTTTGAATATCATTATGGTGATTTATCAGAAAATTAGAAGGCAAACTTCCTCAAGACCCAGCAATATCACTTTTGGGTATATATCTAAAGGATACTCAACTAAGTTCATAGCAGCATCATTTGTCATAGCCATAATCTGGAAATAACTTAAATGCCCCTCAACCAAAGAATGGATAAGGAAAATGTGGTATATGTATACAATGGAGTACTACACAGCAGAAAAAAATAATGACATCTTGAAATTTGCAGGTAAATGGATGGAGCTAGAAAATATCATATTGAGAGAAGTAACCCTGAAGTAGAAAGACTCACTCATAAGTGGTTTTTGAACATAAAGCAAAGAAAACCAGCTTACATATCACAATTCCAGAAAAGCTAGACAACAATGAGGACTCTAAGAGAGACATACATGGATCTAATCTACATGGCAAGTAGAAAAAGACAAGATCTCTTGAGTAATTTGGGAGCATGGGGATGATGGAAGAGGATTGAATGGGAGGGGAGAGACAAGAGAGAAGTCAAATAAAATGTAGAGCTCAATAAAACAATAAAAACAATTTTAAAAGAACAGAATTAGAAACTGTTCTATGAATGAAGTTGATATCAATGCCTCAAAATTTAAAAAGTATTTCTGACTTAAAATATCTATGTAAAGACAATTCAATCCATAGTTACATAAATTGAGTTATCCCTAGATTACAGTATTATTTTAATATGTCTACATCCATCACCCCAAATTCTAAGAAACTGAGGGACTTCTAAAGAAGTCTACTTTATATTTGCTATTTAATTTCTGTTTAAATTATTTCTTATATTCATATTTTTTAAAATTATAAAATATGTTTAAAACCCAATAGCCAAATTCCTGTTACTATTAACTATTTTAATTTTCTTTTTTAATCACATGGTAGTCTACTACCTTCTATATGCCCATTAAAAAAAATAGCAATGCCTTTAATTTTAAAACAAGTTTTCTGAAAATACCAAAGAATATTTCACTTTGCCATGTGTTCCTCCAGATAAGTTCATAGATGAAAGAATTTTCAAGATATAGTCACAGCAGCTGTTGGTTCATTTACTATTAGACTTGCAGGTATACCTGACACCTGAAAAATCTCTGCAGAATTCACTGCTAACAAGGGAAATAAATAGGACTCTCATTCTGCCATTCTGAGGACAAGAATAGTCATACTGTTTATATGCAAAATCTGGTGATTAAATATAATTGTAAAATAAGACAACATAAACAACAATCAACAATTGTCAACAGAACTTCAGCTCTTTTTTAAGGATTTGTTTTTGTTATTTGTTTTATATGAAGTCATTTCATGGGTTAATATGGCATGGATATAAAATGTTTATTAATCTATGTAAATAAACTTTACTTATCATTATTAAGTTTCAAGACATAATACTTTGCCAAAAAGAGTGAGAAACATTCATCAAGCTTTTTTATATATCTTCTCTAAGAACAATCTATATGGGACATTTGAACTTCCAAACAGCCCTGATGGTTGAATCAATGACATAGATAGTCCTGCATAGGAAGGTCATTTCAGAATTAAGATTGAAAAAAAAAAATATCGATGGCATTGTGAGAGAATGGGCAGGCTTTAGCAATGTAACTGCATACTTTCATCAGTCTTGCAAGACTTTTAAATTACTTACCATAAAGGACCTAGGAAAAGGGGTGATGTCAAGGTTTCACATTCAGAATTTGCTTATGTGGGGTGAGGTGTAATGTGGATGAATGTGAAAATCAAAACCCTGATGTAAGGGATTTTTGTAGTAATGATAAGCATTACTAATCCTAGAAACATAGCCATGTTTGGATGATTTATTTAGTAGCTTTTATTACTAAATTTTATTTTGTTCCTGCAAAAACAAAATTCTCTAACCTCTAAATATTCATATTTTTTCGTGGTAAGATCATAACGGTAGTAAACATGCTTATAGTGGTTTCCAGAGTTCGTGCTAAATGCTGTGATTTAGGGAAACAATCAACATTTAAATGGAGAAAATTAGAACATCAAATAACTTGTTGTCACATAAATTATTTTTACAATGTACCACTGTAGCTGTGTTATGCATGTGCATGCTCTCATTTAAAGTTGGGTTGCTTGAATATTGTTGACGTCTTGACAGTATGTATGCCTTTTTTAGGCTATAAAAAGATCTTGATGCTTTTTACATATTCAATAAGAATATATTTATAGTCTTTATAATAAACACTGAATTAAAAGATGAGTCACTATAAATTTGTAATGGCTCCTCATTTTGAATCCATTTCTTCTATGGCCTCTAGGTATTTATTTGTTGGCACAATCATAAATATGATAAATGATGAGTGACAATTCTGGATTAATTCAGGGGCAACATAATAGATCTTTGACATATGTTTGGTGATACTATTGTTGAATAATGGTGACATTCACAGTTATTTAACAATATTTTATTGATAATTTTGTTTTCTTACCATGGGACATTTTGAAGTTTCTCCCCATGTGGCAGACATTGTGAATATATTCATGCCAAAGACTGCATTGCCTCATATGTCTGAGATGAGCTGCCACAGGAATAGAAAATACATTATGGCTAAATCTGGCTCAATGTTTCCTGGTCAAAGAAGCCATTTTTGACTATCTAAAGAATGACTGGTTTACTGATAGTTCATTCAGTGTATTACTAGTATGTTTAAGTTTTGTTTAACAGTTTACACAATATTTTTAATTATTATAAACTAAATCAATGTGGGGTTGGTATTCTAAGATGATCAAGTGATTAAGGGATTAGAGAAAGCCTAACTCTACATTCTTCAGGTAGCTGTCATAGAACATTTAAATTAATCTCTGTTATTCTATTTCTTTACCTTTCTCTCTATTTCTTAAGTAACAATAAAACAAACTCATGGTCTGGTTGCTTTCTTTTAAAAAATATTGCTATCTTCTCACTTAGCCTATCATATTTTTATAATCAAAATACCTTCAGGTATAGCAGCAAATTTGGAAATGTAAAACATTTGATGCAAATAATATTTTTTTTCCATCAAACCACTTCAACCCTCTGCACTACAACCATGTTTTCCTCTGGAATCTATTTTACATTGCCAGGA
Organism: Microtus ochrogaster; assembly: GCF_000317375.1. Taxonomy (NCBI): domain Eukaryota; kingdom Metazoa; phylum Chordata; class Mammalia; order Rodentia; family Cricetidae; genus Microtus; species Microtus ochrogaster. The sequence goes on from NC_022030.1 coordinate 32,465,527, forward strand.
AAACATCTTATCCTTCTAAATTCATCATTTTCTCATTTTCTATGAAAATACTAAAGTTGATCCACATGTCTCAAATATTTCAAATCTGAACCCATATTTAATAAGCTTAAGTACCTTTTGCCATTTGAGATGTCAGCTCTTGAAGGTGGTAGATGACAAGACTCAGTTCAGCTGAGAGCATAAGTGTTCCACCCATTTTCATCCCTGTAGCAGCAGTCTCCTTGTTGGTTCCCAGCTGTTTAGCACCAAAACTATTATACAGAAATTGTATTATTCAAATTACTGCTTGGGCCCATTCGCTCTAGTTTCTTATTGGTTAACTCTTACATATTAATTTAACCATTTTTTTTTTTATTAAACTGTATGTCACCACGAGGCCTACATGCAAAGCTTCAGCACATCTATCTCTGGTGGTGTTTTCATGACATCTCCTGATTCTGCCCTTCTTTTTCCCAGAATTCTGTTTAGTTTTCCTGCCTAACAAAGTTCTGCCCTATCAACAGGCCAAACCAGTTTTCTTTATTTATTAATGGTAATTACAGTATACAGAGGGAAATCCCACATCACCTCCCTTTTTCTTTTAAATACAAAAAATCTTTATCTTTAACATAGTAAAATTACATAAAATAAAAGTTATTAAGCAAGAATTACAGATATATCTATTTTATCTTTTATCATAAATAAGGAATATTATTACTATCTATTCTTCAACTCCATCAAAGACTCCAGAAGGATATAATATTAACTAAGTAAACAAGAAGTACATTGTAAGCAACTTCCAAAACCCTAGAACTGACAGAGACATAGTGCTACCTTAACAGTCACCAAAGGTTCTTCTGTACCATTGGGGTATCCATCTTCAGCCTACAGGCCCATAGTATCCAACAGACTTTTCCATGAAGCAGGAAATTTCATGAAGCAGGAACCCTGAAGGATCATCTCATCTTTGTGCAAATTCAGCAGTCATTTTTCTGTGGGTCCTGCATGTCCAGTTAAGCAGTCAAGGCAAGAGAAGTTTCTTGCCCAAATGGATAACAAGCTCCATAAGGAGCTTCTTTGATGCCTATCTTTCTCTTGAAGTAACATTTTTTACTTTACTGGTGCTAACAGGAGTAGACATGTCTCACTGTCATGAAAAGCTTAAGTTCTTAAAACATTTTAAACATCATATTTTGAAGGTCTCTGAAAGATTTGAAAAATACCTATCTAACTGAAATATATCTTTATACATCTAGGAAAATCTAACTAACATGACTATAATATTGACTATTATAGATGATTATCTATTAACCTATATTTCTTAATTATACATTGCATTTTAAATGAAATATACAATCACAACACTTTAATAAAGAGCAGAAATATACATATAACAAGATTGACCTTAAATTTGTATCAATAAACCAAGACCTATACCAACGTAAATTATTCCTATCTGTAGCATATCTGTCTTTAAATATAAAAAAAATTGTAAATAATATATGGCAATTTTGGTGTAGTACTGTAGACTACTTTCTGCTGAGTCAGGGCATTGTTAATCAGGTCTTTTATGGTATAGCTTGTGTGCTTGGTTCATCTCAGCAGGTAAGCAAAGTAATTTTTTGAGGGGTGTTTAAGGTGATCTTTCAGAAGGTCTTGGTCTATCAAGCATTAGTCTGGAATTAATCCAAAGGTTCTCATCCTCTGTGGAAACAAAAGAAGAATCTCTTTTCCAAAGTAACATATCCTTAGATACAAATTCTGAAGTCAAGATACCTTTAGAACATATATGCTGGATTATCTTAGCAGCCTATACAGTGAAATATGTTTCTATATTTAGATCCTTCACAGTCAAAAATTCAAGTAAAACATAATAATATACATATTCCAAACTCTTCTTGCATATTCCACCTTTATGTGGCCTTTCTTAATATTTATTTTATTATCTTTACTCCTTTAATATATGACTGCCTATACTCCATCTCTTTAAACACTTTCATTTTTTAAAATAAACCATTTACTTCTTTTTGTAACTCTCTATAATTTTTTTCTCTCTCCCAAGCCTATGTGCATTTCTCCAACACTGTGATTCATTTAGAAGTCTTTTTGTTTAATCTGGATTTTCCTTTTTTTTTTTTTTTCGAGACAGGGTTTCTCTGTGATTTTGGAGCCTGTCCTGGAACTAGCTTTTGTAGACCAGGCTGGTCTCGAACTTCCTTTATTGTATATTTGCAATTATTTTCTGACCAGAAGCACTTCTTAAAATACTAAGTGCTTAAGAATCTAAGCTGTGCTCTTGCTAGGGTATAGATGGTATTGACTGCTTGTCTTGCCCATCCCAACATGGCAGAGCTGCTTGCTGCTTCTGTGAGCCATGTACACCATCACACTTCCAGGCACACAGCTGGTCTACATTGCCATCAAGCATGCCATTGCACATTGCTCACGAACCCCATTCAAATGATTAGTCTCCTGAAAGAACCAGAGGTGGTGCTGGCAGCACAGCCCAGAAAACCAGCATTTCAAAACAGTGCAGCTTTTTTTCTTTTGCTACTGCTAAATCAGGAAAACTTTTCTTACAGGAGCTGTAGCAAGCCACCAGCTGAAAAATAAATGAGGCTCAACTGCTTTGTGTG
>NC_022030.1:32469493-32471126 GCF_000317375.1 Microtus ochrogaster
AAAAATGATTTCATGTAGTGAGGATTCCATCTAAAAATTAAGATTGCAAACATTAGGTATAGGCAGATGGTGTGAACATTCATTGGAGTGGTCATTACATTTTTAATATACACTTTCATGCTCTTATTTTTATTTCTGTGTTTCTTTGTACCTATTTGATGTTTCAAAGAATTTATTCCAACTTAGTGAATTTTGAAAGTAACATAATTGATGGGTTATTTGTTTAGAGAAACCCACACCACTGTGAAGTTAGAAATGTGTGACAAATGAATTTGATTCCTGAGATATCATTTCTCATATGTGACCGGCAATTGCTCATGAGAAATTACTCACTATTCCATTTTAAAGAGATTCATGACAGTTGAGCAGCAAGCAAGATTGAATAAACCCAAGGGCAGTGAAAAATATCACACATACCAAAAGAAAAATAATTGCAATATTCATTTCTAGCATCTATACCAAGACTTGAAAGAGTTTCTTTTCAATTCTGTTACAACTTATATAACAAAGTGGATTCTATAAAAATGAAACATGTCAACAAAATCTTGTTAAATTAAGTGTGAATTTACATCTAAAATCAAATAATCTTGATTATAAGGGAAATTTAAAATTATAAACAAACTTTCAAAATTATATCAAATACATATATATGCTATGAAAAAAATCATTTAATGAAACAGTAGTGGATTTTAAAGTCTTCATTTTGGGCATTAGATTAATGTTCTTGTTTTGAATGTAATTTTGGCACTTGACATTGATTTTTAAGCACTTCAAATGGCTCTTTAAATTAATTTAAAAATAGGCGGGCAAAGATAAAGAAGTTTTAAAAAGAGAAATTGTCCAATGGCTTTGGATATTTCATGTCACACATTATAATGGAGAAAGTGAAGACACCTAATTTTTAAAGATTGTGAAATAGTCAATTTCACAACACTGATATGCTTGTTGCTAAAGACAGCAGGAGGTATTTATTTTTAAATTGTTTCTGAGAATAAAAAAATACAAAAACTGTGTGGACAAGATTTTATTTTTTAAAGTGTTTGGAGTTTACAAATCATATCAGTAATCAGTAAGGCATAAATTAAGTTGACTAATTATAAGTCTATGTATGTTTTGTTCATTAGAATGTGCACTTTGTTCATTAGAATATACTATTACAGACAGTATAGTCAGGATATAGTTAATGATGGACATATATACAATGGGTGTCAACAGAATCATATTACTATGTCACACAGTACACATTTTAATTTGAAGTACAGCCTATGCTATCTCCAAAATGACAATATTGCTCAATGAAATGTTTCTTGGAATGCAGTTCTTTGAGTGACACATAGTGTGTGACTGTCAGGTTTCTATTTTTTATCTGTATGTCTCTAACCTACTTGTCAATTATCTAATTTAAACTAGCATTTTTGCCAAAGTTGTTCAATAACCATAAGAAAAACCATTAATAAGGGATCGATTACAATAAAATGATATTTTATTTCATTCTATTATTGTCAACCTAGATATTCCTGGCTAAGTAGCTCTCCTTTCAATTGTCATCTTATGGGTTCCATTTGTCTGATTTTCTCACATACATTGGGAATTTCTGTTAAACTTTACTGCTAAGTGTAAGAGAACTAAATAC
>NC_022030.1:32474101-32475218 GCF_000317375.1 Microtus ochrogaster
GAATATCTTGCATATCACCATAAAACCTTCATCTGGTGATGGATGGAGATAGAGACAGAGACCCACACTGGAGCACTGGACTGAGCTCCCAATGTCACAATGAGGAGCAGAAGGAGGGAGAACATGAGCAAAGAAGTCAGGTCCACAAGGGGTGCACCCACCCATGGAGACAGTGGGGCTTATCTATTGGGAGCTCACCAAGGCCAGCTGTACTGTGACTGAAAAAGCATGGGATAAAACCGGACTCTCTGAATATGGCGGAGAATGAAGGCTGCTGAGAAACCAAGGACAATGGCACTGGGTTTTGAACCTACTTCATGTTCTGGCTTTGTGGGAGCCTAGACAATTTGGATGTTCACCTTCCTAGACCAGGATGGAGGGGGGAAGACCTTGGACTTTCCACAGGGCAGGGAACCCTGACTGCTCTTCAGACTGGAGAGGGAGGGAGAGACGAGTTGGGGGAGGGGGAGAGGAATGGGAGGAGGGGGAGGGAAATGGGAGGCTGGGAGGAGGCAGAAATTTTTTTTCAATAAAAAAAATAAAAAAAAAAGATGCCTGCCCACTTTAGTATGGTCTCTTGTACTATAAATGTTGATGTAAAGTATGTGGTCAATCTCTCTTCCAGGTACAGGATTCACTTGCTGTTCCCCTTTTGGGCAGAGGACTGTGATCTGTCAGTCTACCCCTAAATAAATAACTCTTTATTATACTCAATTCTGAGCTTGTGAGGGATTTCCTTTCAGTGTCTTCTTCATCTGGTGCCCACATCGATCCGAACTCTGCACCAACTGGTTGGACTGGCTTAAAAGGCCTAAATGGTCCCTAGCACAGAAAGTCTCCCATCCCTGCCTGCTTGGCTTGCTTTTACCTACTAAGCCTTATTATTTTTTTTTTAAGCTATCACCACAGTGGAGCTAAATGCACACAGTGACTTTGAAATTTCCCAAGCTTGCATGCATTTCCCCCCACTGCCATGTTTCCTGCTGCATGGCTATTTGCACAGCTTCTGATTTGTGCTCTTTGCTCCTGAGTTCTGGGCTCAATGCTCCGTGTATGGAATTGATTTCATTGCTTTTAATTTGTCAAGCAAAGCATATTTCTCTGTATCTAACCAGCA
>NC_022030.1:32476233-32489463 GCF_000317375.1 Microtus ochrogaster
AAAGAATGTTTTAAAAAGTAAAGAAAGTTTTGCCAAAATGGGGATTACAAATTGCTCCTGAAAAAATAAAGAGAGGGGATTCTGTCAATTACCTAGGTTAAAAAATAGGTTTATAGAAAAAATATATAACACAAAAGGCACAAATTAGGAGAGACCCATTGTAGACTCTTAATGACTTTCAAAGATTTTTAGGAGACATTTCCCATCTATGAACACCTGATCTAATAGTTCATTTAAACAAAATCTTAGATGGTGACAAAGATTTAAATAGTCCCAGAGAATTAACAGCTGAAGTGAAAAAGGAATTGATTGTCACTGAAGAAAAATTACAGGGGGCACATATGGATAGGGTGAATCCAAATCTTAATTGCATTCTAGTCATATTGCCTTCCAGAATTTCCTGTTCTTGTAAATGTATAGTAAAAAAAAAAAACAGTCTTTTAAATCAATCAGTTTAATAGATCATCCCTTTGATAACAAAGAAAGTAAAGGAAGTCCAGGCTATTAGGATTTGTATGGCTGGATGGTCTTATTAATAGCTCTCAGATCTGTTGTCATTTTCCATTTTCCAAATTCCTTTTTAAGAACAAATATCAGAATTCCAAGGACTGGTTGATTCTTCAACGTGTTGAGCATTTAACCTCCTGTAGCAGGTGTCCTAAGGCTTGCAATTCTTCTGCTGTCAAAGACCATTTTTCTACACAAACAAGCTTTTCTTCTTATTTTCATTAGTAATCTTTCTAAGGCTTTATTGGCTTGCCAATAGTAAGCCTTTATAAAGCTTGTATTTTTCAAATTTTCATATTTGGCACAGTAATCAAATTAATTTTTAAGGATAAAGTATGAATTACCAAAATGATATAATTTATAATCAGCATTATGTCAATCCCAGCTAAAACTGACATTATGTCAATCCCACCTAAATTGGTTCATTTATTTTCCATTTTCAAGCCACCCATAGAAGCACTAATGGAGTTTAACTCCCTGCATTGTTGTATTTTCCATTTTTAATGTGGGAAAGGTTTTTTAAATATTATTGAAATTGTTAAATATTACTTAACTCTCTCCTTAAGAATTTCCCAGGTGTCTCACCAAGTTTGCATACTTCTCTATTTGTCTTCATCTGTGACTTTAATAGAGAGCTGAAAGTAGCTTCCATAGTTTCCACAGCTCTCCATTGTCCCTGTGAGGGAACCCCATGTTCAGTGTTAGCAACTGGAGAAGAGCCATATAAGGGTGATAGTCAATTGCAGTGGCACTTGCTGGCATAGTTTTTCTGCTGGTGTGGTCTTACCCTGCATTGGGTGACAAATGTTTTTCTGTTGGTTAGCAGCTGCATTTAAATCTACTGATATTTTTACTTGTGTCTTTGCCCCTTTGCCCCATAATCAGCATCCTTCCACTCAGACTGCAATCTGGAATTATATTCGTACCAAGGCTGCCAAATATAGGTTTTAACTAAGTCTCTATCATTTTATTTACCAATGAAGACTCAGGAGTCAGATGTTGAGGAGAAAACCTTCTAAATTAGAGAATCTAAGAATTAATCAACTGACCTTCCTTTTTGACCAGAGACTGAACAATAGCATCTCTCCACTTATTCCAACTCAAAAAGGCTAAGGATCTCTAAATGTTTTTTTCCTATTCCTTCCTCTGAGTCTCTTTATCCATGTTCTTGGCTGTTATGTCCTCTCTATGGCTAATTCCTACAAACTAGGTGCTGGCTTCACTCCCTGATCCAAAGAAAATTTTATTAACACAGTTGTGAAATTTCACAGCACAATCTAATAATCTGCAACACTAGTAAGTTCCGGTTCTGGATCTACAGTGTCTCACTGGTCATGTTCCTTTTAGTAAGTTTACAGTATTAGAAATGACTTTGTGTAGAGTGGACATCAAATACAATCGGAAAGCAGTTGGTCTTAACCATAACTTTTATGCTATAATTGTGCAACTAGGAGCATTCTGCCTGGCAGGTCAATAATATAATGTGCAAGACAAAAAAATACTGGGTGAGACCATTAAAATTTTTTTCTCCCCCATCTGTTTTCATAGCATCTCTTGTATTATGAAATCTGATCATCCAGAAAGAAGTACCCAGGTAAGTTCCAGCTTATTTCTGTATTGTTCTGCAACCAAACTGTTCATTGTTTTCAACAATAGAGTCCTGCCATTTTGTTACCCACCAAGAGCAATGGCAGAACCTATATTGCTTTTGGAAACTTCTGTGACCTCCTTGGCCAGCAGAAAATAAGGATATGTCTCATATTTAGATTTAGAATTTTATTTTAACAGATCATAGCTTGCGATAGGTAGCATCATCATTGATTTATACAGGGTAGCTCTGTCCAAATCTCCCTTTTACATAGATTAATAGAAATGGGTTAATTTTAAAGTGTAAATGCTAGTTAATGGTATGACTGTGTCATTGGCCAAGCAATGTTGTAATTACTATAGTTTCTATATAATTACTTGGGTTTGAGCAGCCAGAAAATGAAGAACAGTCTCTGTTTGCAAAAGTTTAAGACCAGTCTCAATTATATAGTAGCCTCAAGGCCAGACTGAGGTATTTGAGACCTTGTCTAAACAAATAAAAACAAACTTATAAATATTTGACAACCAAAAGTACATTTATCTGTATACCAAAACAATTACTAATAATATTTTGCATATTTATCAATGAAATAATCTTAGGACTTTCATGACTTTTATATTAAAGAGTAGTCCTTTATGTATCTTCATATTTACAAGGTTAAATCAAAGAACAGATTTGTTATGTCTCTGATTAAAAATAAAGAAAAAATAAATAAGGAAGGAAGGAAAGAAAGACAGCAATTTTATTTTCCAGAGTCAGGCCCATTTATGTACCATTTAAGTCTTCCATTTTAATCACTTCATGAACTCCCACCTCTGGTACAGCTACAATTGAATTTCACAGTGCTTCGATGATTCCCCTTTAGAAAAAGAGTGGCTGCATTTTATCAGACCTGTGAGCTGGAGGTTTATTCTGGCCACCTTTTATCCTGCTTGTGCTGTAAATGATACACCAGAACCTGGAAAAGGTTATTACCAATACTTCAGGCCTTCTTTTCGGCAGTATCACACCCATTCAAAGACAGAGAGATATGTCTATATGCACTGTTTTCTTTTATTTTTACTTCAGAGTAAGGGTCACCTGTAGAAAAGATACTTACATATCCCTGCTAAGATTAGAAAATGTCTTTGAAAATTCGAACAACTCATAAAAGGAAAAAAATGATATTTAATGAAGTGAGATAAAAGAAATACCCTGCTAGCCAGATAAAGGTAGTCTTGCTGTGAAAATGAGATATTGTAGGGCTTGTTGTTTTTATTGTTTGTTTTTGATCTTCGTCTCTAGGATATAGACATTTTGAGCTTAAAAATCTAATGTCTAACTCTAAAATGACTATAGTTGCTTCAGATATTTCTCATTCAAAATTTATAAACTTTATCCCACAACTATTAAAATATTGATTTAATAAAAAAATCTTATATGTGTTTGTGCACTGTTGAACAAATAAAGGACTTCCCATAAGAAAGAACAAACTGGAATGTGTGCTTCCATTCTAAACTTGAAATAAATTAGAATTTATGTATTGATATCCTTTATTTCTGAGGTTGGAATTTATTCTCTTATTTAAAACTTCTCTAAATATCATTAATTAGAGAAAGAGTCATTAAGGTCATCTAACACTATTTTAAGGAGACCTATATGCTTATTAAGATTAAGCATATAGGTATAAAATAAGAGACAGCATAAAATGTGGATTGCAATTTTATGAATAAAATCTTTAGAAGGATGGATTACAGTAAGCCTGGAGAGTGGTAAATAGTACCATGATTATGTAGAAATATTGGTAATCACTGAGAGATACTATTACTGGGGAGATGTGAACAAAATATCTATTAAACTCAGAGATAGAAGTAATACAAGAATTAGTAAGAATACTACCAAGGTGAACCATTTAATTGATACATTTTATTGGAGTTAGTAACAGGAATGTGTCCGGGGGGATACTTTCAGAATAGAAATTACTTGATGCTAACTGCATCACCAAAGCTTATCCCAGATCATGAAAGCTGAAGATCTGGAGTTTCTGCATAGACTGCAGTCATCTGGAGGTTGAAGAGTGCCATCTCCAGGTAGCCTAGTGACTTTGAGCCTCTTTCAGACAATTAATTCATCTGGTCACTTTTATTTTTTCTAAACAGTTGCATTATCTAACAGTGTCTCTCATCAATCCATACAGCTTATATATGTTTGGGGAAGTATGGGACTAGTGAACCTGTTCTGTTTCAGTGATAATTTTATTAAAACACACTGTGTGTGTGTGTGTGTGTGTGTTATATGACATTGTGCTATAAATGTGTGTATTTTACATTCACATGATTTTGTTTGTGTATATTCATGCATAAGCATCCAAAGGACAAAAGAAAATGCCAGTGTAATTCCCTACTGCTTCTTACATTTGAGAAAATGTCTCTCACTGAAGCAAGCATTCGCAATCTGGGATAGGCTGACTATTCTCCAAACTCCACAGGTCCAATTGTGTCTGCCCTCTTCCTTCAATTCTCATGACACAGGCCAGGAAAGCATGACTACCTGGGGATTTGAACTCTGGTTCTCGTAGTTGCACAGCAAGGGCTTTTACCCCTTGAGTCATCTCTCAAGCTCCCCGAAACCTTTTAAAATATAGATTTTAAGCAGGATGGTTGAAAGAAAAGGCAAGGCACTTAGAAAGTTAAGACACACAAAAATCTCAAGTGTGAGGTTTACTAGGAGAGTCTCGTCTTTCTCTTTGCCTTTACTGTATTCATACACATCAATATGGTCGGGCTTGAAGCTGATATCTTCAAAAAGCTGTGGTGACATAGAGGTGGAGTACTTGTGTAGCATTCATGAAACCTGGCTTCAATCTCTAGGTTAATAAAAATAATAATAATAATAATTAATAATAATAATAAATAACAAATAATAATAAATTTTAAAAGTTTAAGCAAATCTATATTCTTATAAGCTCCAAAATCATTAAAATGGCTCCTTGTAGTAATTGTCCATAAAAAATCATGACAGTAGACAATTAGTTTAGCTCCTTATGTTTTAGACTATGTGGGAAGGCTGGAGATCATTAAGTCGTATAGACTGCTAAGGAAAACAAGTGTTGGATATTCTGAGCTAGCTATGAAAAATATGAATCATAGTTGGTTGTTTGTGAGTGTGAAAAAATAACAACAAATGTTGAAAGAAAGGTGAAAGAATTCCAGTTTCCAAGTACCTTGGGCAGAACAGAGAACACTGTACCTGTAAGATGAGATTTGAATAAAGAGCATACACTGGCAAAATTCATGTCACGCAAAGTTGCTTTCTTGAGGCTTCTCAGTTTCTTCAAAACTCTCTGCATAATTCAGCAAACCACTTAGCAAGAAGTCACTGTGTTGTGAAATGGATTGGTGTCAGATAGAAAAAAAAAAAGGGAAAATGGCCATGTGAAGCTGATTCTTAGACACAGCTCACACAAACCTGCATGATTTTACATTCTTGCTTTAAAATGAATAGCCACATAACTCTCACATCTTTGCTCATGCAGACAGTAAAGATGTCATTATACCTGGGGAACAATGGCAAGTGGAAAATTAGAAAGAAAGCAAAGATCTGCAGGTTCTCAATAGGAATTTCTCTTTGATGAATATCCATCTTTCCCCTGTAGTGCCCACTCATTCATGGTACAACAAAACCACTCTGCTACTTCTTCAACACTACAGAAAGCAACATGAGGCATAAAGAAAAAGAAAAAAAAATAAATGAAGAGCATTCAAATGGAGAATGGGGTTATATCAAATTCATGTGCTGAACTTTAGATAATTCATTTATCTTATTATAGAAATAACTCAAATAAGTCTCTATTTTTAAGTTTATTAGCCTAACTTTGTAAAATTTATATCACTAAAGCCAGTAGTAAAAAAAATCACCAAATTAAAATAAAAAAAAATGTAGTCAGCAAATAAGTAATGAGTTTTATTATGACATTTTATGCATATCTTTGTATTTAAGCCACTTGATGGTCTCTGTGATTCTTTATGGGATATAGGATTTATTTTAATTCTGTGAAGAATGAAATTGAATTTTGATGGTGCATCTTGTCAAACCTGTAAACTCATGCTTTATAACAGCCATTTTCACTTTATTATTCCTGACAATCCATGAGCATAGGCTACCATTTTATCTTCTAGTGTTTTCTATGATATCTATTTTTGGTGTCTTAAAGTATTCACTGTAGAAATCTTTCCACTCTTACATGTGTGGTTAGTTTTTTCAAGAAGCTTTTGTTGTTGTTTTATTATTGAGAAGACTGATTGATGTATCAGTGGGTAAAGGCATCTGCCACTTACCTGATTACCTGATTCCTACATGGTGGAATGAGAGAATAAACTATTTCAAGTTGTCCCCTGAGCAAAACATACATACACACAATACACATGATGACCACCACCGTCATCACATACTCATGTCCTCCCAATAAAGAAGTAAATAAAATGAAAGAAAATGTTTTAAATGAGAAAGTGTTGTATAAAAATTTTCCCTGCATTTCTTTCTTCTCTCTTCTCTGTCTCTCTCTGTCTCTGTTTCTCTCTGTGTGCATGTGTGTGTGTATCTTTCTCTTTGTCTGTCTGTCTGTCTGTCTCTCTCTCCCTCTCTCTTTCTTTTTTTTTTAAGACAGGCTTTCTCTGTATAATACTCTTGGGTGTCCTGAAACTCACATTGTAGACTAGGCTGGCCTTGAATTTACAGGGATTCACCACCACTGTTTCTCCAGTGCTGGGATTAAAAGCCTACATACCACCATCCAGCTCCCAATTTCTTTTCTGCAAGTTTGTAACTGGGATCTAGAAAAACTACTAATTTTCTTAAGTTATTTTATAGCCTGTTACTTGATCACTTTATCACATCTAACAGTTTTCTCCTGAAATCTTGTTTATATTGCATATCTGATGGAATTTTTAGCAACTCAGGATATTATTATGTTGTCTACAAAGAAGGATAATTTACTTATTCCTTTCCTAATTGAAATTCCTTTGTTCTTTATTTTGTGTTATTGTTTGATCTAAGATGTGCTCACTGTTTTGAATAAGAACAATGACTTGTTTTTAATTTAATCATTAACATGGTTTTCCCATCCTGTCTTTAAATATGGACTTCATGTTTGTCATATACAGACTCTATTGAGATATGTTTCTACTTAAAATTTTTAAATATTTGTTTTGTTTATTATTGTTGGGTTGTGACTAACAGGTGCATACATGCTTATGCTGAGACAATAAGAGGTCAACATTACAAAAGAACAGTTCTTTCCTTACACAATTCGAGTCCTCTGGCTTGATTCCAGATTGTCCATCCTGGCAACAAGTGCCTTAATCTATTGAAACATCTTGTCAGCCTGTGATTTGTTTTCTTTTCTTCCAAATGTCATTTATAAAGAAGGGAGGTTGATCCTTGTTAATTGCCTTCATCTGACACTTTGCCCACTTCTGCATCTTGGAACAGAGTGATTAAAGATGTATATTTTTGGTGTAGTCACGCTGCTTTTTTCTTTCTTGTTATTTTTTTTGTTTCTCTGATGCTATTTACACATCTATATATGTGGTTTTTTTTCCTTATGTGCATGAATTATCCTAAGATTTTAAATCCGAAAACTATTCAAATTATACAAAGCATATAAAAATACTTAAAATTAATTAATCCAGGGGCTGGGCAGTGGTGACACATGCCTTTAATCCCAGCATGGGAGACAGAGGCAGGTGTGTCTCCGTGAGTTCAAGTCCAGCCTGGTCTACAAGAGCTAGTTCCACACAGGCTCCAAAACTACAGAGAACCCTGTATCAAAAAAGAAATAATTAAAAGGAAACTGAGGAAAATGAGATTAATGTGGTAAAGTGGAAGAAGAAAAATAGGAGAGAGAAATAAAAAAGAAAATCAATCCAGATTAAAAACTACCCATAAAAAATGGGTGGATTTGATAACAAAATTAAATAAATATAAGAATTAAAAAAAAACATGATTTTTAAAATGTACAACAGATTGGAAAGTGCCTTTAAAACTGTGTCAAACAGAAAAGTTGGATGAGGTGGAAGGCAAGAAGAGAGAGAATGAGGAACACATGCACAGTGAGATAGACAAAGGGAGAAAGACAGACAGAGAGGCAGAGAGAAAAGAAGACTGAGGGGGAAGAAAAGAGAGATAGAGACAGACATACAGAAACAGACAGACAGAGAGTAGAGATTGCCACTCTATGCAGAAGGGAGAAGTCATTTGAATAAATTACTGGGTCCTGCTTCCTCTGGTCAATGTTATCACCGATCCTGCATTGAACTAAAGCCTATGTGAACTGTATCTGTCCCAACTCTAGTAACTCCACTGCTCCCCTGTCTTGCATCTTAGGAGTCTCTGCTGGCCACAATTACCTTTTCAGTCTGAGAGCTAGTCTTAGACACTTTTGGGACTCTCCAGAACATATTTCTTGCAGTAACTGAGATTCTTGGGGGTTGAGTGTGATGTATACCGTGAGCATTGGGGATGGGCAAAACAACCAGAACACAAAGATCTGTGCAATGTTCAGCGAGTCAGGTTTTATCCCATGCTTTTTCAGACCCAGGCCAGCTGGCCTTGGTGAGTTCCCGATAGAACATCCCCATTGTTTCAGTGTGTGGGTGCACCCCTTGTGGTCCTGAGTTCCTTGCTTGTGCTCTCTCTCCTTCTGCTCCTGATTTGGACCTTGAGATTTCAGTCCGGTGCTCCAATGTGGGTCTCTGTCTCTGTCTCCTTTCACTGCCTGATGAATATTCAGGAGGATGCCTATATGTTTTTCTTTGGGTTTACCTTCTCATTTAGCTTCTCTAGGATCACGAATTATAGGCTCAATGTTTTTTATTTATGGCTAGAAACCAAATATGAGTGAGTACATCCCATCTTCCTCTTTTTGGGTCTGGGTTACCTCACTCAGGATAGTGTTTTCTATTTCAGTCCATTTGCATGCAAAATTCAAGAAGTCATTGTTTTTTCTGCTGAGTAGTACTCTAATATGTATATATTCCATACTATCTTCATCCATTCTTCCATTGAAGGGCATCTAGGTTGTTTCCAGGTTCTGGCTATTACAAACTGCACAAATGGGGGACTGTTCTTTGTACTTCCCAAACACAGTATCGTTTTTGATCATCTTGCAGGGAGGATATAGTAAGACACATTAAAAGTTCTACTGGAGTTTTAGAGCTGTCCAACCTTATAGCACCAACTAGCAGGTGGTTGGCACAAGACTCCTAGTTACTCATTCATCTCTAGGCTGGAAGTTATCAAACTCGAGAGCTGTTCTCATACTCTGCCCTTTACCACTGTGAGTAAGTGATCTTTCCCTCAGCACTTTTCTACCTCAGGTGAGATTCACACTGTCTGTACATTTTGACTTGGAGTTTCCATTTCCTTGTTCTCAATGACTGTCTTCCAGGGAAATTTCTCCTCCTGGGGCTATGGCAGGTTATCTTTACGTTCTCTGACTTGGAACTTTGTCTTCTTCTCTAACCCAGACTAGCTCAATTTAAACAGTAAGGTACTCCGCAAGTTGGTGCTTGTCTATTATTCTTATGAGTTACACACAATGACAAAATAGGACTTTTTTCCCCATTGTTGAATTATTTACTAATTGAACAACTCTGTGAGCAAAGTGGAAATCTGACTTTAAGTCTGTAAGGGATGTTCTATATCTTGAGCATAAAATTGAAAGTCATTTCTCACCACAGCCTCCTGATTTACCTTTGGATAAGGATTCTTCTTTCCCCCAACTACCACAAAGGCAGCTGACTGGATAATAAAAACAATAACCTTGCAATCAATTGATTAACATACATTATAGAAATGTATGATAAAAATGCATAAAATGTTTGGCCAACACCATGAGACTTTTTTTTTTTTTACCATGAGACTTTTTTGACTTTTTTAAAAAAATCACTGACTGAATCACAGATGTGCTGATATCTAATCAGGTTTTATCTATCTCATGTAAATACTTCATTGTGGTGGCAAGGGCACCAGAAAGTTTGAATCTTTTGCATAGTCTGAATTTCATGATTCAGTATGCCCCACATTACCATCTTATTAAAACTATAAAATTTCCTATTTTAATTACAGTAAATTAATAGATTTAAGATGGGAGAAAAATTATAAATTTACAAAACTCAGGATATATGTAATGTACATGACTACAGCATTCCTATTTGGACATTCTGGAATTCTTTGAAGCTTTATTTTGAGTATGCGGAGGTTGACTAATCCCTAATATACCATATCCTAGAAAACTGACAGTATTGATTTTAGGATTTTTATGTAGAAATAAAACTGATTTTTAACAATTCGGTTTTCTTTGTCCCTCTGTTTTGTTCACAAATATTTGGAGAAATCTGTGAAACAATTTATGAATAATAACTTTAACATTTAGCCATGAAAATTAACATACTTACTGAACATATAATTTCCTTGTTTTCTTTCTGTAACAGAGCTGATGAGGTTGATTATCTCATGCTTTAATATTTCTAATTACTGTATTACAGATTACATTACAAGGAGATTATAAAGAAAACTGAATCTTTGCTGTAGACCTTGGTTACAGTGCAGTTGAATTTTGCATTTTTTGTCTATTGGATGAAAAGACTCAAGAAAATTTGCAGTTTCTGAATCCTTAAGAAATTCTTATCTATTTTTAGGAACAATAAATCATTATATTGTGTTTATGTTATATTGAAATGACCACCTCTATAAGAGAGAGGGACTAAAGTCCCAGTCTGCATTTTGTTCCTCCGAAGTCACCGCTAGTGGAAGGCTTCAGTTTGAAACATTTGCAGTTGGGCTGTCTCATTTTCCTTTCTGATGCTTTGGTTTGAGGTGTTGTATTCACACAGGGTTACAGGAGACTCCATGTAATTCTTTATTCTACAAACTCACCCAGAGTACCAGAAAGCTTGTTGATATACATTATTCTATTTAAAGGTTAGATTTAAAACTTCTCTGGATAAACAACTTATCAATGATCTCACTTTCAAACTAAGTAACTTGAAACAGATCCAATGAACAATATACACATTATGCAGTAGGGTATTTCTGAGCTTTATGCCAAGACTCTCAAATGCGAAAACATGAAGAACTTGTTCTGAAACATTCTCTCTGTATTATAAGCATGTTTTGTTGTTGTTACTTTTTCCATTAATTTTATTATTTCTTGGCTTACCCTGAAGTTTGTAGGACAAACCACTGTCCTTTTTTGCTTGGTAAGATTATTCAAAATAATATCTTTGACATACAGGAAATAATACTAAATATTTATTAAAATGTACATTAGGACATAGTAGCACATATTAGCATTCACTGAGGTCAAGATCAATGATCCAGGATGCTGTTCAGGATAAATAAAATCTAGTATTGTTCCTTTGCCTAACAACTGAGTAGTCAAAATAAGTTTCATCTCTAAGTAGATGTGGATATAGCTTATAATACAGACTTGAGATTGCTAGACCAATAATGAAGGCCAAATACAGGTAAATTATCAATACACTATGAAGAATAGAATGCATACTGTGACTAGTGGGTTAAGTTGCATTAACCACACTTGATAACTTGATATAAGGATTGTAGCTTGAAGCAAAGAAGCAGCAAAGGTCTGCCATCTGCTGTGAAATGTCAGTTTTCTAAGAGACATTCAAAGTATTCAATCACAACAGATGGAGAAAATAAGATATTTAATGATAAAGCCAAATTTTAGCAATGTCTATCTTAAAATCCTATCCTAAAGAAGGATAATCTTCAACAAGGAAATCTTCAACCAAAAGAGATTATTCCCACCCAAGAAAAGACAAGCAATGAATTATTCCTGATCATCAGAACAAAAGAGGGGAAATACATACACACACATGATATTTCATTTTTATTTTAATAAATAAATCTTGCCTGAAGATCAGAAAGTAAAACAGCCCCACTGGTCAGCCTTACAGACCAGGCAGTGGGTGACACACACCTTTAATCCCTGTAGCCACATTAGTTTGCCATAGAAACCAGGTGGTAGTGGTAAGCACCTTCAATCCTAGATGTAGAGAGAATTATAAGATGGGAAGTGAAAGCTCTCAGACACAGTCTCAATCTAAGGATTCCTGGAAGCAGAATTGCCATTTCAGACTGAACACAAAAGTTTGTAGCTGACTGTTTTGTTTTTCTGATCTTCAGCTTAAACCCAATATCTGTCTCTGGATTTTTATTAATTATGTTACAGACACACCACCACCACCACAACAACAACAGCAATAACAAAATAACAGGAATCAATAAACACTACTCTTCGATATCTCTCAATACTAATTATCTCAAGATAAACAAAAGAAAGTATGTGAAAACAGGATATGTCCTTCTGCTGCACCCAAGAAACACAACTTAACCTCAAGGATAGACATATTCTCAGGGTAAAAGGATTGAAAAAGTTATTCTAAGCAAATTAATGCAAGAACCAAAATGGTGTAGTCATTTTAATATTTGACAAATTAGACTTCAAACCTAAACTAATTTACTTAAGAGATAGAAAAGGACACTCCATATTCATCAACAAAGTAACTACCAGCAGGACATTACAAGTCTTAACATCTATGCAGCAAACACAAGGGCAACGCAAGTTCATAAAAAAGTTACTACTTTGAATTAAATCACATATTGCCTTTCACACACATATATACATGCATATATTGTGTATATATGTGTTGTATATACATATACATGTTATATATGTGTGTAGGTGTGTGAGTATGTGTGTGTATGTGGTATATTGTATGTATGTGTGTATGTGTGTGTGTGTATGAGACAGAGAATGAGTAATAGCTATAGAAATACATGTGACACTAGTAATCTACATGCTAATGATCTTCTTACATATATTCTTGATCATTATTGGGGCTTTATTATGTGTCCAGGTGAGCCATGTCCTAGTAATTCTCTGAATCTGTACTTCAAATTAAGAAAGAAAAAAAAACTCACTCTTACTCATTCATGCATATAATATCTTCTGCTGCTTTTCTGTCTGATACTTGCTGCTTTATTCTGGGCATTTTTTATTTGATTAGGCAGTCATAAAAGGGAAAGGAAAGCTATATTTTTAAGCTACATAAAACTCTTCATTTTCTTTT
>NC_022030.1:32490188-32493028 GCF_000317375.1 Microtus ochrogaster
TTGAGATCACTTAAAACTTAAGGCTGCTATCCTATTGTAAACTCTGCCTGTTTTGTTTTGTTTTTGTTTTAACCTGTCTTAAGAGAATGATTAACTTTACTTGCCTTGGGCTTCCCACCATAATCGACTTTTGCAACTAAGATAGCACATAGCTGCAATCTTAAATTATATGTTCTTCCACGTCCCTGACCCATGCGTAATGCTTGTGTATTTGCTGAAAACAGAAAATAGAATAAAAGGAGTCTTATAAAATGAATATGTACCATAAACATTCAATACAATATGCAGATAGTACTTCGTAGCATTGGTGTGTCTGTTATCTGGGTAAGTTGAGGTCAGCTGGAGTTAATGACCGAATCTCTTGAAAACCTCTGTTAAAGGGCTCTGTAAAGTATTCCTCATTTCTTCCCCCATGTGATGCTTTCTGTGCTGTTCAACAAAAGTGAGAGAATGACTCTCTTAGGGACAGCCAGAGTCACAGACATAGGGACAGATTTACAAGAGAGCATGTAGGCCAGCACAGATTAAGACTCATGTATCATGCAGGAAATGACAGAAGACACAAAGAAAAAGAAGTAGAGAATGTAAATCTGCATTTACTCTTGGTTAAGTTGCATGAAGAGAAAAATTTTTTTATGTATTTTCTTAATGCAACAGTGATGACTTAGTGGTAACTTCAATTTTATCATAAACGCATTCAAATGGACACATTTTGGTATCTCATGTGAGGAATCTTTAATGTATTAAGTCTACATAGACTATAGCAATTTTAAACCCACTTGCAAAACTTTTTATTCAGGAAGAGATTATGGCTAATCTTTCATTGTCATGGCATTCAGGAGCAAGCATATCTAAGCCATTCTCACTTCCTCGTGCTCCTTTTCTCCCAGATAACTCTTTGTTCTTTTTATAAAGGCAAGGTTTCTCCTCCTGTCCTCGCTTTTCCTAGTATTCTTCCTCTCTGTCTTTCTCTGTCTCTCTCTCTTATTATCTTACTACCTCTCACTATACTATCTCTCTAATTCCACGACTATTTCCTACTCTCTGGCTTCCCTAATCCCAGCCATGTCTTGTCAAGTTGCAATGTGCAGCCTACTTCTATTTCTCTCTGCTCTGAATCTCTGTCTGCTATCTCTCTCATATATACAATAAAAGGACCTTAACCATATTATGGAGTAGCCATCATGCCAGCAGTTTCTTTAATGGGCATGCTCCCTCCACACACTCTCTTTCTTTCTCTCTCACTTTAGAAAGAAAAGAGACAAAGAAACAAAACATATTAGAAAAAAAGGGAATACACCACACATACACACACACACACACACACACACACACACACACAGTCAAACTAGCAATATGTGACAAATATTTAAACATACTATTAAGTTCATTTTGTGTTGCCTATCTACTGTTAGCCATGGGGTGTTTTTTAAGTGTGGTTAGTATACCAAATGAGACTCTGTCAGAGAAAAGTAACTTTTTCTTTACAGGTGGGTGTTACTTGCAGGGAGCTTCCAGATTAGGCATTTGACCTATGTCTACTCCCTCACAACACTGGAATCCCATATGGCTTGTATTTGTATAGGCCCTGTTTTTGCTGCCACAGTCTCTGTGAGTTTATTTGTGCATCAGTCCAGTGGCACTTTCTAGCCATTATCAGAAAAGTTTCTTCTTGCTGCATAGAGTAATTAACATGGAGACTCACAATTGAGTTTCTGTTGGAGAACTAAATAACTTGTTTTCATCAAATCCCTCCCCTTGGGGTTCAGAGAGCTATGTGGAAGAGGAGGCAGAAAGATCATAAGAGCCAGAGGACTTGGATTAATCCATCCTCACTTATGTTTTTAAGCCTTGATAAATATATTTTGTCTTCCAATTAAAGCATTTTAGGAGAAATAAATTAAAAATGCAAATAAAGTTACTTCCAAAAAAGTGAAAGGAAATGGTTTGACCTTATCTTCAAGTACAACTTCATAACAAAGGCAAGGAACAACATTTTCAGGGTGGTGCCAGGGCAGGCACAAATGGACAGAGAATCTAATTGCCCTCCAGCCTTTGTGGGGAAAACATAACAAAACAAAATAACGTAAAGAGAAGATAAAAAGCCTTGCCAAAGTAAGGCATTAGCTGAGGGCACAGGTGATGTAACTCTGAGTTTAATTCCTTTCATTGATTTTATTATTTACATTATCTACTTTTTAAACCCTCAAACCATGTTTCATGTAACTTATCATAATTCTATTGCTCTGAATTGAGTTTCATGGTTAATTTTGTGCAATTCTTACATAATATCTCTAAAGTCTATAGAAGTTACTTTTCTCAGAATAAGAATTTACTCAGCAAAGAGAGGAGTCTGTTTTTCTAGCTTAGCAGATGTGAGGCACGGGAATGCTGCGCTCAGTTCCTCTTAACACCTGGAGTGGTAGGAGCAAGTGTTTCTATTCCTTGAGTGTTAGTAAATCCCAATGGCCAATACTGAAATTTTCAATTCATTTGCTCAGGGCTATTCAGAATGGCAGAATCAAGCAGATTGTCACACGAATTTAGTTTCAAGGTCAAAGTTAGATAGTGGTAATTTATTTAACTTAGGTATTATCTTTCAGTCCTAAGAAAATAAGCTTTAAAAGAATTCAAAAGTTCATCTCCTGAATGACTACTTCTTTGTGCAATTTACTCAAAAATATTATTGCTGGAAAGGTGCCTTCTTATTACAGGCTTAAATATCTGGCATTGATCTTCCCTTATGCCTTCTTACAAACTCTCCTAAATAGCTTGCTGTCTCCTAAATAGCTACATTACAGTGGCTCATTCTCTGGCTTAGCATTCTTTAGGCTTAGGGA
>NC_022030.1:32499423-32529621 GCF_000317375.1 Microtus ochrogaster
TCTCTCTCTCTGTCTCTCTGAACCATTCTACATGGAAGCCAAATGAAAACTTAGGGTAATATGCTTGCTTCTTCAACTATGTGGGTCCCAGATATTCAAATCAAGGTCTTAGTTTTGATAGTAGATACGTTTTACTGGCTCAGCCATCTCACATGACTATGAGCTTAGTTTTTTGTTGGTGTTGTTATTTGTTTTGTCTTGTTTTTGGTTTGTTTTTGATTTTCAAGATAGAGTTTCTCTCTGTAGCTTTGGAGTCTGTCCTGGAACCAGCTCTTGTAGAACAGGCTGGCCGTAAACTCACAGAGATCTGCCTGCTGAGTTCTGGGAATAAAGGCATGCAAAACCACAACCCGGTGTGAGCTTAGTGCTTATACTTCAGTTTGAACAGAAAGAACTATGCGTATCTGATGAAAAGATGTTTATAAAAATAAGCATTTTTTAGTATTTTTATATCAAACCTTTATAACTCTTTATTTCTTATGCTTTTATGCTGTTTGCTTATTCTCTCTGTTCTCAATCACAGGTCCTTTAATTTTTATAATATTCACAATTGTGCATTACAAATTGTGAACATTTTGAACTTATAACCAAATATGTTTAGAATTTCTATAACCAAAAGTTTTAGAAACTATTTATGACATAATCTTTTCTTTCTGTTTTTCTGTAATCTGTAGTTTAGTTCTTTTCTGGTAGAACATTCAAAAATTAGCACAGTATGCTCTGAAGCTTTGTTTTTTGACATTTGTCTTTAAATTCTGTTTTGGAGCTTGCTTAATCTAATTTTATGTTTTTCTTAGAATATGCTATTTGAAATTGTGTTTACTTTCTCTGTTCAATTTTTTTAAACTCATTCTAATTCACCTTGACTTTGTAAAGAGATCTGTTCTGTGATATATTTTCTGTTTTAGGGACATATTGTTTCTCATAAAATGTAGTAGAAAATAAAAGAAGATATTTATCTCCCTGTCTTTTTTATTTTTTTATGAAAAATACTATGATTTCTTGCTTTATTCCAGTATATTATTTTACTTTTAAAAAATAATTTCTAATTCTTACCTTTAAAAATCTATGTCAATTTTCACTTTTACACTAGAGTTATGGATATTTGATGTACACAAAAGTATAATTGGATTTTTATACAAAATAACTATTGCAGGGCTACATAGAAGAGCACATACAATGCTTAGCTTTTAGACCAATGAAATAAACACGGTTGATCATCCCTGCTTCTGCATTTGAGTATTCTCTGAAAATTTTCAAAAGCAAAAAGAGACCCAACAAAGCAAAATTAACTTGGCTAGCAAAGTAAAAATTGCTTGACTGCTGGGACTACTTAGTAAATAAAATTTGGGACAAAATACAGAAAAAAGTGCCTATAGAAGCAAAATTAATACTTACTTATACTTACATTCTGAGCCAAATAATATTTAAGACTTAAGAGTAGATTGCAAAACTCTAATGACTGTATAGTAATAAATACATTAGCAGCAAGCCACCCAGAATACAAAGATGTTTCTTCACAATTTTGGGTATAGTCAACAGCTTAAAAACAAACACTTAGAGGAAAACCAGTTTACTAAGATAATAGTTACTTTACGGAAAAATATGAACAATAACATGGTATTTATATGGCCAACAAGGGATATTTACAAAGGAATAGAAAAATACAACCCAAACAGGTGATAGTGATACAGATCTGTAATTCCAGGGTATGAGAAACTGAAGAAGGAAAATAAAAGATATGAGAAATGTCTGGGTACATGGTGTAACAGAATTGAGAGAGGGAGAGAGAAAAAGAGAGAGAGAGACACACACACAGAGAAAGATGGAGAGAGAGAAAACCCAGATATTTTATATTTGAACAACTTATATTTTAAAAAACTTAAAAAGATAATTATGGTATATAAATTTTAAAACATGAAAACTCCATGTTGAACAGATGAAGAATTACAGAGAAAGAGGTAGAAAATGAATATATGAGTCTATCATGACAGATTTATTATTTATTAAAAAATTTAAGGTAAATGTCTTCCATTTAGTAGTAATATAATGCATAAATGATAATATAGAAAATTTTAATGTGGCATTTATCACACTAATATTTGATACTATCTCAAGCATAATCAATTGTGTATAAAATGAAAAGACTAATGAAGCATAGGAGTAATAAAATGTATTGACAATATACTCTTTTTCAAGATATTTAAAAAGCTTTATATTAGATTCAGAGTAAAGAAAATCTACAGATATTGAAGAAAAAAGCTACAAATATTAACTAGAATATTAGGACATTAATGTTGAATAAGTGATTAAATCTAAAAAAATGATGTATTTACTTTAAAGGTCATTATATAGTTTGCATGCAAACTCACATTCAAAGTAACTGTACATAGATCTTAATTTCTCCATCACTAGTAATAGAAGTATTGGAAAGACATTTTCCAGATGTGTACCTTAAGATAGAAATTTGATAGCAAGACATTATAAGTTGAAAATTCTTATAATTCCCATCCTCATGAAATAGGAATGGATAGAAAGCCCTTTAAAAGTGTCCAACATTCAACATTAGTGGTCACAGAAATGAAGACTAAATTTATTTCTCACTCCAGCCAGATGACTGTAAAAAAGAACACAAAGGGCAAGGAATGCTTTCACCATCATGAAACAGGAATCCTTATAGACTCATGGTGAGATGGCAGAAACTTATTCAGCTGCTTTGGAAATCAGTTTTGAAGTTTCTCAAAAAAACCTAGATGTATTATATTACCCAGTCAGACCACTCCTGAAAACATACCCAAATGTTTTTATGTCCTACTACAGAAACTCTTGTTCATGCACACCATTTCCACTCTGTTCACAACATCTAGGATATTGAATCATTCTAAATGTTAATCAGAATGGATGTAATAAATATATTGCATCCATAATGGGATATTCTTCAGGTTTAAAAAATAAATTAATGAATCTTAAAGATAAGTGCATGAGTCTGGAAAAAAAAATATAGAGTCAAGTAACACAGAAAGACAAATGCTCCATGTTCTCTCTCAGATGTCAATCCTAGCTTCAAATCCTTTGAGTGTCTAACTTAGAGAACCAGGGAAAGGCAGGCAACTAGAAAGGGAGACATTCTGGGGATTTGTTGAGAGAGAGTGATATGTATTATAGGTAAAATGGAAACAGGGAAGTTGAGTAATTAGGGTCACAAAGGTTAAAACAGGAAAGGGTATAGGATTTCAGGAAAAATTAGGTGGTGGTACAGAGAACCAAAATAAATGTGTATGAAAAGGCCACATCAAAACCTGTTCCCTCACACTTCAGTTAAATATATAATTGGATACAGTAGAATACTGACAATAGAAAATAAAAATATAGGTTAACCAAAATAAAGGTTAAATGAAATTGCTTAATGTAAACCAACTAGTTAATTAAATCATACTAAAATATATTTAAATTAATATTAGTTCAGATGCCCTGAAAGGGTAGATAGTACTGTCCCCAGAACCCATGACTATTTTTTATTATTATTATTTTTATTGAAGAAAAAAAATTTCCGCCTCCTCCCAGCCTCCCATTTCCCTCCACCTCCTCCCACTCCTCTCCCCCTCCCCCCACTCCTCTCCCCCTCCCTCTCCAGTCTGAAGAGCAGTCAGGGTTCCCTGCCCTGTGGAAAGTCCAAAGTCCTCCCCCCTCCATCCTGGTCTAGGATGGTGAACATCCAAACTGGCTAGGCTTCCACAAAGCCAGAACATGAAGTAGGATCAAGACCCAGTGCCATTGTCCTTGGCTTCTCAGCAGCCTTCATTGTCCGCCATATTCAGAGAGTCCGGTTTTATCCCATGGTTTTTTGTTTGTTTGTTTGTTTTTTTTTTTTGATCCTACTTCATGTAGGATTAACTGACAATTTCAATGAAAGTCTTGGACTATTGCCTTATGAGTTATTGGTCAGGTATGCCCTAGAGATCTTCCAACAATACATGCTATTGTTATTGTCTTTGGTTACTCACTATGACTATATAGTAAGACCCCATTGCCAATGACACCACATGCTTTGTTAGAGGAGATGAAAAGTTCAATCTCAAACTGACCACAAAATTTCTTTTCTACAAGTTATCTTCCAGAGTGTTTGAAGGTGTCTTGCAACCTGCTGTACTAGAAACAGACATTAATTTCTTTCCAAGAACACCATCCTGCCTGCAACAATATTGACATATTTTGAATGATGTACTAACTGATGCAATATTGGCATGACTGTTAACTTAAAGAAAATTGACAAATTCTGGATAAATATCACTTACTAAAATTAAATCAAGACCAGATAGGCAAATAAACAGACCTATAACTGCTGAAGAAATAGAGTCATCAAAAATCTCCCAACCAAAAAAAGCCAAAGACCAGATGGTTTTAGCTCGGAATTCTACAAGATTTTCAAAGATAACTAATATCAGTACTCCTCAAATTATTCCATACAATAGAAACAGAAGAAACATTGCCAAACTCTTTATATGAGGCTACCTGATACCCAAACCACAGAAAGAAATTACTAAGAAAGAATTACAGAGCAATCTCACGCATGAACATTGATGCAAAATTACTAAATAAAATACTGGTAAATCAATGTTGAAAGTTTTGTTGAGTATAATATTCTGGGATGGCATCCATGGATTTCTAATGTCTGCATAAGGCTTCACCACAACCTTCTAGCTTTCATTGTCTATAATGAGAAGTCAGGTATAATTCTGATAGGTCTGCCTTTATTTGTAATTTGGCCTTTTTCCTTTGCGGCTCGTAATATTCTTTCTTTAGTCTGTACTTTAGTGTTTTGATTATTATGTGGTGAGGAGACTTTTTTTTTAATCCAGTCTATTTGGTGTTCTGTATGCTTCTTGTATCTTCATAGGCATAGATTTTCTTATCCTGTAGAAACAAAAGCAAAACCCTTCCCCCGCAAAATACATGTCCTGGTTCTATTCTGAGGTCAGTAAATCTTTTAAAGTATGTTGGCTGATTTAATTCTGTAGTTTTTTTCTACTATCCACTGTCTTTCTGTAGCTGCTGAACCCTTCTCATTAGAATTTGGAAAAGCTAAAATTAATAAAGCGTTATGTAATTGATTTCTGGGGGTTCTTATCATCCCTTTCTGTTTATTTAATATATCCTTTAGCATATGATTTAATCTTTGTATAAGTGCATGCCCTGTAGGATTTTGTGATATACAAATGTATAATATGTTTTATATTATAACAAGCAAAAAACTGTTCATTTTCTTAGTGATACGTGCTGAAGCATTGTCTGTCTTTATTTGTACAGGGACACCCATGATGGTCATAACTTGTAGCAAATGTGTGATTTCAAATCAACCTTTTCTGAACTCAAAGCAGTTACCCATTGACAACCTGAATAGGTATCAATTGTGTGCTGTACACATTTTAGTTTTCAAAATTCTACAAAAAAAAAATCCGTTTGCCAGATTTTATTCTTTTGAGTACCCTTTGGTTTACTTCCTGCAGGTGGTGGTGTTTGGTTGTATAAAGAGCAAGTAGGACACTTCCTTATCATTTTCTTGGCTTGTTGCCACAGGATAAAAAGTCTTTTTTTAATCCTTTACTATTGGCATGATTTTTTAAATGAAATTCTGAAGACTTCAGCACATTTCGAATCAATAATTGATCAATCTTTTCATTTTCTTGTGCTAGAGGACACAGATAATGTGTATGGGATCAGATATGTATTATATATACAGTATGATTCCTATTCCTGATTGTATCTTGTAACGGAATAAATAATAAACTCAATTCTCTATTATCTGTTATAAATGCAGAGCTTTCAATATGCAAAACAACTCTTTCTCTATAGCTTCTGAATTTGATATCATTCTATTTACTGCTGAAGCCAATCTTTGTAAGAAATCCATGAAGGTTTACTTAGGGCTCTATATAACTTTAACAAATGACACAACATTCTTTCCAATTCTGTCCCAAGAATTCAAAGCTGCTGTGTGGCATAAAGCTAATATGTGATCAGTATATAAAGTTTGACTTTCTACAGTAGCATAATCTATGGGGATGTTCTATTGGGAACTCACCAAGGCCAGCTGGCCTGGGTCTGAAAAAACCTGGGATAAAACAAGTTTTATTTATTAAAACCAAATAAAATGTCACTATAGCCAGATGGTGGTGGTGCATAGCTTTAATCCCAGCACTTGGGAGGCAGAGGCAGGCTGGTCTCTGTGAGTTTGAGGCTAGCCTGGTCTACAATAGCTAGTTCCAGGACAGGACCCACAGCTACAGAGAAACCCTGTCTTGGAGAAAAAAAGTAAATGAAAAAAAAAGTCACTATAATAGATAGTCACTTTAGAATTAGCTGGACCACAGCCTGCAAGATAATTTAATAAATATACTTATATCCTTATATACTTAAATAGATATATAATGTCTTTGTTAGAGCTTTATTGCTGTGAAGAGACATCATGACTACAGTAACTCTTAGCAATGAAAACATTTCATTGGAGCCAGTTTACAATCCAGAAGTTTAATCCTTTGTCATCATGTTAGGAAGTAAGGCAGAAAGCATGGGGTCACACAGGCAGATATGGTGTTGGAAAAGGAGCCAAGAGTTCTACATCTGGCTCACCAGACAGCAGGAAAAGAGAGTGAGTCACTAGGCCTGGCTTGAGCTTCTGAAATCTCAAAGGGTATCCACCAGTGACACACTTGTTTCAATCCACATGTACTCCAACAGGGCCACATCTCCTAATATACCACCCTGTATAGGCCTATGGTGTCTATTTTTATCCAAACCACAGTAATTATTCAATATATACACATACACAAAATGTATATATATATACATATATATACACACACACACACACACGTACATGTATGTGCACTCATTTTATTAGTTCTGCTCCTTTAGAGAACCAACATTAATATTCTTTCCATTAGTAAAAAAATTAATACAAACTGCACATGCTAACATGTAGCATAATGCCAAACATCCATGGAGTTCAAAGGTAAGTCAAAACTAAAGGACAGTCACAACACATATGAATTTTAAAAGAATGTTTGAGAGTCTTTATCAGTTTTACTGCATAGTATTGAGGTTCCTGTTAAAGAAACCAAAGGCAACTGACAGATATCACCACAGGGTGGGAATGTGTTCAACTGAAATAAAGGTTTAATCTCTCAACTGCTCATGGCACCTGGCATTCTTTGTTTGCTTAAAGATTTGAACTTTCACATGTAATTACTAATTACTTTTTGATTATACCTTGATTAGAAACAGAAGGTTGATATTTAAACAGAGAATAATTTTTAAGCTCAAAATTAGCAAATATGTTTTCTTCACTTCAGTTTTTTTTTCTTTTTTATTTTCACTTCAGTTTTTAAGAGTTGTCTATATCACTTTTTTCCTCTGTATGCCCTCCTTCTTATTAATCCTCTTTTTTACTACATTAAGAAAATATGTTACTGTATTTCCCAAAAAAAGTGTCTTAGATTGTCCCAAAACAATAAAATGTTTTATAACTTTTATATACAACTTTAGAATTACAAAAGCATCCACTAGTATATTTGTAAACCTATAAATGGCAGTTATGTTTTTCCTATACATAGATGCTTTCATATATGTCAAAGAAAATTATGTATGAGTCATTACAGACTGCAGTGGTAAGCAGAACAAGAGACAAGGCTAACATCCACATCCATTTGTCACAGCATCAATAGTTTATTTCATGCAAATGTCTATCACGAATTTTAGCTACAGCAAAGAGCTGCAGATTATGCGGTTGAAAGCTGGGTTTAAAGCCAAAACCTAAGTGCTTTCTGATTGGTTGTAAATCAGTCCTCAATGGCTCTACTATCCTTTATGAAATTTTGAAAAAGGTGAGCATATGTACAGACCCTAATACAGGAATAGTCACTGTTTACAATGCTTAGAGAATGCAGTCCCCTTATGTGCCTGGCCATTTCTGCTTATTAAATCTTCCCCTGGCTACCTCTCCTGCTGTGTACAACTCACTATGAAAAGTAGGCACTTGCAAGGCACAGTTGGAGGCCAAGCATAACAGGATTTCCAAATCACAAACATTCTAAAATTTCCTGTAATTTCCCCACCTGATTTTGTAAGACTGCTAAGGCTTCCATTATTATCATTTATGTTTGTGCAACTTCTGATTAATTATACTCCTTGAAATACTGCTTTAAAAACCTGAGTCATAATAATATCTAGAGTGGATAAAAGGCTTTTTTCCTTCCTGAGAACTTGAAATATGATGGTTAGATCTCATTGAGAGGGTATATTGGGGAAAATTTGTTTACTAATGCAATGTAGGTGGGTTAATTAATTTTCATTATAGTTATTTAAATAAATTACTTCCTAAGATACTGAAGATAGCACATAGTGGCACAGTTACTTTATGGCATGACATCTATTCTTTGCTTGTTTGTGTTTAAAGAAGAAATATTCAAGCCAGTTGTGATGACTCAAGTTCTTGGGAGGGAACGACAGGAAGATCAGGTGTTCAGAAAGGCTAGACTTTCGGCATAGCTTGTTGAAGGCAAGTCTGGAGTAAGAAGATCCTGTCACAATAATTAACTAATTCATAGCTTTAAGAATCATGTAGATTACAACATAATAATTCATTCCAATTGTGAAAGGTATGATAAAACAATGTTTATTGTAAGTGCCATTTATCAGTACCAAAAGTTGTCACAAATTCCCTAGATTTCTCTCTTTCTGTTGTTCAACATAATTGTACAATTCAGAAATTATTTCAGGCACACAAATGAAGACATTAATTATAGGACTTACAAATACAGATGGATTGGGGACAAACTAACTGAATTGATATGGGAGGAAACAAAGCACTAGAGAGAAAAAAGTACAACTGGGAGAGAAAAAAGAAGCAACCTTAGAATGCACATCTGTTTTCAGGCGCAGATAACATTTCTCAGTCTCATCTTAGCTATGTCCTATATCATGAAGTACTGTGTCATAAGATTAAAGACTAGAAATCACATAAAATGCATTCTTAAAACAAAATGTAATCATGTAGAATTAACAACAGAAAGTTGGTAAATCATCATATACTTAGACTGAACAAACATTTCTAAGTGAATAATAACTTAAAATAATTTTAAGTAGTTTAGTTTAGATAAATATAGAAGTATAATTAAGAATTCTTTTGTATAGCCACAATAAAAGTTAGGCAGATATTTTTACCATGAAATTATTTTTTTACAGTTAAGCATGCTCTAAATTTGTTCACTTACATTATATGTTGAAAAGTTAAAGAAAAATATAAGCAAAGACATGAGGAGAATTTAGAATTATAGCAATTATTGATAAAATTAAATTAAAATACAAATAGTAAAATAATTGAAAAATATCATCTAATGCATTTTTTTTTCTTTTGAAGCTATTGAAGAAGAATGCATATTGACAATCAGTATCATAATGAAAGTCAAATCATCACTGCTATCCCCAAAGACACTGAAAAGATAATATTGGATGACATGAATTTCTGTATACTACCACTTTGATGACTTATATAGAATCAGTCAATTCTTTGAAACATAATATACTACCAAATGTGTGCAAGGGGAGTTAGATATGCTTACGTTAACAACTTCTCTTATAAAAATTGCAATCAGCAATTTTTCAAACAGGAATACATCGGGTCCAGGTAGAAGATTCAATTGTGATTTTAAGGGGAAAATATAGGTTTTAGGAAAAATAAAGAATGTATAATTACAAATTATTGTAGTCTTTGAACACCATAGAAAGAAAATGTAATTAATTATAGAATCAAAACTGATCTTGTTATGCCCAGTTCCACAAAGTTCCCCCAAAAGCAACAAGGAGACAGAGTCCCATATGTAAAAGCAAAGACCAAGTTTGCAAACTTTGTCTCTCTGCGTGTCCAATGTATTGGAATAAAGAGAGCCCCAAGCTCCGTTATAATTGGGTTTTTATAGTAGTAAATGTGGGATGAGGGGTTTCTAAGGTTCAGGACTCCTGATTGGCTGACATTTGTCTAGCAGTGTCCTAATGAGTATGCTGGCAGGTGATCCTACCTACAATCGTTGGAACATTAGCCATTTCCTTTTGATAGTCTGTTCTTGAGTGGGGCTCAGGTAATCTCAGTTTGTGGTTCTTCCTGAAACCCAATATTGCTTCTGGGTAAACTACTCAGACTCATGCCTCCATTAAACTTATCTATGGCTGAGTCCTACTCTGGCAGGTGATAATTGTTGGTAGTAAAGAACTTCCTTTGGGTAGTCTGTTTCTATTTAGCTTATCCTGGCTGACTCCTACAATCTAATGTGAAAATTGCTTGAAGACTTTCACCTCAAATAATATACAGGAAAATCCTTGAGCCCACACAGCATCAGGGAAATGAGGAATGTTAAGCTTGCAAGATTATCTTTTCAAAGGAAAGCATGTAAAACCTGTTTTCCCACCTAGAAAACTAGAAATTCATTAGCAAACTGGAAATTCATGGTGATTAATACATGCATGATCTGTTGGGCCAGATCTTATTAAATTCCAACAACCAGAGATGACTAGTAGTCTAAATGATCCTTTTATCTGCATAGACAGGGGTTCCCCCAACCTCCCATAAACAGGATAAGAGATGGCTAATAGCCCAAATGACTTGTACATTATCTATATGATCAAGACCACAGCAGACCCTTTCTAGGCAATTAAACTAATATGTGTAGCCTATCTCTAGAACCCATCTTATTGGAAGAAATGACATGTACTTTGAGTAGAAATTCTTAATTATGCCTCATTAACACCAATGGGATTGCTTGAATAAGTATGGTTCCCATATAGTCAAGTGTCTGAATTCTTGGCCTGTAGAGAATGCACTATTAGGAAGTGTGGCGTTGTTGGAATAGGTGTGTTGTCCTTGTTTGAGAAGGTGTGCCATGGTGAGATGACCTTTGAGGTCTTCAAAACTCAAACTACACCCAGTGTGGCACACTTCACTCCTGTTGCCTGCAGATCAATACATAGAATAAACCTCCTGGAATCAGACTCTCTCTAGTTTAATCCAGCTAGACTGACAAAGTCAGTCTGAACCAAGATTTTATTCTCACCTCTTGCAGATGAAATTTTTTTTCTTTTTGGTTTTTCGAGACAGGGTTTCTCTGTGGTTTTGGAGCCTGTCCTGGAACTAGCTCTTGTAGACCAGGCTGGTCTCGAACTCACAGAGATCCGCCTGCCTCTGCCTCCCGAGTGCTGGGATTAAAGGCGTGCGCTACCACTGCCCGGTCAGATGAAAATTTTTTTGCTGACCTTGATACCTGCAGCGATACCAGCCGCTACCCCCACCACACACACACATTTAAGAAAAGAAAAATGTTTAAGGTATGTGGCGATCTCAGGATGGAATGCAGATTTAATTAAACAATGCAATTTTTACTAGAAATGGATGAACTACCATCTCTTAGAAAATGCCTTACCCTGAGGAACACTAGAAATGTTGGAAAACCATTAAAAGGAAATGCAATTTCATACACACATGCTAATTAGCAAGGTTGTTCACTGTGGGACCTGAGCTATCTGAAACATTATATAATGTATGTTTATGTAACTTAATCTTAGAATATGTATGCCACTTGTGTACTAGGTAGTGAGAGATGGGGCCAATGTTCTCACTGTTGCAAAGCAACAGACAAACGGGTTGGGATGGGGACAAAGTTCATACGATACACATATTTATATGCTACAGCATTGACATCCATTGGAAGTTGTCTTTAATGTACATATAATCGTTGTGTATGAAACATGAGGCACTTTATGAATGCCTCGTAATGGCCTTATAAGACTTATAATGGCTCTTATGCAGTCAGGAATGATCTCTGACTTCGATAGTTCTGCCTTTATTTTCGAAGTGTTACAATTTCAGATGTGCTCAACTACACTTGGTTTTATATAATGCCTGGGATTGAATTTAAGCCTTTCTACAGGCTAGGTAACTGTTCTTTAACATAAGCTGTATTTTCCTGCCCTATAGGGGGCTATTTATAAAAATAAAGCTGTACACAGTGTCAATACCCACACACATATATTTTCTTGCTCTTTTGGATCTGAAAATCAGAAATCTAAGATACCTGTTATTGTATTCAGACAGATGTTTATTTATAACAACATTATTTCATAATGTATACTAAGGTTCCTTGAAGAGATGATATATTGTAGGACTTCATCAGCAAATACATGGAAAGAGCCTACCCCTACTTCAGTGAGGGGGACACTAAAGAATCTAAACAAAAATGAAATTTTAGGTGGATTTATCAAATAGTTAAACTTCTTTTTTTTAATTTTATTTATTTATTAAGGATTTCTGCCTCCTCCCCGCCACCGCCTCCCATTTCCCTCCCCCTCCCTCGATCAAGTCCCCCTCCCTCATCAGCTCGAAGAGCAATCAGGGTTCCCTGACCTGTGGGAAGTCCAAGGACCGCCCCACCTCCATGTCCATTTCTGATGTGGGCATCCCTTCTGTATGCTGTGAATATCATTGGTTAAAAAAAGGAAATTCTTTAGGCCTATAGTAGAGGTATAGGGAAATAGAGCTAGCCAGGGAAAACTAAATGGAGTGCTGGGAGAAAGGAGATGGAGCCAGAGAGAAGCCATGTATTCCCACCAGAGAATATTGCCGGAACTTTAGCTGGTAAGCCATAGCCACGTGGCAATACACCGATTAATAGAAATGAGTTAAATTAATATGTAAGAGTTAGCTAATAAGAAGCTAGAGCTAATGGGCCAAGCAGTGATTTAAATAATATAGTTTCTGTGTGATTATTTTGGCTCGGGCAACAGGGATAAACAAGCAGCCCCCTCGACACATTTCTCTAACAATTTATAGCAAAAAAAATTAATTTATATAGATTATAATTAAAAAATATGAAAATATATATTTAAGTTATACTTACAATAAACACTGTTTAAATCAAGGTAAAATGAACCTGTAAATTTGTAAAATGACATAAACTACTTTTACATAAAAATGATACTAGAGGAAGAGGAAAATAACACTAATCATTATTAGAACTTCTATACAGACAGCTATTTCACCTTAAAAAAGAGTTTGACTTCTCATCCATCACATGTAGGTAGATCACAGTAACATTTTCCAAAGATAACTTTTTGTGTTTCATAGAGGAATAAATAATAATTTCGAACTGAAAACACTCTTAATTGTGTATTGAAAGTTACTGTTGACAGTAGAGAAATCATAGTAATAATGTACACCCTAGATATATTTCTGTGACCTTCCTATTAAAGCCATGTTGCTCTAGTATACTCATGACAAAAGCTACAAGCAAATTTCATAGGAGACACATCATACAAAATCTCTGGGTAGGACTACACATAGTATCCATGGACACAATGCAGAAATCAGTCCGCAAAACTGGTATGTTTTAGAGAAGCCCTATGAGTCATGACAAATTATTGCAATGTGGTACTTTCTTAGTTAGCGTTATATTGCTGTGAACACCATGACCATGGCAACTCTTATACAGAAAACATTCAATAGGGTGGCTCACAGTTTCAAAGGTTCAATCACATTGTCATCATGTTGGAGAGCATGGCAACGTATAGGGAAACATGGTGCTGGCTACATCTTGACTAGGAGGCAGTAGGAAGTTGACTGAGACACTGGGCAATATTTGGAGCCTAGGAAACTTCAAAGTCCACATCTGCAATGATACATTTCCTCCAACAGGTCCATACTTCCTAATAGCACCATTACCTATGAGATTATGGGAGATGATTACATTCAAACTACCACAGGTACAATGGGTAAATTCTTGGAAAAGAAGAAGAAAATTTTAATAAAAATATGTCTGATCATGGACTTTAGTCCTCAATAATAGATTGATGTTGGCTTCCTTTTTAGGGCATATATACCTTATTAAATCACTTAATAATTTCATTTCTGTAATAGAAATGAATAGACTTATTCTCTATTGTGATTCTATGTCAATATTATTAATGCTTCTGTAAATATAAGTTATTATTTTTAAGTCTATTACAAATATATTTAACCCATTTAAAATACGTTAATGAACATTAGTTATTATGATTTTGTCATTAAGAGTAATTTTGCATTCTAAAATATTGAAATTCATCATTGAAAAGCTATGTTACACCATATCTTAGGACTATTCCCAGGAATGAAATCAAAGAAATTATTGTACACAGAAAGTTAAGAATGAGAACAGGAATTATGTTGACAGAAAATTGGAGCAAATTAGAAGTTGGGAAAATGGGGGAGAGCTTTATTGTTTAAGAAAGGAACTGGATAAGGAGTTGTTCTGAATATTAACTCTGTTTATATTCATATGCTCAATGTACAATACTTCTAAAGGTTTATAAGGCATTGTGTGATTTTAGCATGTGAATCCATAATTGCTTCAATATAAAAATCTTATTAAAATTTCATGTCCTGCATTTTATAAATATTGAAATCAAACCAAAGCTAATGAAAGTAAGCAAATTACAAGTCAATTGGTAAAATCATTACAAGAGAATTATTTAAAGTATACATACTAGTAGATATGGGTAAATATGTGCAGATGCAAGTAATTCTTAGATTATTTCCACTTTTCTCTGTGAAATAAAAGGCAAGAGCATGAATAAAAGATGAAGGGCAGAGAAAATGTGCAGAATTTGAACTAGAGAAGAGTAAAGCTATTGGAGCATAGAATGAGTTGAGATGATTAGGAATACCAGTGTTACCTGAGGCAAACAGGTAAATTTAAAGTTACCTGAAATTAACAGTTTATGCTCCTTTTGAAATAAGGGTCAGCTACAAATGCTTGTAACAGGCAAACATTTTGTTTAAAGGAAGAGGCACATGCAGATATTACAAAACAAGGGGGCAAGACAGTTTATATGTCAGAGTGACAGTAAAAGATGAGAAAATTAGATCCAGTTAGGCTTGAGGAAATTGTGGTTGTGGATTGTCCTGCAGTAACCATAACTTCACTAGCACCAGGGAGTTAGCTAGGTTTCCAGTGTCAGGTATGGTTTTCCTTATGGTAAGTGGGTCTTGTGTCCAATTAGAGATCTGTTAGTTATTTCAAAGGTATGCATGGCACTACAACACCTTTAGCTGATATACCCACAGATAAAGGTAGTCTTCATCCCTAATCAAGGAAACTTCTTTTTGCAACACACTGAGACTACTGCAGGAAATGACAACAAATCAAAATGTGCAGTTATGGACAAGATCTAAAAACTACCTCAACACCTAGGACTCGGGGAACATTAGAGAAGAGGGGACAGAAAGACTTTAAGAGCCAAAGCCTGTGGTAGTTTGCTGTGAGATGTTATCTCCTTGTAGCATCAGAAGCTGAACCCATGAAGTATCATTCACCTGACTCCCCAAATGTCAGATGAACAAGGTTGACACCAATGAACTTGCCAAAGTAGGTGGGAAAATGACACAAGGCCTCAAGCCTTACCCTCACCTGTAGTCAACTTAGAAAAGAAAAGAGCAGGGGAGAAGTTTCTCCCCAGTGAAGAACATACAAACTTGGCCTTTGCCAAATGGTCAGCCAAGAAAACATACTTATAAGTAACATTATATGCACCAAAATGAATTTATACACATATAAATACATGCAGTTAATAGTAATTAGTGAAAACTGCCATAACTTTCAAAGAAAATGGGAAAGGGCATATGGAACAATTTGGAAGAGAGGAAAGACTGGTCTTCAGATCAGGGCACTGTAAAACATAGATGGATTCCAAGTTTGAAATCCAACTGTCAGTTCTCAAATCTCAAAAATCAAATTACTTTGCTTATAGTAGAACTTTAGTGACAAACTTCATTTCTTGCCTCATAAAGATCTTAAAAAACCCTCACTGACTAGAACATAAAAGTTGTCATTAGTAATTATGAAGTTTGTACCAGTAATAGCATATTTATAAACTAATTTGATCACGTTTTATAATTTTAAAGCATCTTGATGCTTCTGTATTACTGGATATCAATGCCAAAAAGTAGAATAAAGTTACAATATTTTGTTGCCACACAAGATGTGTATCTTTCTTTAGAATAAAACTGAGAAGATAGAAATCTAAATGCCATTTGTTGGGACATGGAAAAGAAAGAAGAATTTACAAATATGTATCTATAAGCAGTGATCTGAATAGCCTATTTTCCATATTTTGTAAAATGCTGCATATTTTTTAAAATATCAGTGCTGCTCTTGTATTTGCATATTATCTTTCCATTATGTTCATTATTTCATGAGGGTACTATGTAAAAAATAGACAATATGAAGTAGTAACATATAAAGATAAACATAAATAATTTGCTTACTGACATATAGGATATTAATTCATATTGGGAAAACAACATGTCTAAGGAGCCAGTGAGATGTCTTAGTAAATACATGTAATTCTAAACCTAAAAACCCATGTTTGAACACCAGAACCATCATGGTAGAAGGAGAAAATGAACTCCTGCTACTGTTCTTTGACTCCCACACATATATTGTGGTATATGAGACACCTCAGCTACTTCTTTCCTGTTGTGATAAGATACCATGATCAAGGCAATGGGGGCTAACAGTTTCAGAGGGCAAATCAATGACCATCATGGCAAAAACAAATATGGCAGCAGATAAGAGCTCATATGTTGTGTCTATAGTAATGAGACAAAGAGAAAGGATTAAT
Organism: Microtus ochrogaster; assembly: GCF_000317375.1. NCBI lineage: Eukaryota > Metazoa > Chordata > Mammalia > Rodentia > Cricetidae > Microtus > Microtus ochrogaster. The sequence continues at coordinate 32,516,125 of NC_022030.1, forward strand.
TGGGAATGGCATGGACTCAAAGTCCACCCTAGTGGCACACTTCCTCCATCAGGACCACACCTACTAATTCTTCCCAAACAGTTCTACCAGCATGGCATGGCACTTTCAAATATGTGAACCTATGGAGTCTATTCTTACTCTAAGCACCACATCTATTCACACACATACATACTGACAAACAAACAAACAAATAAATGTAATGGTAAAAGAAAAATGCTTTTGTATATGTTTTTTGCATATATTAGAGAACAATTGTAATCTTGTCATCCCTGTAGAGGTGGAAAAAGTCCATGTGTCAATCAGTGTGCTGAATGCAAAAAAATGGCAATGAAGTACACTTACTAATATCTAATTCAACGAAAAGCTTGAAACTCTTCTGTTATAGCTGGGATAGTTCCAGGTGTTAATAAATTTAGAATCAGCAAGACATGGATTTTATGTTCATAAAGAGATAACAGTCTGCCGCATAAAGCAGCACACAGACAAGTTGATGAGATTACTTTAAGGCATCATAATGAAATAAAAAAGGGACAAGGAGATCTTAAGAACTTCAATGAATTACTTCTCTTGATGGAAATATTTTAGGTGTGAAGATTCATGAGGGAAGGTTGAGTTATTCTCCATGTGTCTCAGGTTTTTTTTTTGTGGGGAGTGATTTTTTTGCAGGTATTTATTGTATTTCTAAGTAAGCTAAAGAGTACACTGGATGTATCATGAAAATTATATGACAACAAAAAATTGGTTGACCCTGTTTTCTACATTTTTAATACAAAGGGAACGATTGAAAATAAAACAATGAATACGAGAGAGCAAACTTTCTGTTATTTTCCTCCTTTCATATTCCTCTAAAATTGAATTACACTTTGTATTATATCAAGGTTTTAGTTAAGATTTTTGAAATCCTATTTAAGATTAGAACTTTTAAAATTAAAATTAGAACATTTATTGTTCTCTTATAAAGTAGTAAAGAACACTAAAACCCATATTCTGAAATACTTAATGCTGTTATACACTAGAAACGTGTGTTTGTCTATCCACTTCAGTGCGTATGTCTTCCTCCTCTTTATTTCTTTTTATATTCCAAAGTTTCTATGTAAGAACATTTTTCATTTTTTCTGAACCAGTTCATTTAGAGTTTTTTTGGACATATAGTCTGGAGGTTTTAAACTTTGGCAGTCTCTTAAAAATCTTCTTTCTTACTCCTCACTTCTCTATTTTCAGTTATGGGTCTGTTTATCTATCATCTCTCTACACATCTTCCTATTATCTCTCATTTGCCATTGATAAATTTTTTCTTCAATATCAGTAGTACCATGAACTGTATGGCTTAGTTAATGACCTAATTGGAGCCATGTGGAATAAAAAATGACATACATACATACATATAAACACTATATATACATACATAGTAATAATAATAATACATATATACATAATACATACATACATAAGTGTGATTAGGTAGACTAAATGACATGCATCAACAGCAGTCTGAAAACTTAACTTATTAATCATATACAGCCGAATCCAGGACATAGTAGGCAATCTCAGTAGGACAGCTGGCCCATGATGCATTCAGCCAGGAAGAGGAACCCATAGCTATTACTCTCTATACACACTGGTTTCAGCTTAAGCTCAGCCATTTCCAGCATTTTTACTCAGACCGGTGGAAGGCTTTGTTATTCCTCTGAGCCTGATTTGAGAATTGCCTTGCCATTCCCATGGGTGGAAGTACTTGGGTCATTGACCTGGCTGTGCTTAGGTCAATAATATATTCACTCAAGATTTCACCCACTCCTCATACTGCATTCTATTTTGATGCATAAGAAACAATGATCACACTGTACATAAGGTATATATTTAAACATTGGCTCTGGTGTATGATGGCATGTTCATCTACAGTGGGGAAATATAAATAGATACTTTTTCAAGTCAGAGAACAGAGCATACTAAATTTCAAGTTTTGATGAAAAATTTAGGAAAGGAAAAAATCTAGCTGTTGAGACAAAGTAGTGCTAATAATATCACACATAACTATTGAACTCCATTTCTCTCTTACAATGCGTAAAGAATCTTTCATGAATAATAAGCCAAATTCCCAAACAAAGATTGCAAACAAATTCAAAGATAAGGAAAACTGTTTAGCTTATCAACTATCTCACCATTGTGTTTAAGATAAATTAATATTTCCCAGAGAGGTTGTGAAGATTGTGGATGGGTTTTATGATATGTAATCCTTAGACAATCATATCTTTATATGAACATTTCAGATATAATTAATGTTCTCCTACAAGATTTTGATTGTAGAACCTCAAATTGGATTATCATTTTGTTCCTTCCTTTGGTTAAAGAGACAAAGGTTAACTAATTTATAATTTGCTTTTCTCAAGTTGATTGCATATGAACTGATGATTTTAAAGATATTACTAGAAAATATGCTTAACTACTCACATGATAAACATTTTTATTTTTGTACATTTCATTAAATAGGTAAAAATGAAAACAGGTTGTTTTTCAAAATCCACTCATAGCACTGATAAGAATCAGTTTTGTTATTTTCTATATTTTACTTCTTCCCTCATGTTTTATGATTTTGCTCAGCAAACTATGAGAAACATTTTAAGGGACTTCTTTTCATAGAATTATCTAGTTTTTGTCTCAACTAAATATTGCTAGGAAGTACTTACCTGTAACTTACTCAAAGCACCTAGGAGAATAAGAGCTCATCTGCTGTGTTGGGAGGTGTGTCTAAATTTTTTTATACCATTACCATGATATTCTCTGGTATTTAAATTGTTTCAGTCTGGGTGTTCACTTTCAGTGTTGATTATTGATTTGTCCCAATAAATAGGTACTTAAGAGAACTACATTCCCTTTCTAATTAAGTGTTCTTATGACTGTGGAGATCTTTTTTTTTCTTTTTTTATTAAAAATTTCCACCTCCTCTCCTCCTCCCATTTCCCTCCCACTCCCCCACTCCCCCTCCCTCTCCCTATCCAGTCCTAAAAGAAGTCAGGGTATCCTGCCCTGTTGGAAGTCCAAGGCCCTCCTCGCTCCATCCAGATCTAGGAAGGTGTGCATCCAAACAGACTAGGCTCCCAAAAAGCCAGTACATGTAGTAGAATCAAAACCAGTGCCATTATCATTGGCTTCTCAGTCAAAATTTAAAAATTTTTCATTGTTTAATCTACCAAATACCATGATTAGAGTCCTCAGAGATAATATCTAAAGTAGTTAACAATGACATTCTATGTCTTAAACAAATGAAAAGTGACACCCCAAGTGAGAGATCCTATCCTCATGCAAGTTTGATGCTATTAGATAATGTATATAGGTCATTAGATAATGTATATGGTGCGATAAATTTGGTTTGGGATATATTGTCTTCCCTAGCATTTACTTTTTCTTTGTATATAAAATTTTTACCACTTAATTAATTTTATTATAGAATTTCCATATGTGTATGCAAGGCATTTGCCATTCTTAGGTTTCTTGATAATCATTTTTCTTTCTTCATTATTGCTTTTTTAGATATTTTTCTTTCAGAATGATAATATTTTGTATAAAGGAGTCAATAAATTTAAAGTTTAAGAAAAAATTTTATTTCTAATAATTTTTTGTACTTTTGTTGCTAAACAAATATTCTGTTTTAATATTTATGGCTGTATTTAACCTTTGTGACACATTACTGATTTTATACTCGATAGCTGAGAAAGCTTACTTTTGAATGGTTAGATTTGGATTTTTCTTCTTTTGGGGCTTTCTTCATATGATTTCGTACATGTTTAGTTATCTATGCAGCAGATTTTTCAAGGAAACGCTTGCCTATCAAAGCCACTTCTTTGTATTTTTCTAAGAAGAAATATAGGAAATCATGCAAGTTTTTGAATCAGGCAGAATTGGATTGAATAGGCTGATAAAAGCAATCTCATCTCCTCCGATGAAATGACAGTGGTAGTTTTCTCATGGAGTTTTGATAGATATTACATAGATAATGTATGCTATATCTTGTATCTAATATGTGAAGATTATTTCAATACTGTTTCTATTAATATAAATGACAAAGCAGGTGATCTTTATATAAAAATACACCATACAATAAGTATTTTTTCTTTCCTTTGTGCCTAGACTGAGGTTGTATGCCATATCTGTCACACCTGGTTGTAGTCAAATACATCCTTGGCTCCTGTAATGTCATTTATAATCTATTTTTTTGAGAACTTCAAACACAGATCAATTACATAAGGACAAGCACAAGTGTCTTGTTAATAGTCTTTCTCTTACCAAAGAGTGATTTCCAACCAACTTGGTGAAATAGTGTAGGACCTGACAATCTAGTCATCATGTCTTTTACATTTTTCACCATGTGAGTGACTTGAGAAAGTTACTTAAGTTTTCACTATATCAGATATTTCAATTATAATATGAAGAGGGCAATAGAGCCTACTTCACAGAGGTCATGTGATAATCTGCCATAATGAAAGTGTTTAGAGAGCAGACAGTCTTAAAGTAAGTCATAAATATTTGTTATTACAACATTTTTTCTCAAGAAAATGAATGTAGATAGAGAGTATGACAAGGTGGAGAGAGAAATTTGACTTTGCCTAAATATTCCAATAGAGTCAGTGAACAAAATGTTTCATAAAATCATCAGTATGGAACAATTTGTGTGCTTACTTCAACTTCTGCAATTCTATGAAGGCTAGTATTCCATGGCACAACTGTACTATGAAAATTAACTCCACTATAAAAAGATGTTTGTTCTACCTTCAAGTCCTTGGCTATCTTAATAACAAAAATCTGCTCACACAGTTTGTAAGTTTATAACATTTACTTTTCTATGTCATAGATGAAAATTATAACTGCTAACCCTGTATCAAAAGAGAAGCAAAACAAAGGAACAAAAAACTAATATACTAATGAGTCAGATTGTCTATTTCTTTCAGAGTATTTTGTCTTCATAGAAAATTGTATCTGTACTTATACATATACCTTTAATACTATGTAGGAAAATTTCCCCCTTCAAAATAAATTTTTAAATGTTTGGATATGAATTTGATTTAATACAAAAAGACTTTATCATATATGATATTATCTGCCTTATATTGGCACAGACACTAGAAGTAAAGGGCTCTCTTCCCATACAGGGATGGATACAGTACTTATAGTGTAATCAGTAAAATCCTTGTTACCAAAACAAAATGATCTAAACTATATCCTCAGCACATATATAAAAAGTTAGGCGTGGCAATGACAATTTGTAATCTACTAGTTGAGTTTCAACAAAGCATGGCTTTTTGGAGCTCATTAATCAGCCCAACATCACTTACTATGCTATTCTCAGGTCTCAGTGAGAATTTTTCTCAAAAACCATGTTAGATGACACCTTTAGGAACATAGCACTACCAATGATCCTTTTACTTTCACATGGAGACCAACACATAATCTATACAAACCTGCCAACATACATGCATCCACAAATACACCAAAACACCCTGAGGTATCTCCAAATACTAATGGGAAGTCTAGGGCATCTGCAATTCTGAGGTACTTTCATGACTTGTTCTTGAAGTTAATGATAATGTTCTAGAATAGCTTCATGAATAAATTAAAGGCATTACTGAAAGAACTGAAACACTCCCCCTTTGAATCACTTAAACAAGAGAAAATCTTGATGTGAATTCTCTGTTTTATGCTCCTGGTGTCTCTTGTCTTCTATACATTTATTGCATGAGTCTAAACCTATACTTCCTTGGGGACTGTCTTCTGAATCTGTGTGTCCCTGTGTGTGACTGTGTGTGTGTGTGTGTGTGTGTGTGTCCCTAACAAAGAGCTTTGTTCTATCTTTTATTAAACTGCATAGAATACATAACACAGGGAAAGAATGGGGACTATTTTACAGAAATCTTAACAGAGTTTATAATGGAGTAATTCAATGGTTCCACCTGATCCCAAGTGTCCCAGACACCCGATGGTACTAAAATACCATTGTTTATCAATCAATATAAACAAATGTTTCAGTCAACACTTACAATAGAAATTTGTTTTAGAAGATTGCTTTCAACCACTGCTTTCCTGCATTCAGGACATGATATACAAGTGTTGCTCTGGATCAGGGGCATGGAAGAGTATGTAATTTAAGATTACATACTTTGCATTACCTTTGGTTGTAAAAAAAATTAAGATTACAACTTTGTATTACCTTAGGTTGTAAAATTTGATTACATGGGAAATCCAAGGCAAGTCAGGTTGATTTTTAAATTTACTTTTAAAAGAAGGTTAAACAAACAGGCTGAGTACACAGTAGGACAGCAGTCTTAAGTCATGAGAAACTTCAAGGTGTGTTATTAACTCTGCATGTGAAGTTCAGCCAAAGTTCCAGTCTCTTAGAATAGAAGAGATGTTTACATAACACTGTGTTGCCACTTCTAAAGTTTAAAAAATAGTGTTTTCTTATATTCACTATTATATTTTAAAGGTTACTAAATAATACAAAGAGATAGATGAGAAAGAACACAGAGCAATGTCAACACTGGCCTAAAGAGTAGTTATCAACTTTCTTTTTTTTAAATTAATTAATTTATTAAAAATTTCCACCTCTTCCCCTTCTCCCGTTTCCTTCCCACTCTTCCCAATCCTCCTCTCCCCTCCTTCTCCAGTCCTAAGAGAGTTCAGGGTGCCCTGCCCTGTGGGAAGTCCAAGACCCTCCCTCCTCCATCCAGGTCTAGGAAGGTGTGCATCGAACAGACTAGGATCCCAAATTCCAGTACATTCAAAAGAATCAAAACTCAGTGCCATTATCATTGGCTTCTCAGTCCGTCCTCATTGTCAGCCACATTCAAAGAGTCCGGTTTGATCACATGCTCGTTCAGACCCAGTCCAGCTGGCCTTGGTGAGCTCCCATTAGATCAGTCCCACCGTCTCTCCGTGGATGGAGGCACCCCTCGCGGTCCCGAATTCCTTGCTCAAGTTCTCCATCCTTCTGCTCTTAATCTGGATCTTGGGAGCTCAGTTCAGTGGTCCAATGTGGGTCTCTGTCTCTCTCTATCCATCGCTGAATAAAGGTTCTATGCTGATATGCAAGATATTCATGAGTGTGGCTATGAGATAAGGCCAGTTCAGGCACCCCCTCCTTTGCTGCCCAAGGGCCTAACTTGGGACATCTCCTTGGACACCTGGGAACTCCTCTAGACCCAAGTCTCTTGCCAACCCTAAAATGGCTCCCTTAATTAAGGTATTTTCTTCCCTGCCCCCATATCCACCCTTCCTCCATCTCAACCATCCTATTCCCCAAGCTCTCCCCAATCCTCCCCTTCTCCCTTCTCTCTCTGTTATCGCCCCTTCCCCCCAATCCACCCTCATCCCCGTGCTCCCAACTTTTGCCCGGCGATCTTGTCTACTTCCAATATCCAGGAAGAAAAATATATGGGTTTTTTTTGGGGGGGGATTCACCTTCTTATTTAGCTTCTCTAGAATCACAAATTATAGGTTCAATGTCCTTTGTTTATGACTAGAATCCACTTATGAGTGAGTAGGTACAATATTCATCTTTTTAGGCCTGGGTCATCTCACTCAGTGAAGTGTTTTCTATTTCCATCCATTTACATGCAAAATGTCATTGTTTTTTACCGCTGAGTAGAACTCTAAAGTGTATATGTGCCATACCTTCTTTATCCATTCTTCTATTGAGGGGCACCTAGGTTGTTTCCAGGTTCTGGCTATTACAAATAGTGCTGCTATGAACATAGTTGAATAAATGCTTTTGTAGTATGATTGGGCATCTCTTGAGTATATTCCCAAGAGTGGAATTGCTGATCCTGAAGTAGGTTGACTCCCAGTTTCCTGAGAAATTGCCACACTGATTTCCAAAGGGGTTGCACAAGTTTGCATTCCCATCAGCAATGGAAGTGTCACCCTTGCTCCACATCCTCTCCAGCACAGGCTATCATTGGTATTTTGATTTTAGCCATTCTGACAGGTGTAAGATGATATCTCAAAGTTGTTTTGATTTGCATTTCCCTGATCGCTAAGGAGGTTGAGCATGATCTTAAGTGTCTTTTGGCCATTTGAACTTCTTCTGTTGAGAATTCTCTGCTCAGTTCAGTACCCCAGTTTTTAATTGGGTTAGTTAGAGTTTTAATGTCTAGTTTCTTGAGTTCTTTATATATTTTGGAGATCAGACCTTTGTCTGATGTGGGATTGGTGATGATGTTCTCCCATTCAGTAGGTTGCCTTTTTGTCTTAATGACAGTGTCCATTGAATTACAGAAGCTTCAGTTTCAGGAGGTCCCATTTATTCATTCTTGCTCTTATTGTCTGTGTTACTTTACTGGGGTTATATATAGGAAGTGGTCTCCTGTGCCCATGTGTTGCCGACTACTTCCCACTTTCTCTTCTATCAGGTTCAGTGTGTTCAGATTGATATTGAGGTCTTTAATCCATTTGGACTTGAGTTTTGTGCATAGTGATAGATATGGATCTATTTTCGTTCTTCTACAGCTTTTAATGCTGTGAACCATTAATACAGTTGGTTAAGTTGTGATGACCATCAATCACAAAATTAGTTTTGTTGCTATTTCATAACTGTAATTTTGCTACCGTTATGAATCATAATGTAATATCTGTGTTTCCCAATGTTCTTAAATGATCCCTATGAAAGGGTCATTCAACCCCCTAGTTTCTGAAGCATAAGATCCTATATTTCCCTGGAGCTGTGCTATGATCTTTGATTGGGACAAATTCCCCAAACTCAAAGCTCTTTAAGTCTTGTCATTTAGAATTTTACATATTGGACCTAGGTATTTAGTTGATATCAATAGAGTTTTAAGGTTCATGGCATTGAAGAAAGCTTGACATTTGAGGGTTAAGAAAAGCAGAAGAAAACCAAAACCAAAAATTACCTGTTATCGTCTTTGGTAAATATAGGGTTAGATATCTAGATTATTATTCTGATGTAGTTTTGGATAATACTGGAATAAGATATAACGAAAGTAAAGGATGTGATCTTTCTATTAAAAAAGTAAAGTAATTGATTAGTTTGTATTAGTGGCCCAATATATTTTTAAAATTCATTTGAGAATTATGGAATTCTTGGACAGAAAATCTCTAAGCAAAGCCATAAACATTTGGTGTGGCTTCTCTTGGTTGCTTAAGATAAGACAGGAGACAAAAGAAATGAGTTAAAAGATGAGGCAAATGAAATGAGTTAAAGATAAGTGAATCAAATCATAAAAATATGAAAATAATTCCATCCTATATATGGTGGCAACATGAAAAGAGACATCTTTTGAGAGAAAATGTTAAGGGTGCTGCCAAGCTACTGTTTAATAAATACATTGTCTGCATTATTAGATGGGAGTAACTTGGGTAATATTCATGAAGTAATGGGAAAGTGATGGGAAAATCATTTTGAAAATATTAAGAGGTCTCTGTCAAAAGTGCAGATTCCAGGGCATTGAAAACAGGACATTTGTCCTGGAAAAGAAATCATGCTTATATATTGAAATATTGTTTCTAGGATATGTCTACTACTTTTATAGCCCTGTGAAGTCAAAGGGGGGAGGATTCAGCACTTTAGTTATTATTTTCTGTGAGCTGAAGACTAATCCTCCTATTTTATCATCCTGTCACCGGCCCAGTCTCTCTCTGCTCTGGCTCTCAATCTAGGACTCTTCCTCTTGCCTGCACCTGTGTAGTGATATTTCATTTGTACTTTAATAAATAAAATTTGCCTGAAGATCTGATAGTAAAACAGCCCTCCTGGTCAGCGCTACGGACAAGGCAGTGGTGACACACACCTTTAATCCTCCCAGTAGCCGAACTAGTTTCCCATAGAAACCAGGTGGTGCATGCCTTTAATCCCAGTGGTACACAGCTTTAATCCCAGCCCTAGAGAGGATTATCAAACATGAGGAGACAGCTCTCACTCTCAGTCTCATTCGGAGATTCCCAGAGACAGGATCACCTTTTCAGATTGAAGTCGAGGTAAGATCTGATGGTTGACTGTTTTGCTTTTCTGACCTTCAGCTTGAACCCCAATTTCCCTCTGAGTTTTTTTTATTAATCATGCTTGATGGAAAACTTTATTTATCAAAATACAAATAAAATGCCACTACACTCCTGGGCTCTTCCTCTTATTCTAGGATTCTGCCACGCCCCACTCATTCTCTCTTGCTCACACTCCTGCTCCTTCTCTTTCTCACCTCTGATAAGATCTGCTGTATACTACATTGTGTCGCAAAAGCTTGCTAACTCCTTGTGGCCTTGCTCTATCATTGTTACAGCACTTCTCATTAATGAAATTTGTAAATATTTATACATTTTCTTTATTTAAATGTGACTTCTCATAATTTTTTCTCAAGAGGTGTCTGGAAATTTGATAGGAATAAAGCTGATTTTGTTTATCAGTTTTATAGGCATTACAACCTTAGCCATATTAAGACTTGCAATCAGCTCATAGGTAACTTCTTTTTATTTATTATTTTTATTAATGTTGCTTTATCAGTTGCTAAGTTTCTTGTGCAATTGTTTGTTGAATTTTTCTAGGTTATTTAATTTCATTTTCTGTAGTATTGAAAATATAATTATTTTCTCAAATGTAAAATAAACTGATAATTGATAGAATATATGTGATAGCTTTTATATATGGATCTTTTTATTATATGGAATAGTTGATGGTTTGTTTATTATAATGGATAGTAGAGTTAAAAATCTGTTTTTTACAAAATGATTTCAGCTGCAAGACAGACATTTTTATTTTTAAAATAGCTGCCTTTTCTTTATTCTCTTGCTCCTTGGTTAGTTTTATAGAATGAAACTGAGATGGTGGTACCACGTGCATATAGATTCTTTTGGCTCTCATCTCTTCTAGGTAACATTCCCATACATCAGAATCCTTGTACATAGAATAGAACTCTGTCGAGGAGGAACAACATGTTGTAGCTTTTCTTTATTATTTCTGCATTTTAGAAGTTTAAGATCATATAGTCATGTTTCTTTATTTGATTGAACTTTTACTCCATGGAGGATGCTTAGTGAAAGAATGAGACCTTAAATCAGTCAGCTACAATTATTTCTTAAATTTAAAAGCAGTTTCTTCAAAACAGGGGTGTTTTTCTACTGGTAACAAATTCTGAATAATTATTGCTTGGAAGAAATACAAGCCTGAACATGAGAGCTGGCAGAAGAAATAGTCTGTCTTCATTTCATTGCCCATGATTTCTCTCTTTTGTATATAACTATGTTAAATGTTTCCAAAGGCATACACTTTGAACTGCTTCAGGAAGTTCCAGCAATTGTTTATATTTTAACTTATAGTTTAGAAAACAATGAGAATAAATCTCAATGGTATTTATCCATTCATTCAGCTAATATTTTTCTTTTTGCTATTTTAATAAGCTTTATGTTTCTTATTTTATTAGTTTTTTTTAAAGAATTTCATTCATCATAATTTGAACATGTACACTCTCCCCTTCTCAGACTTCAGGTCCCCTTCCCTTCCCACTTAGCTTTGTGTTTGCTCTTTGACTGTAAACTCATCAAGTCCAATTTGTGCTGACATAAACTGTTGGATGTTTTACCATCCACCAGAGTATGGTTGCCTTACCAGAGAACACACTTTAAAGAAAATTGACTTTTCTCCCTTTCAACAGCTTTCAATTGCCAAGAGGTATTTGTCTAACTAGGACTCTGTGTCCAAATTCCCTCTCCATCCTGGGGATGGCTTAAAGAACAATTGTCCCCATAGGTGAAGATGTGAAGAGGTGAAGGCTTGTTGGGTGAAGTGTGCCACTGGGGACAGACTTTGGGGTTTCAGAAGCCCAAGCAAGTCCCAGCGTCACTCTCCATACTGCCTGCTAATCCAGATGTAGGATTCTCAGCTGTCTTCCTAGTATTCTATCTGTTCCTCTGTAGTTGTGCTCCCCTCAGTGATGATAATGGACTAAACCTCTGAACTGTAATCAGCCCCAATTAAATGCTTTCTTTTTTTTTTTATAAGAGTTGCCTATTCATAGTCTCTTCACAGTAAGAAAACCCTAAGACAGTGTCATAAAAGGTATGATTGCATATGTGCAACATTCCTGCTGTATCCTTAAGGAAATACTGTTTCCTTATAGTTATCACCACCACCCTTGACTCTTACAATCCCTCTGACCACTCATCATAAAAGATTACTAAGGAGGGCATGAAGTATGTATTCCTCACATAGTTTCTTAGTTCTTGTTTTATAATTTTTAGTAGTCCACAAAACATTTCATTATGTTTATAAAATAGTTACAGTATATATTCTGCAGTGTATTTTCTTATACCTTGACCAATCATGGGTCTCTATTAACTATCACCTACTAGATGTAGAAACTTCTCTGATGAGGCTTGAGACATGCATTAATCTATGGGTATAATGATAGAAGGTCATTAAGAGTTGGTTTACTAGTATGTCTACTTAGTCAAGAAATAGCAGTAAGTAAATAGTAATGCCCCCTTAGGGTCATTCCATCCACAGATTCTTGACCCCAAAACAGTGCCAGTTTCATCTTGTGGAATGGGTCTTAAAGCCATTTGAAAGTGGGTGGTTACTGCTATGACATTTGTGCCATTATGCACCAGTATGAATGTGTTGGCAGACAGATCATTATTATCACTTGTTGGGATTAAAACTGGATAAGACTGTTGCATACCTTTCTAGCTGGGTAGCCTCCTTTCAGTAGAACTTTCCTAAAATGTGAAATATCCAGTATAGATCATATTTCTTTATGTTTATGTTCCCCTATATTAATGCTAGTTCAAACTTTGTTATTATTTTTAATGTTTTAATTGCATTATATTTCAATTCTAAAATTTCCATTGGGTTCATTGCTTATTTATTGTATATCTTTGGTGTGAGTAAGTATATATTGGTTGCCACTTTAAAATCTTCATCAGAGGATTCTAACATTTCTATTATATCTAGGATGATAGCTTTTCATGACCTTTTCCCCCCACAGTTTGGTATTTTCTAGCTCTTGTTTGTAATATAGTTTCTTTTAAATTTACTTATTATGAGAGTTGGCATCACATCTACATTTTCTATATAGTTCTCCTTCTGTGATCTTTTCCCAAACTCACTTTTTATTGGAGAGAATTGTCAGGTGAGGATTGATAACTACATTTTCTATTTTGCTGTTATTTATGTTGAATAATTACTGGCACAATTATTTATTGTTCACATAAGCTAACAATATTTGCTTCACACAGTGTTTGGTCCTTCCTGTATAAGGATGGGTGCACTAGCTCATTAGTGATACCCACTTGACCCTACAGAGGAGGCACATATCTCAGAATATCAGATGACACTAAAATTACTATCCCTCTTTGTTTAGTTCTTACTGACCTTGTCATCCTCAAGCAATGGTGAAGGCCCAGAATCCACAGAAGGGGTTCACTGAGTCCTAGAGTTGTCATTTCTCTCTAGAGAAGGTAAATCCAGGCTCCCTACACTGGGATGTATGAAACTGCCTT
>NC_022030.1:32530741-32531711 GCF_000317375.1 Microtus ochrogaster
TTTTTTTTCCTTTCTTTCTAAGCTGATTTTCTTGTTTCAATAAAACTATTATTGGGAGAGATGGCTCTTCTGTGGGAAGTGTTCATTTTGTTTAATTTTTAGTCTGCTATTGTTAGTATTTATGCTATAGCTTTCTCTAAACACATGTTATATGAAATGGAAAGAAACCCAAAGAAACAAACAAGAACACAGGGAAGTGTCTGTCATATCATGTGTGGTGGACTAGTCTGCCGCATCTCTCCACCTTAAACATGATATTGATATTTTAATTATTGTACAGGGATTTCAGTTGTCCTATGTATGTAAAGGAATAGGCCGAAGTGCCTACATAAGTTTTAGGAACTATGCCTATGATTTTTGATAATAAGCATTGTCAAACAGCTCTATATGTTTGCCTGCACCTCTCTAGACACACACTTTCTTATCTATATTTATCTTTATAGTTCTTCCATCTAGAATATGCTTGTTGGTCCTCTTTTATGGGGTGACATGATGGGCCAACCCTTTACTAAGGAAAGTACAAGAGAGTGTGCAAAGCAACCAGGAAAATAGTTATGCATTACCTATTCAAGATTTAAAATAAATTTTCAGACCCTTAAAAATACTCAGTTATTTACACTTATATATGCTTTGGTGACAAATATTCATAGCATTTAATCACATTTTCTTGATTTATATTGTATACTAGGGAGGAAAGACAAACATATAAAATATATGCTAGAATTATTGTAGGTAGGAGGTGATTGTTTGTTTCCCAGCTTCCTGGACCCAAAATAATCACACAGAAATTGTATTAATTAATACACTGCTTGACCTATTAGCTTAGGCATATTCATGGATAATTCTAATATCTTAAATTAACCAGTTTCTATTTTTGTGTATCATCACGTGGCTGTGGCTTACCTGGTAAAGTTCCAGAGTCTTTCTCCTTCGGCAGTTATATGGCATCTTTCTGACTCTGCTTTCATTC
>NC_022030.1:32532341-32539903 GCF_000317375.1 Microtus ochrogaster
TTTTTTTTTCCCATGTAATGATTTCTGGGAGGTATTGAAAGAGAACTTGCTCTAAAGCAGAAGCTGCAGGTCATAATAACAGGTCACATTCTCCCTTGGAGACCTGGTAGAGTAGATCTCATTTTCTAGACAGAAATTCACTTTCAGCTGTGTTGTGTTTTTATACAATTAAAGGTGCCTTATTCTTCTGACACAAAGAAGGTATGATTGAAACATGTTCTAAAATAACTGCAGTTTGAGTTTTCTTCAATTAGATGATCTGGTAACCACAAAAGTAGGAAATTACAGCAAACGTCACAGATTTTAAGTATTAAAAAAATGCCTATAGTTAGTTGGGCTTATACAGAGAAATCAACATGAAGCAAATTGCAAACTAGAGGGGATAAAATTTTCATGAGTTATTAGTATAGGAACTATGCTAGTAAAGGCATTTTTGAGCACATTTTTTGCACATTAACAGTTTTGCGATATATGATTTATATAACTCTTAAAGAATGAATAGCTAGCCATTTATAACGTGCATAAATTTAATTGTGTTTCTGGAAGATGAGGCCATATGTTTCCCATTTTCAATGAATAATTCATATGAAAGTGATATTGATGACATTTGAAAAGAAATGCTAGACTGGTGTACTAAAAAATAAATGTGTATAAGATATACACAGTAGGAATATGATAAATTGTAGATTAGCTCATGTTGTACAAAAGGTATTAATTAAAATATCCTTTGAGAAATATTGATTTGCTGAGGATGGTGTCACACACCTTAATGCCAGAACACAGGAGACAGAGATAGGTGAATATCTGTTAGTTAAAAGCCAGTCTGTCTACAAAGTGAGTTCCCAAAGAACTATGAGTACATGAAGACATCCTGCCCTAAAACATTGACTCTTTTATATGGTCTCAAAATATAAAATCCAAATAAAAATGCCATCATTACAGTAAGAAAATATGAATATTAATAATAGCCAATGTGGCAAAAAAGTGCTTTCAATGCTATTTTTGAAGGCATATAATAGTCTATTGAATAAAGAATTATATGAGCACCTAAAGAGTCAGTGTGCCTGGTGTCATCTAAGGAGTGCTGTTTAAATTCTTAAGTCAATTAAATGAAAATTGGGGTGACTATTAAATAACTACTTTACAATCCCTTACTTTACCCTATGAATGATTATCTGAAACTCTACACCAAGGATTCCAAAAGTCTCTTTGTCATTTACTGTGACTTGTGCCTCTTCAGTAAACACAGATGCCATGAGGAGCAGCATTTTTTTCCACAAAGGGAACTCAACCATGACTAATTTCTATGGGTTGCTGTATTTTTTTAACTCACCATTCTTCCAGATGACTGGGTATAAAATGATGACAGATGTTACTATGTTTATGATTCTTTATCCATATGTGCACTTATATTTCTTATGTGGTCTGATGTACAACATGGGTGTTTTTCCTTGCCTTGATCATGAAGTTCTCACAGCTCTGAATGTTAGGAGTAACAATACGCACTAACCCACTCTTTACTTCCAATCTCAAAAAAGCACTACAACAGCAAAGAACACCTCTTTGAAACTTGATTTCTTCACATTTTTTTTTCTTGATGAATAGGAAAGACATTTTCTGAATAGTGACAATAGGTTTTAAGACACACACACCCCTCAAGCCAGTCTTTCACTTCTATTACTGCTGTTTTACTGTCTGCTATTTAACAGGCATTGCTTTTATTTTGAAACAGCTTGATCTCATTTTTCATGTGCAGAAGATAAAAACATTCCATCCACAAATATACATTGTTATGGGGATTATACTTTGCAGAGGTAATTGAGAATCAGGAGGTCTGAAAAGCTACATTTCCAATGAAAGCAGGGCATGCATTCTTTTCTTGCATCTTATTTTGTCATTCCAGGAAAGGGGTAAGAGTGTTCTTACAGGTGAGGAATCAACCACCGTCAATAATCAGGGTAAAAGTAATCTTACTGAGTAATCCTATCATCCAGCGGTGTCTGTTCCTGCATGTTAATCTTCCATAATTTACTCTCCCTAGACCACCAAAACCATTTTGTACTATCATTTATATAAAACTATCACTTATTCAGATTATTTATGAATTCTCTGAGTTTATCTTTTCTAGGGTCTTGACTAGTATTATATGTACAATCCAGAGAACATAAAATTGAAATATTTTGTTTAAAGTATAATGCCCTTTCTTTTGTTTGGCTCTGTTAGTTTAGTTTACATGTTTTATTCACAAAGCCTAAAGAATAGAGGAGTGATTTTCCTCCCTTTACAGGTTATGAATACCATATTTTATATATTAACTTGCAATGATATATATTACCTCAATTTATTTCTGTGCTTGTGAATGACTGGTAAAAAATTGCTATCAACCATATTATCTTAGAGGCAATATCATGCAGTATTAGAAAGGTTGGTTATGCAGCTGCAAACTTTGAAACTTAGGCTACCATTTACTATATGACCTTGGCAAATTAAATGCATTCTTTTGCCTTAGGACATTTTTTAGCATATGAGAATATATAGGATTCCTCATGGTAGTATGTTAAAAATTAAGTGAATATCATAAGTCATACTTAAACACCTCTTACCCGGCATTCAATCAATACTCACTTACTATAGTACTGATGAACCAGACGTTTTTATTAAGGCCAGTAGTGAAACAACACTGGCGCAAGGCTGATCTGATTTTAGATATTTTATTTTATCATTTTAAATTTCCTTTTACTTATTCTTTGCATCTTTCACATCATGCATCTCAATTCCATTCAACTCCTCATCTCTTTGCACCCACCCTCTGCCCTTGCAACCACTCCCCCCAATAAAATAAAATTTAAAAGAAAAAAAAAATGAAAACAGGAAAAAAATCTCATCATGAAAGCTGTAGTGTGACATAGTGCGTCAAGCAATAAACCCGTTTGTCCATATATTTTATTTGCAAGTGTTCATTGCAGAGTCATTGATATGGTTCATGTTCTCTGGTTTAGGCAGCACTAACGATGCTGGGATCTCGCTAGGACTCCTCATGGATATCCCGTTGTTGCCTTATGTGGTGGAGATCCTGCAGCTTTGCGAGTGCATGACTGTTGCCTTCATTCTCATCATGTGATCCTGCATGTCATGGATGGGGTGGATGTTGGGGGTGGGACAACTCATAACCCTGATTCTGGGCCCGGGTCATTTCAGGGCACCTATAGGGTGTCTACAGTGTTGGTTCTGCTGTGCTGCCAAGGAAAAATTTAGGGTCCACTTTCCAGAGTGCTGCAGCTGGTGCGAGGGAGGGTCGCCTTTCTCTCCCACCAAAGACTGATTTTAATTCTTCCTTAATGTGTTTATTTGTTATTTATATTTAGGTTTGTTTTCTTTTGAAAAAAAAAAAAAACCCGATTGATGTCATGCATGAGGAATTCTGCTGCAAACATTTTCTTTTACTCAAAGTCTTGCTAGTTTTACTTCAACCACACAGCAATACCATGCAAGACAATATAAATGACAGCACAATTGCTTCTGGTTAAAAGATACAGAATATCATTTTGAAAACAAATGGATCGCTAGTTTTCTATTCAATTTTTTTAATTGAAATTGAGTAATTCAAATGCCCTTGTCTTATAAGACAGCATAAAGCACCTTTTGTGCTTTGTTAGACATGTTAACATCTGCATTTTTCAGTATAAAATAGCATAAAAATCTTACCTCGTTAAAATTGAAGTTTGTGATATAAATGTAAATACTGGAATAAACTAGATGCGGTGAAAAATATAGTGTTTTTAGAGTGCTTTCTTCTTTTCTTCTGTTAGATGTGTTACATTATGATTTGGAATTTTTTACATTTTTATGAAATTAACAAAATATTTTCAAGATAAAGGAGCATATAAATGCTATTTGATTATAGCATAAACATTTTTATATTTCTCCATTAAACAAAATTAAACTTCTCAGCTGCCATTTATCTAGCTCACAAAGAGACTATAAAACATGAATTCTCTCTATTTCTCATGTAAATGAAATTACCATAAAATAAATAAAATTTACTTTTTGTACTAGTTGATTATATAATCATGAACCTCAGTAACCTGATTTAAAAAAACTCATCCATTTGCCTGATGGATTTCTTTATTTCTTTTAAGACAGAGTCTTATATAGCCCAGGTTATCCTGAAACTCATTTTGTAACCAGGGATAACCTTAAACTCCTGATCTTTCTGATTCTACTCCCATTATGGATGAAGACGAAACTGCAACATCTGAAAAGTGCTGGCTTTGGGGAAAAGGAGAGCCAGTTTTCATCAAAGATATGGCAACTGCTCTCTCCTGCTGACTTTTTATTATATTACTAATGCCCATATAATTATCACCACATTGGTTTCTTTCTTTTCTTTCTAGAGTACATGAAATTGGGAGGGTAAAGTTTTTGGAACATAGGAGATGAGCTGAAGGGATGGAACAGAGAGGGTGGCTTTGATCAAAACACATTTATATACGTCTATGCAATTCTCAAAGAACTAAATGAGAAATAAGACTGAAGATACGTTTTTGTCCAGAGAGTATACGTTGCACCAGAATCACTTCTCTTCCTAGATTATGTCTTAAAAGAGGCCATAATGATCTTTTTTCTTGAAATCCCATGAAAATATTACTCATGACAATATGAAAAAAAATTCTTTCCAATTTTCTAATTTTAACTTTTGTTATTTTTTTTTTTTTGGTTTTTCGAGACAGGGTTTCTCTTTTCTTAATTTTTATCAATTTTCTAAGACTTAGCAGTTTTATTGTGAAGGACCAAAAATGTGAGCTTATTCTACCTTGTCTGACGGTCAGAGAGTCTGAGTTTGATGAAAGTTGTTGACAACTTAGTAGCTACACACCCTGACCTACACTTTGACAGTCTCTCAAAGTATTGGAGCAAGTAACAGTTTCAGTTGTGTTTCTTTTACATATGTGTGTGTCCTTGTATTTGGGGCATAGATGTTCAGGTTTGAGACTTAATCCTGATGAATTGTTCCTGTTCTGAGTATAAAGTATCCTTCTCCATCTCTTCTGATTGACTTTAATTTGAAGTCTATTTTGTTAGATGTTAGGATAGCTAAACCCATTTGCTTCTTAGGCCAAGTTGATTGGAAAATCTTTTCCCAACCAGTTACTTTGAGAAAATATCTGGCTTTGAGGTTGAAATGTTTCTTGTATAAAGCAGAAGGATGGATCCTGCTTTTGTATCCTTTCTCTTAGTTTGTGTCTTTTTATAGGTGAGTTGAGTCAATTGACATTAAGTGATATTAATGACCAGTGGTTGTTAACTCCGATCACTTTTTTAGTTTTGTGTGTTTTCCTTCTTTGGGGTTTGCTGGTTTGAGGTTATGTGTTATCTGTGTTTTTGTGGGAGCAGTAAGCTACTTGGGTTGGAGTTTTCCTTATAGCACTTTTTGTAGAGCTTGATTTGTGGACAGGCATTGTTTTAATCTGGTTTTGTCATGGAATATGTTATTTTCTCCATCGATGGTGATTGAAAGCCTTGCTGGTCATAGTATCTTGGCTTGCATCCATGGTCTGTTAGTGTCTGTAGAACATCTATCTGTCCAGGATTTTCTGGATTTCATGGTTTCCACCGAGAAGTTGGTTGTAATTCTGATAGGTCTGTCTCTTTATGTTGCTTGACTACTTTCTTTTGCAGCTATTAATAGTCTTTTTTTTATATTCTATGTGTTTTGCATTTTGATTATTATGTGGTGAGGGGCCTTTTTTGTTTTGTTTGTTTGTTTGTTTTGGTCCTTTCTATTTGGTATTCAATAAGCTTCTTGTATATTCATAGGGATATCCTTCTTTAGGTTGGAAAAAAATTCTTCTATGCTTTTGTTGAATATATTTTCTGTGCCTTTGAGCTAGATTTATTCTCCTTTTCTACTTCTATTATTATTATTAGGTTTAGTCTGTTCATGGTGTTCCAGATTTCCTGGATGTTTTGTGTTAAGAATTTGTTGGATTTAACACTTTCTTTGATGAATGAATTTATTTTCTTTATACTATCTTCATTACCTGAGATTATCTCTTCCATCTCTTGTATTGTGCTGGTTATATTTGTCTCTTTACTTTCCATTCATTTACCCAGATTTTCCATTTTCAGAATTCACTCAGTTTTTGTTTTCTTTCTTCAATTTGTCTTTAAGTCTTGAACTATTTCCTTCACTTCTTTATTTGCTTTTCTTAACTCGGTTTTCTTTGAGTGATTTTTTTGATTTCTTTCAATTTCTTATTTATGTTTTCCTTCATTATTTAAAGGAATTTATAATTTTCTGTTTAAAAGTCCCCATCATCCTCATAAAGTTACATTTAAAATTGTTTTCTTCTGTTTCTTTTTTTTTTTTTGGCTTTTCGAGACAGGGTTTCTCTGTGGCTTTGGAGCCTGTCCTGGAACTAGCTCTGTAGACCAGGCTGGTCTCGAACTCACAGAGATCCGCCTGCCTCTGCCTCCCGAGTGCTGGGATTAAAGGCGTGCGCCACCACCGCCCGGCCTCTTCTGTTTCTTCTAGGTGAAGATGATCAAGTCTTTCTGTTGAATGACCACTGGGTTCTGATGATAACCATGTTGCTTTTAAGGTTGTTGAATAAATTCTTACATTTTAGCCTACCCATATCTTCCTCCAATTGATGCTTGCAATGTTTTTGCCTCTTGGCCCAATCCTTCCAGTTCCTGTCTGTGTTGTTTGGAACTGGTCTAGGTCTTCTCTGTAGTGTTGCTCTCTGTGTCTCCCCTAATTAGACCACTGTCCTGGTCCACTCTCTTGATCTGCTCTCTTGGTTCTTTCTTTTGGTCCACTCTGTGGAGTCACAGCCTGAGCTTCAACGTTCTTCTGTTGGTCCTCTCTGTATAGTTGCACCCTGTGTTTCAGAGTTCCTCTGAGGTAACAGGGGATAGGAGGGATTGCAGGTGGAGTGGGACTTGTAGCTTACAGGGTCTGATTGATGGTATGGTGGTATTGGAGCAGCCTACCTGCAAGAAGCTTGCCTGCTGGCTGTATAGAGAAGCTGAGGCAAGTGGGGGAGGGGCTGGTGTTTTGCCCCAATATGGAAGGCCTAGAGAGTGGAGTACCCTGCTGGGTAGAGGATCACTCACCTCTCGGTCTTCTCTGAATAGTTGTACCTGTGTTTCAGCATTCATCTGAGTTTGTGGGCAATAGGAAGGTTTGGGGGTAGTGTGGGACTTGTAGCTTGCACGGTCCAATTGATGGGGTGGGAGTGTTTGAGTAGCTT
This sequence comes from Microtus ochrogaster, assembly GCF_000317375.1. Lineage (NCBI taxonomy): Eukaryota > Metazoa > Chordata > Mammalia > Rodentia > Cricetidae > Microtus > Microtus ochrogaster. The sequence continues at coordinate 32,539,598 of NC_022030.1, forward strand.
ACCTGCAGAAAGCTTGCCTGCTGGCTGGCTAGACAACCTTTGTGACTCTTTCTTATCTCTGTTCCTCCTACCTAACATTTCTAATCTTCTTTCCCCCTACCCCGCAATGCACAGCCTGGCCACCGCTCGAGTCAAAGCAGTAGTCACCCCAAAATTATGGTCTATGACGTATGGTAGCCCAATGTGGGAGCTCCCGACATATGGCAGTCCAACAGGGCAGCTCCAGACATTTTATCATTCTTTAAATTCTACAAACGCTCCAATTAAGAAACACTGTCTTGAAAAACCAAAAAAAAAAAAAAAAAA
>NC_022030.1:32540003-32562333 GCF_000317375.1 Microtus ochrogaster
AAAAAAAAAAAAAAAAGCTCCAATTATAATACGTTGTCATATTTAGTTCTTCTTTTTAGGATTGCTGGATTAACATGCCAAACACACAAAAAAGAACTCAATATTATAATTTACCAATACTTGTAAATTGAATCTCCACAATTATCAAAGACAAAAGCATCTGGAATACCACATGGAAGTTTTTCTGTTATTTTTCCTACTTTCGTGAATTTCTCTTTCCCATTTTGGGGTGTCCTCCTACTTTTTTAAAAATGAAAATTGCTAACTGCTGTGCAAGGCTAGGATTTCCTTTTTGTATCCGAGTTAGGGGTTATTTTGGCATGGAGCCACTTAAGGCTTCATCCCAAAGTCAGTTCATTCACCCTTTCCCTGAGGTTATCTTTCAGAACTAGAGAATCATGTAAGAGACTCAATACACTAAGTGATCGTTCCTCGTGTGTATGTGCATGGTGGAGACTGTAAGATTCCTTTCAAACAAAGAATGTGTTCTTCTCTCTTGGAGCCTCCCTGTAAAGGTGTTACATTCCTGGGTGTTGTTTCTATTATTTCTTCCATGTTGAACTTGAGGAAGTGAGCAACTTATTTACAGTCAGGCACTGATACAATTTAAAAACTAAAGGAGGAAAAGTTGCAGTACATAAGAAAGAAAACAGAAAATGTAAAAAGTTGAACATTGGAGGAGTAACAAAAGAAAAAATGCTGAATACTAGAAAACTAAGTTCTAACAAATATTGTTACAGAAACACTCTGAAGTGAAAAATAGGACAACTAGCTCAGAATAAGTCAACACAACATTAAATAACCAAGGAGAAAGTCAGGCACCAGAAAGAACTCACAAAGACATTAGAAGGCAATAGCCTGGACAGCTCAGCACAATGAGCCAGAGATATGGCATTGACCCAGGTGGTTTTTCTAGTGAAAAATCTTGGTGTTCCATGTGACCATTCCCCCAAACTGTAGATAGAAAGCACGGGTCTTTCTTAAAAGAGGTAATGTATTCTGAGGCAGATATGAGTAACCTGACCTGGGGACATGGATTCAGAGAGCCTCCAATGGTAGGCAGTTACCAAAATTTGGAACAGAAAGACAAAGGTCAGTCATGAATCAGTGCATGAGCTGTACTTGGTGGGACAGCAGATAGGTGGTTAGAGCAAAGTAGGAAAACCTTGCTTTCAGGTTTCTGTTGCTACCATATGACCTTGCAATCTAGTGGTCTGCTAATAAGTTAAATAATTAATAAAAATTTTTACATGATAGAAATCTTTATATTAGGTCAGATATAGGTTAGTAATAGATGACTTATGAAAATTAAAGATAGACTTAAATAATTTATAGCATTCCAACCTTCCATATCACTGAATTCTATCACTCAATCTACAGGAACTTTAACAGAAGTGTGAAATATTTAGAAACTTAAGTTTATATAATATGTGTATATGTAGTATACATTTATGCTCTTTCTCCGTTCTGGTGTATTTATTGATTTTCTAGTATTAGTGTGTTTACAGATTATTTTTCTTAAATGATTGCCAAGTTTGATATTTAGAAATACTTAATTTTCTTTCTTTGTGATTGAATATCTGAATTTAGAATGGGATAGAAAAGGAAAAAATATGTATTTATGAACATGAATCATTAGTATTCCAAAGCAACATATGTCCTTCTGGGCTTCTATTCAATAAGAAAGAAACATACCAGAATAGACCTCAACTCCTACATGGTTTTCTGCAAGGTATGACTAGAACAGTAGATTCAAAGACCTAAGCCACAACTCCTTCTACTTTACTTTCTCTTACCTCTAACATCAATTGAAAATATCCATGGCAAGACCAAGAATTACTATGCTTAAGTGTTTTGACTATTAATGAGACAGACATAGCTAAAACTTTGTTTGGTATGGTGATTTGAATGAGAATACCTTCCACAATCCCATATATTTAAATGCTTATTCACCAGGGAGTGGAACCATTTGAAAAGGATTAGAAGGATTAAGAAGTATGACCTAATAAAGATACTGTAAATGAATGTTTCTGTCCCACCCAATCCAATCCCTCCAAAACACACAGAGGCATATATTAATTGTTAAATGGTTTGACCTCTTTCTTAGCTGAGGCTTATTGCTCTTATACCTTAAATTGACCAATAATTCTTTTTTTTTTTTTTTTTTTTTTTTTTGGCCACTTGGCTTGGTGCCTTTTTCCAGTGAAGCATTCTCATTTTGCTTCAACTGCATCTAGCTGGTGACTGAGTCTCTCCCTTTCCTCTTCCCAGAATTCTCTTCATTTGGTTTCCCTGCCTATACTTCCTGCAAGGCTATTTTTTAAACGAATACAAGTGACAAATCGTTACAGTGTATAAAAGTATTATCCCATAGAAGATCCCCTTTTTTTTTCTTTTCAAAACAAGACCTTAAATCTAATCTCCTTTGTTTAGCTTTTTTCCTGACAATTATCCATATCAACTTGTAACCAACACCATAAACAAAGGCAAACATCCATAATCCATTTTTTTTTTTTAGAAAAGTGGGTGTAGTTTTCTAAGCTACTTCCTACTGATTGGGGAAACATAATATAGGGACCCAAAGAAAATTTTAGGATTATGGTCAAGTACCATATGGGGTGTTCTGTGAAGCTTGATCATCCCAGCCAGCAGTCTTGAGGCTGTTCTAGATATAGAACCCAGAGGAAACTGCAAGAGAGGTGCTCTAAAACATTGGATCATCTGGGTTATCTGTTCTCTTCAGAGATTTTTCATTGATCTTCCTTGATCAAACCTTATTTTTCTTAACCCAGAATGCATCTATAGCCTCTCATTTCCTATGGAAATAAAAACAAACCTTTTCCCCAAAGGAGTAGGTATGTTATTGTTGGAGAAAGCATTTCAGGAAGTCCATGCTAGACTAGCATATTTTTTTTTTTTTTTTTGCCTGTTGCCTGTCCATCTGGATGAGGAAATCTCACTTCTTGAGAGCTTTGCCTATGTGCTTGCTGCCATACTCCCCACCATGATAATAATGTGCTAAGTCACTGAAATGTAAGCAAACACTGCTTAATAAGAGTTTCTTGGTTATGGTATCTCTTTACAGTGACAGAACATTAAGACACTCAGCAAATTACTGATGTCATTTTAAATACGTATAATTTTTATGGTGAGGGTAATTGAGATTTTAACAAAAGAGTAAGATCTTAGAGTCTTATTACATATTTAGGAATGATGCTTTAAAGATGAGATAAAATTATTAAGTTTACTAAAATCACACACATTTCCCCTACATTCTTATCAAGTAGTAAAGAAATTTAAATATTTTTGTTATAATAATTTTCTTTTCATTGATAGTAATTATATATATATATTATTGGATAAAAGGTGAGATATTTATCTATGTGTACATTGTAGAAAGATTTAATCTAATCATATATATCATGTTACCAAATTATATTTTTTCTGATGTTAACATAAAAAATGCATTTTAGCATTCTATATTATCTATAATACCTGATGTGTTGTAATTGCTACATGATTTGGATTTATGTTGTGTCATTCAGGAGATATTTACAATATGTATTTACTTATGTTTATACATCCTATGTTTGTTTTCTCGTTGTGGAACTTACAGAATGTGAGAAATAACTGAATCCAAATAATTCTCTTCCTTAAGCAGCCTGAGAACAAACACCTAGGATGCATGGCAGGCTGGGTATTTTGAATGATGCTGAAATGAATGTGGGCATGCAGGTGTGTGTGTGTTTTGTTGTTGTTGTTATTGTTCTTAACTCATTTTTATTTTTTTATTGAAAAATTTATGCCTCCTCCTTGCCTCCCATTTCCCTCCCCCTCCTCCTACTCCTCTCCCCCTCCCCCCACTCCATTCCCCCTCCCTCTCCAATCTGAAGAGCAGTCCAGATTCCCTGCCCTGTGGGAAGTCCAAGGTCCTCCCCCCTCCATCCAGGTCCAGGAAGGTGAGCATCAAAACTGGCTAGGCTCCCACAAAGCCAGAACATGAAGTAGGATCAAAAACCAAGGGACATTGTCCTTGGCTTCTCATCAGCCCTCATTGTCCGCCATGTTCAGAGAGTCTGGTTTTATCCCATGCTTATTCAGTCACAGTCCAGCTGACCTTGGTGAGCTCCCAATAGATCAGCCCCACTGTCACAGTGGGTGGGTGCCCCCCTCATGGTCCTGACTTCCTTGCTAATGTTCTCCCTCCTTTTGCTCCTCATTTGGACCTTGGGAGCTCAGTCCAGTGCTCCAATGTGGGTCTCTGTCTCTACCTCCTTCCATCTCCAGATGATGATTCTTTGGTGATATGCAAGATATTCATCAGGATGGCTATAGGATAGGGTCATTTCAGGTTCCCTCTCCTCAGTGAGAAGGGGAGGATGGGAGATCTTGGGGGAATGGGATGGTTGGGATAAAGGAAGGGTTGATTGGGAGCAGGGAAGTATATATCCTAATTAAGGGAGCCATCTTAGGGTTGGCAAGAGACTTGACTCTAGAGGGGCTCTCAGGTGTCCAGGGAGATGTCCCCAGTTAGTTCCTTCATCAGGTGTGTTTTTATATGCTGATTTCACCTTTTATGAAGATAGAAGACAAGTAACAGAGGAGACATGTTCCAAAGGAAGTAAAGTCAAATTATTATATAATTGTGGAAAAATCACACTGTATATACTTAAATGCGGATACTCACCAAGTCCTCTGGTGAAAGAATTGTGAGATACCACTCTCTTTGATGTGGATAGTCACTGACTGAAATGTGCAGGGCATGTGGATCTCCACACAGGTAGATTTACTCGATCATATGGAGGTTCTACTTTGATTTATTTCTTGGTGACTCTGCAATGAACTATTATCATACATGTACATCTTTTTAATGATGGTGAAAAAGTGCTCTTTTTTTCTTCTGCTTCTTATTGGAAATTTACTGGGTGTTAAGAATAGCATCCACTCTGACAATTTTGTTGTAAAATTCCATTACTATTTTAATTTTCAGTCCCTGCAATTACATTTTAAATAGTTTTTATACATTTTAAGCCACACCTCCCTAGGTACTTGATTTTAATCAAATATTTGTTTTCTGTCAACTGAGTTGTTTTAACTTACACACCTGTTGTATATATGGTACAGCTTGCTTTATTCCATTGCATACTCTCTCTCTTCCTCTCTTTCTCTATTTCTTCCTCTTTTTTTAGTCACAGATTCTCTGTAGCTTTGGAACCTGTCCTGGAGCTACCTCTTGTAGACCAGGCTGGTCTCCAACTCACAGAGATTCATCTGCCTCTACCGCGTGAGTGCTGAGATTAAAGGCGTGTGTCACCACCACCCATCACCATACATTGTTTCTTTATTCTATTGATTCTGTGACTTTTCCAGGAGCTCCACATTTGACAACCCCATTTGCTCACTGAATACTTTTTAATGAATGTAAACAAGATAGTAAATGATCTCTGCATTAAAAATAATGAAAAATAATGACAACAAACCAGATGCCACTCTAGCCATACCTCTCGCTGAGTGTGAACCCAACTGCCAGCTTCCCCTTCTGCCACATAGCCCCATGCCCAAAGGAAGTAGCCAAACTGGAACAGACACCCCTATATCTAGGAACTCTGGGATCTTGATTGAAAGTGAGACACAAGCCCTCTAATACCCCTATAACCAAGAAATCAGGGATGAATGGTTGGAAGTGTCACCCCTGCCCCTGGTCTGGGAGTTGCATTGATCCAGACTCTAACTACCAGCCTGCCAAGCACTGACCCCTCCCCAGGGATTGTCAGGACCTCTCCCACAAACTATTTAGGCTCACGCTGGGAAAAGGAACAAATGGTCTCTGGAGTTTGCATGGGTTCCTTTCCCCGCATGTTGTGTCAGCTTACCCAAGAGTGCTGCATTATTGAAGATGGCTATTTTAATTTGGTCTACTGGTTTAATTGGAGTTATTTGTGTTGAGGAGAGGTGTTGAAGACACTGAAAATTAGAAAGATGGTTTATGTTCATGAATTATGATTAAGTGTTAAAACATACATATTATATCAATATTTAAGAATTTAATTTAATTCCTATTTAATTCCACAGCTATTTTTCAAGAATATTTAAAAGTATATCCTAACTCCTTTATGGAAGAAAAAAGATGCTAAATTGTACAATCCAATATAGTACAAGAAACAAGGCTGGAGATATTGAATTCCTTGTTTCAGTAAGTGAAAATCTCTTGTAGTCAAAAAGCATGATATAGACATAGGCAGATATACTATCAAAGAAACATATGTGGAAGCCCAGAAAGAAATTCAAGAATTTAATCTTCAAACACACTGACAAAAACACACAAGGGGGAAAGCAAAGCATTAGACAAGTACTTTTGAGAAAACTAGGATTCCATATCCAAAAGTATGAAATTCCATCCTTATCTATAATCAGTCTATAAAATATAAGCTGAACATGGATTAAGGCATACATGGGACCAAGAGTCTATCTTAGTTATAGAGAGGTCCTTACCATATGTGAGAATCTAGGTTTGAGCTCCACTGAGCACACATGAGCTATTGATGAAAACATACAGAGAAATCCCATAACATTAGACAAGAATTAACTTATGACTGCACTGTGTTTTAGATCAAGCAGAGAGCACAAGTCTAGCAGATGATGCTTGCTCAGATGACATCCTCTGTGTTAGCATGCCCTGCTTTCCTTTCAAAAGTTCTATGTCACTGAATTTATCCTTGCTTCCCATGATAATATAAAAATTATGTTTTCATAAAATGTAGTTGATCTTACCCTTTCTTCCACACACAGAACACAGATAAATCAGTAGCTGTTCTGATGGCTGAAATAGTCACTGTTTGGTTTAATCTTAAGAAAAGCTACTTCGCTGATACAAATAACTCCAATTAAACCAGATTGAACAAAATTAAAATAGCCATGTTTAATAATGCAGCACTCTCAGGTAGACTAAAACAGCATGGCAGTGAGAGGAGCTCATGCAAACTCCAGAGACCATGTGTTCCTTTTCCCAGCATGAGCCTAAATAGCCTGTGGGAGAGGTCCTGACAATCCCTGGAGAGGGGTCAGTGCTTATCAGGCTGGGAGTTAGTGTCTGGATCAATGCAACTCCCAGGCCAGGGGCTGGGATGGCACTTCCAATCATTCATCCCAGACTCCTTGGATATAGGGGTGTTAGAGGGCTGGGGTCTCACTTTCAATCAAGATCCCAGAGTCCTTGGATATAGGGCCATTGGCTCCAGTCTGGCTACTTCCTGTGGACATGGAGTGACGTGAGAGAACGGAAAGCCAGAAGTTGGGGTCATGCTCAGCAAGAGGTGTGGCTGGAGTAGCATCTGGTTTGATGTCATCCTGGTGTATGAGAAGGCAGGTGGCTAGGAAAAAAAAATATTGTAATTATTGGCCCTGTGAAATGGGAATAGCCATGGGATGGGACACACTAGCAGATAACCCTGGGTTTTTAAAACCAGATTTTAGTTGGCAGCTGTCTTTAATTCTGGAGAATTGGTACCAGTGGTGAAGTCCCAGTAGCTGGTGCAGGTCTTTTGGCATTGTCTGTGGAGTGCTTTGTAGGTTGGTCTTGGCCCAGGCAGCATGAGTGACCTATAAAATATGCTTGAAACTGACAGGAGTTAGCAAAATGCTTTGGAGACTGTTACATTTTTACCAAACATGATTTTGATAAGCAGTAAAAGTTTTCCAGGAACCTGTAAAAGAACTAGAACAGATTTACATCTTGGTATCATAGAAAAGTCTATTGCTTTAGGTTAAAAGGTAAAGGAAATTGGAAACTCGGAACCTCTGAGGACATACCTGAAACCTGTTAGTCCTGGACTATGAAGCCTGTGAAAGAGGTACACCTGTCTGTATTTTAGAGTCATGGATGAAGTTATAAATTAACAGTACCTTAAGTTGTCAAATGCCATTAGATAGATCTGGAAGGGATAAATGAGCAAAAATGAGACAGAGTTTTAGCTACACAGGCAATCCCAAATCCTCTCCTTAGTCCTTGGAGAACACCTGTCTTAGAAGCAGTGCTTGCCATTAGCTGCTGAGTATAAGAGGCCCAAAGGTTTTTCCTATGGGGTGGATTTAATCTACTTGGCTTGGCAGGATGAGAAGATTCATTCCCCTGGTGAAGCATCCAGGAAGCTGAAGAGGTGAAATGCTGCTTTTGCTGTGTGCATGGGTTTACCAAACCCAAAGAAAGCCTGGAAGCAGAAGCTCCTTCTGTAACCATGCCTCTTTTTGGAAGAGCTATAGAGTGCTGTAAAAGCTGCATGTCTATATTAGAAGCTCTTTTGATAAATGCCATACTCTCAGATCTGAAAAGGCATTTGAGAACTAGGTACCATTACCTGTCCTTTAAACTGGGCTACAAACAGGCTGGAGGCAAATAAGCAGAAAGAGACAGAAGTGGAGATGGGACGAAATCATTGGCCACTAATAATCATAGAGCAAGAGACAGAAGTCGGGGCAGGATGAGAGCACATCTAGGAAATGCAGGCTTTTAGAATGTTGTTAATTTAGATTAGATAGCTTCAACTAAAACGGATTTAAAAAGAAACAGCAGCCAAAGGGCATTTAGGAATTGGCTTGGAATCACAAGAAACCTCTTAGAAGTGCATGGCTGTGTGACTCAAGCCTGTTGCAATGCATCCACCTAACAGAGCCCTTGAGTCAAAAACGGGGGTGCATGAGAAATGAGTGGGGGACGTCTCTATGACTCCATTTCCCATCTCAGCTTTTGCCACATGGATTAGGCTTCCAATGTGAGTCCATGGTTTCAATAAAAGCCCAAAAAGTGAATAAATCACCCCGGGGGGCCCTACCAGGCATGCACTTTAAAAGGGGAACTTATCTGAAGCCAACCTTGCCTGGCAGAGAGGGCGCATGGGAAGGGCATTTTCCAACATTGCCCTTAGTCTGTGGGAAAAATAGTACCATTTTGGTGGAAAACCTCCATCTCTTTGGTTTAATCTTAAGAAAAACCACTCCACCAATGCAAATAACTCCAACTAAAACAGATTAGACCAAGTTAAAAATGCCCGTGTTTAATAATTGCAGCACTCTGAGGTAGACGGATACAGCATGGTAGGGAGAGGAGCCCACACAAACCCCAGAGACCACCTACATATTCAGTTTCTCTGCCCGAGCCTAAATAGCCGATGGGAGTGGTCCTGACTCTCCCTGGGGTAACATTGCAGCCATTTATTTTAAACAAAGGAAGTTTGAAGGAAAATGAATAGCTGGCGGATGCTAGGAAGCAGTAGGTTTTTATATGTGATCCCTTTTCTTCTTTTCCATACCTTTATTAAGATAGCAGGGCAAAAAGGGAGGGACTTGGGTTGGAATCACATGAGAGTGTTTCTACTAGGCAATTGAAATGAATTATATTGATGGCTTTAATTACTTCCTCCTTACAGTGAAATACCATTTGGGAGGGGGCATAGGAATCTATCATTATGACCAATTTGAAAATATCCAGGTAATGTACAGTGACCTGTATACAATTGTTCTACATCTATATACATTTCTATTTGCAAGACTGTTTGGGGGATATTAGAATATACATTAGGATATTAGCAGTTATGATAATAGAACCTGTATTATTCTTCATATTTTCTTTAATAAAATATATATGTACTTTTTATATCTTTTATTTTCGGATGTAATTTTGTTGTGGGAGGTTCTTCTGCTCCTCCAGCCAATAGCCGCGGAGATACCAGCCCATTGTGGCGTGGTCTCTCTCCCTTTAAAAAAGTAGCCACTTCCCTCTTCTCTCTCTCTTACTTCCTGCTCTGCTTCTGGCGACTAGACTCCCTTCCTGATTGTGCAGAGGGCTATTGTCTGGGACAGTGATCTGTAAGTTTTTTCCCCTTTAAATAAATAATCATTCTATTAATCATAATTCCAAACTGGTGTGAGATTGTTTGTGACTTATGCCTTCGCCAACATAATTTGATTTTTGTATTTCATGGTTTTATTTTTTTTTTCCAGGTTTCTGTTTAAATTTCAGCTGGAGACTGTTAGGCCTGAATTCTGGAACTCAAATCACCACCAGGAGACTGACTCCAATGCAAAAACAGTATTTTCCAATTTACTTGGATACCTCCATCTGCCAAGCCTCCGGGCTTGTAATTGGTTTCCCCCTAGTGGCATGAGAGGGAATTCCAATTTTCCAGGCTTGGAATTGACTGTCTCCGCCATGATATAGGTTTGTTTTTTTGTTTTTTGTTTTTTGTTTTCCCCATGTCTGAGTGGAATTCCCAACTGCCAAGGACTGCCTGAGGCTCCGGTTGGTCTGTTTTCCCTATTCAGGGATTGGCTGGTTTCAAGTCAGGAGCAGAAGTGGCTCTGATTCTAGGGTCCATCTGTGTTTCTTTTTCTGGTTCTTTCTACCTTTTTAGCCCTAATTTCAAGCCTAAGGCAGGTATCTTTGATAAGTCCTGAATCCTGCTATTTACTGTATTCTTTTGGTCCTAGTTTCAGGGTTTTGGGCTTTTTTCCGTTCAAGGTTTGGGGACACAGTATTAATTCCTGAGGCTCCTGTCCAGTTTTCAGGTTGTTATTTTCTTTTTTCCTGGGTTGGGGCTTGTATTCTATCCGTTCGGGTCTGTGTGGGGCTATGGGTCAGGGATTTTCTAGGACTTGGGCCTCTCACAGACTACTCTGCCTTGATGGACCATGCCACAGGGAACCAGGGTCAGAGTTTGCATCATTGACAGAATCATTGGTCTCTGCAAGGATCCAGTTACTTAATTCCTTATTTGAAAAGAAGTTTTCTCCAGAATTCATAATTTATGGTAGTTGTTAAGATTAGATTATGTAGATTGAAGTGCTATGCAAAATTTTAATTCGATTCATGCTGCCTTAAAGGTACAGTGAGTTGTGGAATTTTTGTGCTTGTTCCATCTATTCTACCTTTTAGTCCTTTACTAATGATCATTTTGCTTGGGGTGTAGAGTTCTGATTAAACCCTCTCAAGTGTCTGTTGTCTGAGAGCTGTCATGTTCACAGCGCAAGAACTTTATACACTTGTCAGTTACTTAATTTCATGAAGAAGGTCAACATGGAAGAAATGACTCCAAAGGTCTTTGAAAGTGTCATGAAGAATCCTCAGCAGGCATGGGATTCAAATTCTAATGTGGAAAGATACCCAGAGACACAATACCAGAAGCCTGGAGCCATCTACCCCAGAATTTGTTTGCCACCTGTCAATGTCTGTTGGGGCAAACAGTTAGAATTTCCCTTTCAACCTTATGTTAGTTATTTCAGATCAATTCCAAATTGTCATGGTAATTTAATAACCCTGAGGACATGGACCTTTTGTTTCCACTTTCTCTATCCAGAGAATTTTTATGTAAGTGTTCTCAGCAATTCTGAAATATTGATTCTTCTCTAGCAGAGGCTTGTTTTTAGAATTGCTATGCTTCAGCTATCCACAATTAACAGCTTTAGTTGCAATTATAGCCAAGTTTAAGTTCAGTATTAATTCTAAACTCTTACTGCAGATTTTGGGCAGCTTTGGCTGCTCAGGAAGAGAATATGGGTGCCACCTCTGTGTAGGCAGCACTACAGGAAAGTGGTTTGTGGGAATTTATTATTTTTTCTGAGAACACATAGAGCCTGTTTGCTGTTTCACGTAACACAGAAAGAGACTTTTGCAGCCAATTAATGTAGATTTAAAAATAAACCCAAAATACAAAAAGGAAAGGCAGAAAACCCACAGAAACCTTATTCAAATTTTTCTCTAAAACTGAAAGTCCCACCATTTTGTTCTTTAATTTTTTTTATCATATTAAAGTAGTAAAGTCTTTTTCTAAACAGATGAATTATTTATTTAAAAAGTATTGGCATTGAACTAATTTGCTCTTACATGCCATCTTCCATAGTAAGATTTTCACAGTGATTAGGGCTCACAGTCACAACGAACCATTTTTTATTTAGAAACAAATAAAATCAACATTGTCTTTCATCAAACAATTCTATCATATATAAATAACATTACATATATATAATGATCACACACATATATGTTATCTAAATTTATGTTTTACATACGTTTCCTTTAATGTATATAATGATAGACAAAAAAATTCCACTTTCTAAATTTGAGTGCTATTTTTCTACTTAATATCAGAAATTAAGTTGCCATCTAATTTCCTTACAGATCTAAGGCTTGTGTGTTTGTTAAGTCTGATAAGTTATACTTTTGAAAGTTAGTCATTATTGAATTAGAAGATCCAGTTGCTAATATTACAAGATTTACAATTCTTTTTTTTAAATTTATTTATTTATTAAGGATTTCTGCTTCCTCCCCGCCACCGCCTCCCATTTCCCTCCCCCTCCCCAGATCAAGTCCCTCTCCCTCATCAGCTTGAAGAGCAATCAGGGTTCCCTGACCTGTGGGAAGTCCAAGGACCGCCCACCTCCATCCAGGTTTAGTAAGTTGAGCATCCAAACTGCCTAGGCTCCCCCAAAGCCAGTATGTGCAGTAGGATCAAAAACCCATTGCCATTGTTCTTGAGTTCTCAGTAGTCCTCATTGTCTGCTATGTAAGTCCAGTTTTATCCCATGCTTTTTCAGACCCAGGCTAGCTGGTCTTGGTGAATTCCCGAAAGATCATCCCCAAGTGCTAACATGCTACATCTATATCTACAAATATAGGTTAGAATTGTAAATCTTCCACACTGAGACAATGGGGAAGATTTACAATTCTAACCTATATTTGTAGATATAGATGTAGCATGTTAGCACTTTTCTATTAAGAATTTATATAATAATCTATGTTCATATATTATTAATTTAAATAACATTTTCTATGGTATCTACAGATTTTACAATACTTTCAATATGATTTATTCTTAATATATAATTGCATAAATGCTGTCTAAAATTAAATATACAGTTTTCAGGATTTTCATGGAACACAGGAAAGTGTGAGTGAAAGAATATTGTTCTCTTGAGAATCTTTATTTCCTCCCGTATGCTGTTTCTGATGTTTACTAGCCTGTGGCGTCTGGTTTGCCCTTGTGTGCTTCTAATGAGGTAGATGAAATTATATTATTCTGTTCTAGAGCAGTTTTTGTTCAAGTCTGCTTCTCTCTAAGTTCCCATCTGATGGTAGACTTTTACCACGTTAGGAACATACGCTTATGCAGCAAGATTGCTATCTCTTTACCCAAGGTACAAGGTTTCCTCTTTATGTACTTCATCTATGTGCATTAAGAGGCTGAGATAGTTCAGAGTCTTTGTTCTCTGAACCACAGTGAGCTAATGCATCATGTAGCTAGAAAACAAAGACTGATGAAAGCCAGAAGCAGCTAGCAATGACTCTGCTATTTGTCAGAATGAACTTAGTGGGGGGCCAGGGAGAAGCAGAAGCAGCTCCGATTGTTTCTAAATCTTCTCTTCTTGTGTCTTCAGACATACTTTCAGGTTAGTTTCATAGTTCATTTTTCTGCTGACTCTATCTACTCCTGAACCTATTCACCATTTGTTTAAATTTAGTCATGTATTTTTTTCAGAGAATTTTCTTTAGATTTTTCTGACAATAGACTTGACAATTATTTATTGATTCTTTTTTCCAGTTTCTATAATGAGAATTTATTAAAGAATAAAGATATTAAGACAAAAATAAATTAATATCTGGCAGATATACCAAAATATATAATGTTTGGCATAGAATATGCTTTTACAAGTATCCCTAAAATTATAATACTGACAATACTGATAAAAGACAAATTTTCCTCTATTCAAACTTAAGTATAAAAATTTGAAATGTTCTTTATATTACATTTTTTCCATTTTATCCCTGTTCTTTTTTAAAAATAGATTCTTTTCTCATGAAATATATCTGATTATAGTTTCCTTTCCCTTTACTCGTCCCAGTTCATCCTATCTCCCCCTTTTTCCTGGATACATTCCCACTCTTTCCTTTATTAGAAAGGAGCAGGCTTCTAAGAGAAAACTACCAAACATGGCAAAAATAAAATATAACAAGATGAAGCATAAACTATCACAATGGAGTTGTACATGGCAACCCACAGGAGGAAAAGAGTCCCAAGAACAGGCACAAGAATCAGAGACATACTGGTTTTCCCAGTCGGGGGAGTGCCATAAAAAACCACTAAGCTCATATGTGCCTTGTTTAGTTGATTCAGAAGGCCATGTTTTCCTGGCGTCTTCCATTTCCATTCTGACTCTTAGCAATATTTCTGCTCCACTTCTATGGAATTCCCCGAGCTCTGAGAGGAGGGATGTCACAAAGATCTCCCATTTAGACTGTCTCTCTACATAATATCTGAGTGTGGGTCTTTGCATCTCTTCTCATCTGCTGCTGGAGGAATCCTCTGTAATGATGGCTGGATAAGGCAGTGATCTGTGAATATAGCAGAATATGATTAGGAATCATTTTATTGGTTTTTTTTTTTCCGTAGTTTGTATTTCTTGGTTACAAAAACAGTGTCAGGTGTGAGTTCCTTCTTGTGGAATGGACCTTAGATGAAATCAGACATTGGTTGGATACTCCCACATGTTCTTTGACACCATTGCTCTATCTAGCATAGTTTGCAGGCAGGACAGATTGTAGGTCAATGGTTTTTTGGCTGGGATGGTGTCCACCAGCCTGCAGAGTATCTTCCTGCACCAAAGAGATTTAAATAGGTGTAAGGGCTCCATATAGGCACCAGCTTGACTTCTCCATGTTCAGTGAGTTGCATGGGTGTGTCCTAAGCCATGTGGCCTTGATCTCTGTTTGCAGAGAGCAATTTTTTTTTTGCAACATTGTGGGTTGTTTGGGAATTTCTATAAGACCTCATGGCCAACAACTCAATTAAATGTACCCTAGTCCTCCCACTGTGAGATTTGCCTGGCTACAAGAGATGGCTGGCTGAGACTCCATATTCTCCATTACTAGAATTCCTCATTAGACTCCATCTTCATAGAGTCCAGGAAGTTTCTACTGCAACGTTTCCATACCCCTCTCCAAATGTCCAACCCAATTCCAATAGCCTCTTCCTGCACCCCCTCCCTTCTTTTTTTTCAAAATGTCATTAAAAGTTTTGAATTTCTATAATTAGAACTAATGAAAGAAAAAAGGAATCAAGATAAAATATATCAAAATTAAAAAGATAGACCAAAGTATATGATGTACTTGCATAGTACATGCTTTTAAAATTATCACTAAAATTACAGTAGTGACAATGCTGATACTTTTATGCAAAGTATATATTTGATCTAATCATTGCTCTATGCATTAATTTTTTTCTTGCCAAATAATAACTAATAATTATACCAGCAAATAAATGTATCAAACATATAAACATAAAATTTTAATTCACTTAAAGTGTAAGAATGAAAAGATTGAAGGATTATAAAATGTATGTATAAACATTATATATCTGTGTATAATATATAATTTCACTCAAGCAAAATCATCACATAGCAGTCCAATGCTAGAGTTCAGTCATGATTTAGTTTCATCATATTTGAATGAATTTCTTTTACTAATATTAATGAAAGTTGTAGGTATTATTTTATATGTGCAAGATATATATCTAACATGAAATATATTATTTCCGTAAGATTTAACAAGTCAGTCTGTGTCCATCAGCAAATTCTATGAGACAGGAACCTTGTACTATCTCATGGAGTCTTAATAAGCAACCTAAAGCAGAAGGAGGGAAGAAAACCAATGATTTCACTGCTTGTCTTTTCCTCCATGGGATTCAGGCATATCACTTTTCTGTGACTCCACTTTCTGAGACTGAGTCATAATACTAGAATGATTATAATTATTTCCACTCATAGACTGGCTGTTAGAATAAGATGTGTTAATTCAAGTTCAAAATGATACTCCTGGAACACAGTGATTCCTACATAAACAATACACACACACATACACACACACATATTAAAACACTGCTTTGCCTATTAGCTCATGCATATTTCTAGCTAGCTTGCATATCCTAAACTAATCCATCTCCATTAATCTGTGCATCAAACAAAAGCTTCAGTGGGCTCTGGTGGAGATCTGTCTCCTGCAACAGCTTCATGGCTTCTCACTAACTCCACCTACTTCCTCCCAGCATTCAGTTTAGCTTTCCCACCTAGCTATGTTCTGCCCTATCACAGGCCAAAGCAGTTTTCTTACTAATTAACCAATAAAAGCAACACATATACAGAAGGACTTTCCATATCATATTTATACATATACATATATACCATTCTATTATAACATATAAAGTATTATTAAAATATACTTTCATTATCATAATAAAATTTATTTCCAATTTTTTTCAATAAAAATTAAATATATATGGAAACTTGTAAGTCAAACATTTTGAGTATTTCATTGACTTAATAAATAGCAACAATAAATTTAAGACTGTTATGTTGGCACACACCTTTAATTCCAGCACTCAGAAAACAAAGGCAGATCGATCTCTATGATTTCAAGGGCAGCCTGGTCTACATATCAATGCCAGATTAGGCAACTATATCTAGTGAGGAACTGTTTCACAATGAGAGTAAAAATGAGAGAAGAATGTATTGAATATTGTTTAAATGAATTCCATCTGTGAAAATATATAAAATGTTAAAAATTAGGAATTTTGCCAATTTTTTCATCTTGGCAAATTATAGTATTCACCATCACCTATTTACCCTTTTATTATGATATATAGAAATGAGAAAGACATTTATTTATTGATTTGTATTTTTTAAGAAAGAAGAATTCATTTGAGTAAAGGCAATAATTACTTTCTATTCATGAGTTCAACAGTATTTTAGACCCAGGATTTTCAGAATTTTACAGGCCATCACACATGAAATTTATACTTGTTGCCGTAAAAGATGGTACATGTATTTAATCCCAGCACTTGGGAGACAGAGGCAGGAGGACCTCTGTGGGTCAAGGCCATCCTGCTCTATGAAGCAAGTTCCAGGCAAGCCAGAACTGTTACAACTTCACAGGTTGCACCTAACCTATAATTTTTGACAACTTTCTACCTTTAAAAAGTATTTCTTTCCGGTGGTGGCGCACGCCTTTAATCCCAGCACTCGGGAGGCAGAGGCAGGCGGATCTCTGGGAGTTAGAGTCCAGCCTGGTCTACAAGAGCTAGTTCCAGGACAGGCTCCAAAACCACAGAGAAACCCTGTCTCGAAAAACCAAAAAAAAAAAAAAAAATTTCTTTCATTTTTTGGATATACAAAATCACATTTTATTTTCCCTTTTTTCTCACCAAATCCTCCCATATACCCCTCATTGCTCTTTGTCAAATTCATAACCTCTATTTATAGTAATTGTGGCTACATACATATATATGTGTACATGCATATATGTATAAATTATAAACACAGCCTGCTCAGTCTATATAATGCCATTCATATGTATATGTTGTCAAGATGAAACCTTTGGTAGGTTAATCAATTGGTGGCTCTTCCTGGGAAAGATTATTTCTCCTGCTCTCAGTATTCCTTAGTTTCCTGTAGTTCTCTGTGTAGGGTTGAGAACTTGTAAGCTTTCTGCATTCACTTTAGCATGATTATTGCTGTCCTTGTTCATCTCATATTTAGCCAGTTATGTTGGTGAAACATATGAGGAGTGACATCAGAAATCACTATTAGATGCAACCTCATAGTAAAATCCCTGATCCTCTGATTCTTAAATTTTCCAACCCTTTCTATAACATTCCCTGAGCCTGTGGTGTGACATTTGTGGATGTATTCATTGTGATTAAGCTCTATAACCCTGCATTTTGATTGTTTGTAGTTTTCCATAATGATCTCTCTCTATTTCAATTAGAAATTTATTTGATTGGTGACCATTACACTTATCTATAGGTTAAAAGACAAATGTTTAAAATGTAGTAGGGTGTTCTGCTGGTTTAGAAAAGTTGTGGTTGTAGGTTATATAATGATATACATGACTTTACTATCTCTGTGTAGTTGTCTGCTTTTACAACACCAGTCATAAATTATCTCTTGTTGAAGCAGGCAACAGTCAAGACATTTATGTTGTAAGTCAGTATTTGGGCTTTATGGATTTGCATATGTGATTTTAAAAACCAT
Organism: Microtus ochrogaster; assembly: GCF_000317375.1. Taxonomy (NCBI): domain Eukaryota; kingdom Metazoa; phylum Chordata; class Mammalia; order Rodentia; family Cricetidae; genus Microtus; species Microtus ochrogaster. The sequence goes on from NC_022030.1 coordinate 32,558,076, forward strand.
TAAAGCTAAAAAATTGCATGCAGCATGCCTTGAATAGTTTGCCTTTTTCTGCCCCATAACTGTGTCCTAAATGCCCAGTGTGGTTATAATGTGACTTTTATTTTCAATACTATATCATCTGTATTTCTCATAATAATCTTTACAGCAAGCTAGTTTTCTTTACTACTGCCTATTTTTATTTTATTTAATTTTAAACACTATAAACTTTTGGTATGCTCAATAAAATGTATTAACCTTCTTAAATATCATTTAGCATCTCCTTGCAATGAAATTAAAAATAAACAAGTATAACTTTTAAAACATGATTTTAGCAATAATAGCAACATAAATTTAAAGGTAAAAGGATATATTCAAAATCATGGTCAGAAATCAAATTTCAGTTTAGAGTTAGACTCTGAAAGAGACTAGAGTTAATGGTAGCTTCAAAGAAAGTAAAAAAAAAATCTAGCATTTTAAGAATTTTCTAACCCAGTAGACAACATCTTGAGCTTTTTTTCTTTCTTGATCACTAATTATGATTCTTCCTGCATGTATTTATGTCCTTCTGTGATATTTACATGCATTTACTTGTAAATTACAAGTTTTGTAATATAAAATTCAACACATCAGTTTCATATATCAAGATATATTCATATAAACATGTATGTTTTTATATACAAAAAGTGGAAGATGAAGAACAGAAAGATACATAAATGGAGGGACAGGGAGAGAGAGAGAGAGAGAGAGAGAGAGAGAGAGAGAGAGAGAGAGAGAGAAGAGGTACTGAACGGACAAAGTAATAAGCAACAACGTTCAAGAGCATGGTAAAACCCCATCTCAGATCCATAATCTACAGAAAACATTGCAGTGGACCAGCAGTCCTGCAGCAGTCACCATCTGGTGGTAAAGGCTGGATGTATAACTGAGAGCTTACCCTTTTTCACTCTATTTGTAACATATGACCACGTGGAAAAAAACCATTGCGACTCTCCTCTTCCAACTGCTTCTGATCAGTCCATGAAGAAACCTTATCTTTTCCACTGTAATCCTTCCAACTCATAAGCCTGAATTTGATTCCTCCTGAAGACACAAATGGCACTGGATGAATTTAGCAAGCTTTTGTTTTCCTGATTCAGACTTAATTTATCTGATTTATTTTGTCACCCCTGTTTCTAGGAAGCGCAGGGGAGGAGATACATGTGCATACATGCACACGCAGACATGCATTTCCAACCAAGCTAATGTAGATATCCATTATCATAAAAATGCAATTTCCTATTCTCTTTTGTAAATATTACCTCATTTAGACCTGCTTCCTCAATTGCCTGACAACTGCTTTTGTGCTTCGTGACTTTATATGGTTGTGAGTATTTTGTGTAAATTTATATAAAATCACAAAGTGTGTACTACATACAGCTCTAAATTTTTGCTAGCAATGCTTTCTTTCTATATGAATTAATTTATAGTTAATTTAATTGCTGAGTTAATGCATTGTATCTTCTTTATCTATTATTTTATTGTTACTTGTTTATTGAGGTATATTTTTTCTATTTGAATTTTGTGATAAAGCAACTACAAACACTCACAAATCAATCTATGCATAAGTAAGCAACATGTTTCCTAGTAGCAAGTATTCAGAAACAAAATGTCTATGATATATGGTAGATAATTCCTTTTAATATTTATGTTTTAATGTATAAGATTATAATATATTACAATATATTTTTCCTTCCTTTCTTTCCTCCAAACTCCATCCTTGTTATACTTTCCCTTTTCTCTCTTCAAACTCTTTCCCTTTAACGGATGTCATTTTGTGTATATACTGCTCAGTCTGTATAATGTACTTGTTTTTGAACACAGAGAAGATGAAACCTTAGTAATAGTGTTTGGAAAACAGTTACCCACTTAAGAAAAATAGTGAGTTTTTAAAATTTAAATTAGAAGCTTGAAAAAGTATTATAAATTATAAAGGATAAGACTGTCTTTTGATGGTTATCAGACAACCCAAAGACATTTTACTTTACTGCATAAAATTATAAAACATTTTAAGAAAAACTTGAAATTTAAAATACCTAAGAAGCTAAGTATGATCTGATTTCCTTCTGTCTCTTTTTTACATTTTTTCTTTTATTTTTGAAATTATAATATACCTTTGCTATTTGTACCTTCTATTTCCTAGTTATAAATATTCTTATATACCCATTTAAAATTAATGACCTCTTTTTTATTGCTATATCCTCATGTGCATGGATGCATGTACGCATGTATATATATAAATCTAAATATAAACAGCTTAGTCTTTATAATGATATTTGTATGTATGTTTTCAGGGCTCATCATTTAGTATTAGATAACCAACTGTTGTGCTCTTATTTAAAGAAGACGATTTCTCTTGCTCTCAGTTCTTGTAGTTTCTTGTAGTTCTCTGTGTGGGGTTTGTACACACCAATTACTGTTAGTAAGACTTTAGCGATGTAGCTTCTGACATTACTGGGAGATACAATCTCTTAATAAGAGCTCTGATCCTCCAGCTCTTACACAGTTTCTGCCCCCAGCCACTTTCTAAAATGTTTGCTGAGCCTTAGGTATGACATTTGTTTTATAGATATATCCATAGAGACTGGGATCAATGTCTCTGCATTTTGATTGGTTGTGTTTTTCTGAACTGGGAACTCCTTACAATGCAAGAAGGAATTTCCTTGATGAAGGGTGAGAACCATACTTATCTGTGGGTATATGGACAAGTGTTCAGAATGAAAATAAAGACTATGCTGGTCTATTAAATTTGTGGTGGTTGTATGTTCTTCTCCGAAATACATGATCTGTCTAGCCTGGAATAATTGGCTAGGCGTTCAGTACCAGGTATTGTTTCATTCCTGTTGAGCAGGTTTTAAGTCCAATTAGAGATCTGTTGGTTTGATGTGTAACAGATAACTAATAATATCCATAATAAATTCAGTATTTTATCCAGCAGTTGGCAGTTAGACATATATGATCAAAAATAAAGTTTAAGTTTATTCCACAGCAAGTTCTATCATGAAATAAATGCATTGTAAAACTCATTTAACTTTATTTCTATACCTTCAATCAAATGCATCATTCTCTGAATAAAGATGACTAATCACATTTTTAAAAATAAGCAACCTTAGCCGGGCAGTGGTGGCGCACGCCTTTAATCCCAGCACTCGGGAGGCAGAGGCAGGCGGATCTCTGTGAGTTCGAGACCAGCCTGGTCTACAGAGCTAGTTCCAGGACAGGCTCAAAAGCCACAGAGAAACCCTGTCTCAAAAAAAAAAAAAAAAAAAAAGCAACCTATGATAGCATCTATTGTTAACTAAATAAATGATTAAACTGGCAGACTTTCTGAAATGTATATGATATTATGAACACATTTTTATCTAGAGATATATGCACACATATCATTTTTGATGGTATAGTTGGAATACAGTTCAGCACAATAACAATGAACTAGAAACAACTTAAATGTATTCATATCATGATTAAGTATTGAAAATGTGGTACATATACACATTGGAATTCCATCCAGTTGTGAACAAAAATGAATTCATGACATTTACAGTTAGATGGATGAAACTATAAAATATACTGAAAGGCAAGTCTCAGAAAGATAAACATTCCATGTTCTCTTGGGTAGTATGAGCCTAGCTCTGACTCTTTAGATGTGAATATAATATCTGGTGTAACCACAGAAACTGGGGAAGAAAAACCAGACTCTAATGTGTGTGTGTGTGTATGAGGAACTACAGAAGTAGGGATATTAAGGAATAGAGGCCAGGAAAGAGGAAATATGGTGAATAGGAGGAAAGGATGTTAACTGGGAAAAGGAAAAAAATGGTGATAATGCAGAGAGACAGAGAAAAGATTTTTAAAAAATTAAGAATTATCTAAAAGGTCATAAGGACCTAGGATTTTATTTTTGCTTAAAAACAACATCTATAATATATACATTTATACCTATATGTGTGTATTCATGTGTATGTGTATGCATATATGTATTTTGGTGTTTTTACACACACATTTTATAGATATAGATATAAATATCTCTTCTTGAGACATTATACTACTTGGATGCTTCTGACTGGACTTATAGATTGTGCAAAACTCATTTCTCCTTTCAAGTTGTTGATGAAGGAATATAAATAGATTTCCAACATAATATATCCTACTGCTTCTGCCATTGGTCTCCTTTCAGAATGTAAAGGCAAGTCCTCTTTTGCTGAAGACATCATACATTTTAGCACAGGAGTTGGAGGATATA
>NC_022030.1:32562616-32572668 GCF_000317375.1 Microtus ochrogaster
TCTACAATAATTAAAATGTACTAATTACTCATATTAGATATAGATAAAAGTAAATGGAACAGCCTGTTTATTCATTAACTTAGATACTATTCCATTGCTTTGTATTAAGTTTTATTTATTAGTTAGAACATTTTGAGAAGAAATCATGTTTTTTTTATTCCAGATGCCATTTTAGTATGTCAACAAACTTTGTTAAGTATTACTTTTTAGTTGTTTAGCATTTTGTCATTTTCAAAATAAAAAGAAATCACGACAAATATTACAAAGAGATATAAGTATGAAGAGTCATTCATCTTGGACAGAGATTCATCCAGGTTGTAGTTAAAGACAGGGAACATTTAGACTCTCAGCAAGATTGATTTCAAACAAACAACAATGAGAGCAGACCAACAAAAGCAAGTGAATTCACTATTCATAACAGTAGAATACCACAAGTAAATCTAATATCTATTAACTAAGGATCAATATAAAATGTGCAAAATAAACTCCTGTACTAGCATCATGAACATCATCCATACTACACATTATCACATGACTATGTTTGCATGATTTTGTAAAACAAAGAAAATCACACCTATACTTCTTGTCAGTAAAATTGGTTATGATGAAAACCAAAGTCTACCTAGGGCCTGAGGGACAGCTATGTGAAGTGATGGAAAATCTTCCATATTGATTTTGGTAGTAGGAGTAGAAGAATATGTACTTGGGCCTGGAGAGTTGACACAGTAATGATGAGCACATACTACATTTACAGAGGATGTGGGTTGGTTCTCAACAATCACATCAGGCAGCTTAGAGCTCCTACAACTCCAGCTTATGAGGATTTGATGTACTCTGGCCTCTTTGAAGACATACAAGCATATTGCACACATAAAACTCACACAAGTTCATAAATGCACACCCCACACACACACCCAGAGGAATTTGAAAAAAAATCATTTTTTCTTTGTCAAATGGCATTGTTCTATAAATGTTAAGTTATTTTTATGATGAATTACATTAAGTTGTATACATATGTAATTATCTTTTAAGTGATGATCAATGACTACAAAGTCACAGTTTATACAGAAATAAGTTCTATGTGCTATTTGCACAGTATGGTGACTACAGATGACAGTAATGTATTATCTGTCTCAAAAAGCTGAAAGAGCTTTCTTTTTCTATTTTACCCTCTGTAATAAAACTACCTACAAGAAGTAGATTTTTATAAAACACCGAGAAGGAAAAAAAATCACCCTTGAGATTAGACCTTAGTTTTCACGAAAAATGCATAAGCCAAGATCCAGAATATGAAAGAAATTTATCAGGTTCACTGAATTCTGTTTTTTGTTTTGTTTTGTTTTTTTTATGTTCATCAGCTAGAAGATGGAAGCATTTTTGTTTGACTACAAGCTATTCAAAAGGTAATCAAAACACCTTCATCTTGGGTTGAAGTAATTTGGTAATGCTAAGAAGAGGAAGAAATCATCTTAAAACAATCATGAGAAAAATGAGTATAGGAAAAGGTTCAGGTTGGATTTTCAAAGAGACTATAACATAAAAAGGTTGAATAAGTCACTATTGTCAGGAGTTGCATTCAGATACCTGTGATGCTGAAGTTTTTATGGCTAATAATTTTGACAGATGTCATAGTGGCAAGATTTCTCTGAACTAAAGATTCAGCAAACAGAAAACAATAATTGTTTATGAAGTGATAATATACAGGAACAAATGAAAGCCAGAAAAATAATTTTAATATCACACACAAACACATGCACACAAACACATACACACAAATACACACACACACACACGATGATTGTAGCTGAATGTAATGTGTAATGGTGAATGCCTTTAATCTCAAAACAAAATAGTCTTAGAAATGAGAATCATGAGTTCTAGAATCATAAGTAATGTGTTTGAACAGAAAGATGCTTTAATTTATCTTTTAACTATGCAAAATGTGTTTAATGCTAAGACATTACACGGTATTCCATCAACATGTGCACTTGAAAGCATTCATTAATAAGTTAAAAAATAATTATAGCCAAAAGGAAGAGTTCAAAATTAACACAAAAAACTTTTGAGAGTGAGAAACATGTTCTATATGTTAATTATAATGATGCCATGCATACTAATGAATGCATACTAATATGTTCAAACTTACCAAATTGTATGATTTGGCTATATGCGGTATTTTTTGAAAGCTATACCCCAATTACAATAAAATTAAATAAAAATACAGTTCTGTGTTGTGGTGATTTTAAGTCCAGCCTGGGTAAAAAGATAGAGCCTACATCCTCCTCCCCAGGGAAGAGCACACCAATTGGTTATCCAATATCAAATAGTCCTGAAAACTTATGTACAAATAACATTATACAGACCAAGGATTATATTTCCATACTTAGGAACATATAAATATATAAAACAACCATTAATGAACATCATTTTGAAGATTTTAATGAGACTGATATGAGAGTATTTGGAGTGATAAAAGGAAGAGGGTAAATGTTATAATTATATTACAACTCCAAAATTAAAATTAAAACAAAAACATCAATACACAAAGGAAATTCCAAACTCTAAGATCATTTGACATATGTCACAATGAATATTACAGGCACAGTCCATTCACTTTAATCACACTGCTTAAAAGATTAATATTTTATGGTGTTTCCTCCCCATTTTCCCAGCATGTCACTATATTTAATTGCTTTAATAGCCATGAATTCACCTGAAATTGCTTGAAAAAGAAATAGTTTTCAAAAACAACCAGTGATGCATCAGTAAGTGATGATTTTTTAGTTAAGTCTTTTAAATCCAAGCTAAATAGTAATGTCAGGCTATTATGTTTGCACTTTTACATTTTAACAACTATAATTATTGTCGAAATTAGACATTTTATCTGATTTGATGGCAAAGTATTTTATTTCATTGAAACATAATACAAATACTGCAATCCCTGAAAAATGATTAGTATTTTATTTGGTAGCTATATCCTTAGTCTTTTACTATTTTATTGCTTTTTTAATAAATGAAATTATTTTATTTTATCACCATTTTTCTTTGAATTTTATTTTACCTCAGTAAGCATTACAGAGATACCAAAGTTTGCATAAGACAAAATTTTCTCATTGAGGCAGCTAAATATACAAATGTAGTCTAAATTTATTGAGGACATCAAAAGACAGAAAAATAATGTTAAAGTCATGAGAACTCCGAGGGATTCTTTATAGTGTGGTTTCCAAGACACCAAAGTTTCCTAAGGCCATACAACAAGTTTAGTTACTGGTGATGGATAGAGAACAAAACTATTAAAAATACCACCATGCTTGAAGAAATTTAATTTTTGTTAACTTATTTTTGAAGTAGTAGCAAATGACAGTAAGCTTTCAATTGCAATATTTTTATCTAAATAAAAGACAAATCAAGATGACCTATGATGAAATATATGATATTGTGTAACTAGCTGTATTTTCATTCATTATTTCAAAAGGAAACTGGCACAACCGACATAGACTCAGTGTAGATGTCCTGACATGGAAGAGATACGCTCACCACTTCATGTCACCAACAAACAAGAATTAACACGGCAAACGGTGAAGTGGCTGAAGGCCACATCATATGAAAATTCCTCTAGCTTAAAATTGTAACATTATAAACATGATTAGCTTTTCCGTGTTCTATACCACATAATTCTCAAACACATCATCCTTAATCATTGAACCCCCTTCAACCTATATTTGATTTCTTTGATAGATCTTTAGCAGTATTTGAAACACTGTATAACAAATATTTTCCACTGAGGTGAATGCTATTGGCTTGGGACAATCTGATTTTCCCAAGGCTGTAAATAATTATTGTTCCTCAACCCACTGAGATGGTGAATCTGCTGATCCTATACATTCTCTGTGTGAATCGTGCCATTACATAGAGAGTTTGCTTTCTGGCTGTTATCTTTCATATTCATTCCAAATTGACTAGTTTTCAGTAAAGTTATTTTCTTTTCATAATGCACACATACACAGAGCCTCTTTCCACATTTCTCTCTCTGTCTCTCTCTGTCTCTCTCTCTGACTCTCTCTGTCTCTCTCTCTGTGTGTGTGTGTGTGTGTGTGTGAAGGAGAGAAAAGAGAGAGAGAGAGAGAGAGAGAGAGAGAGAGAGAGAGAGAGAGAGAGAGAGAGAGAGAAAGAGAGAAAGAGAGAAAGAGAGAGAGAGAGAGGTTCAGTTTTTTCCTCTTCTGCCTGGGACTCTGTAAATGAACTCAGATTATCATATTTGTCAGCCAGCCTCTTTACCCACTGAACAATCTTGCCAGTGCAGAGGAAATGTCCAATAAACAGAAATCTAAACTGTACTATAGACTCTACACATAACAGTAACTTTTGCACCTGTATATAGCACCAAATTGCTCCAGTTCTACTTAATATGCAGAGAATAAGGGACTTTGGGGAGCTCAGCTTTAAATGGGACATTTCCATCACATTTCATCCTGCCAAAATTCAGGTATCATTATGGAAGATGGGATGGAAAAAATGAAAAAAGTGGTGCAAAACTAAAAACAAAACATTGCTTTCAGTGACAAACAGGGCAATCATAAATACCATCTTACAACAGTTGTGACAGCATGAGACAGGTATGTACATAATCTAACCAAAGTGTCAGTATGGAGAAATATGTGGTCATGAAACCCCATTTATAGCTGAGAAACTATGAACAACAGAAGGCTACTGGAAGAGCAATTGCCAGTTTTCTTTAAGAATTTGGTATTTGATGATTAAGGAATGCTCAACATCCCTAGCCATCAGAGAAATGCAAAATAAAACAACTCTGAGGTTTCGTCTTACACCTGTCAGAATGGCCAAGATCAAAACCACCAATGACAGCTTATGCTGCAGAGAATGTGAGGTGAGGAAAACAGTCCTCCATTGTTGGTGGGACTGCAAACCTTTACAGCCACTTTCAAAATCAGTTTGGCAATTTCTCAGAATATTTTGAAACAATCTACCTCAAAACCCAGCAATACCGCTGTTGGATATATACCCAAAAGATGCTATATCATACCACAAAGATATGTGCTCAACTATATTTATAGCAGCATTATTTGTGATATCTGGAATCTGGAAACACCTAGATGCCCCCTCAAACCAAATAATACATAAAGAAAATGTGGTACATTTATACAATGGAGTACTATTCAGCAGTAAAAAATAATGACATCTTGAAATCTAGGGGAAAAAATATTAAATGAGGTAAGTCAGACCCAGAAGACAAATATGATATGTATTCACTCATAAGTGGCTTTTATACATAAAGCAAAAATGTATCAGCCTACAATATACAAACCCAGAGAAACTAGACAACAAAGAGGATCCTAAGAGAGACATACATTGATCTAATCTACATTGGAAGCTTTAAAAGACGAGATCTCCGTAGTAAATTAGGAGCATGGGGGTCACAGGAGAGGATAGGAGGGAAGAGGGGAGGAAAAGAGGTGAGTGGATAAAAGTGTATAGTTCAATAAAAACAATAACAGAAAAGAAAAAAAGAATTTGGTACTTGAGGAGTAACCCATGCTGCAGTAGCTGATACTATAGGCATTCTGGCAGACCTAAGTGTGTTCAGTGAAAACAAGAGAGAACGCATGAATTTGGGGGGATGTAGGAGAAACTGGGTGGGGAGGAATAGGGGGTGAAGATTGGACCTTACCAAAACACACTGTATATTCATATGCAAAAATCTTAAACAATTATAAAAGAAAAGAAAAAACTGCTACTTTATCTATATCCTTGTAAGTACAATAGTTGGAAATTTATGACAGAAGTAGATTTCGTACCCCTCACCACAGACAGATACTAAAAGAAAGCTCAAAAAGTATTCTTTTAATATCATTTTAGAAAAATAACTTTCTCTTAAGTAATATTTACACTCATATTTCTGACCACTGGCTACAGAGAATACATTGTTAATACTTTAACATTTTAAATCACAGTGTTTAATATGGGCAGTTGGCATTTTTTCTCCACACTTCCTATATAGACCCTATTAATTAGAAATACTTAGAATTATTCCTTTTTATTGTGAGCAATGTCTTATCTTATATATGTAGTGTATTTTACCAGGCTCTTTCAAAGAGAAATAGTTAATGTTGAAGAAAGCCAGTTATATTTGGCTGAATAATTCTTTCTTTAAAATGGATGGATCGATCGAAGTACATTTTTGACATATCTATAGCTTGGTGATTTTCCTTTACTTTTTAATGATTGTAAATTTGTCTTTGGAACATTTAATTTGATTTCCTATAAAAATTTGGAAAGATTGAATCCCTGTTTTTGTCTGCAGGTGTTCAATTTTCCCAGACATTTATGTAAAATAATGCTCATCTTTTCTTAAGTCACTTTGTACCTTTTCAAAACCAGCCAGGCATACTTGTATAAAAGCATCTCTGGGATCTCACTCTTCAACTGACAAATGCCTTCCATTTGCTACTAAAAATCACACGATTTTAGTTATTTTATCATTGGCTTTTTATTTCTTCCTCTTTCTTTCCTTTCTTCTTTTTCCTTCCTTCCTTCTTTCTTTATGTCTTTCCTTCTTTCCTTTCTTCCTTCCTCTTTTTTTATTATTTTGATTTTGGAAGACAGAGTGTCAGTATCTCAGGCTGACCTCAGTCATGATATTCAGTACAGAATCCATTTTGTTTATTTTTAGTTACTTTTTTTCCATAATGGAATATAATAATTGTATCATTTCCACCTTCCCTTTCCTCACTCTAAAACCTCTGATGTATTCGTCCTTTGTCTCTCTCTCTCAAATTCATGGCACTTTACTCATTGATTTCTCTGTAACATAGGTATATACCCATATAATACTAAATACATAAATATAACCCGATAAGACTGAGTGTTATTTGCATGTATGTTTTTGAATCTGACTCTCTGATATGGGAAAACCAACTGATGTTCTGTTCTCTAAAGAAGACTATGTGACTGGTTTTCAGAATTCCTTGGTTTCCTGCAGTTCATCGTATAGGTTGAATCTCTTTTCCATCCCTTTATCCAAGTTAGCAATATTGTTTCTGGTTGTCTTTGTTCTGCTGACAACATTTTATGGGTGTGGCCTCTGGCATGATCAGGAGACACAATCTCACAGTTATGTCACTTGTCCTCTTGTTCTTCTTCCTACTCTTCTATTTCACAATGTTCCTGGGTCTTAGTTGTGGGAATTGTTTTGCCAAATGTATCCACTGGGACTGGGCTCAGCATTTTCATGGTTGAAGGTTTCTGCAATTGTCTCTGTTTTTTGCAAAAAGAAGAATCCATGTTGAGAGTTTAGGACCACACTTACAAGAAGGTATACGAACAAATGTTTATAATATAGCTAGGGATTATACTGATTTAGTAACGTGGTGGAGGTGTGTGCTACTCTGTGATCCAGGACCTCACGAGCCATGGGTATCAGCTAGATTTCAGTAACAGGTATGATTTCCCCTCTTCTTGAGAAGGTTGGAACTCACATAAGACAGTTGCTGGTTATCACAAAGAATAGATACTACTACTGCACCCTTAGGATTATTATGGCATGCTTGTTATTGTGGGTTATGGGATTACTTGGGATAGGGCAGGATGTGATTGATTCCTTTCTTTGGAAGTTTGCATGACGCCTGCTGGTACCATGAAAACTAGACTTCAGGGAGGGTGATTTCAGGTCTATTCTAGCTCAGTGGCCTGTGGACCCTGAGTCTGAAGTATATGATATATTCAAAAGTAGGAACTTACCTTCCATCTCTGGAGGGACAGCCAATGGTTTGTGCTGTTAGGAGAGTCTCTTGACCGATAACTCAAAAGAACGCGTCTCTTGCCTGGTGCTGGGGTTGCTGTTAGATGATCTTTGGCTCTTACAGGGAACACTGTCAGTTCAGTTGAGAAAATTTTATTTGAACTCTATATTATATTTTCATGCAAACTTATATATTTGTAGGTTATTTTTAAGCAGATAGCTAATTATAAGATAACTTATGACTCTTTCAGAATCCTTACTCTTAGTCTACTATCTTTTCTCTCTGTGTATGGCATGACTTCCAGTTTAGTGTTTGGTTTCTTGAGCTTGTGAACAAGCAGTTCTCTGATTACTGTACCTTCCCTTAGGCTCTTTTCTTTCTGTTGGTTTGTTCTGTTCAATAATGAAGAGATAGGTTTTTGTTTCATCTTATTAGATATCCTCTTGCTGTATTTAAAAAAAAATGATGAATTAATGAATGAATGTAATCCTGAACAGGAGGGTAAAAATGAATATCTGAACTTTTCAAAGAAGAAAAAAATCAGTTATCTCCAATGGGGTAACACTGGGTATATCAAGAAATTAACAGGTAAAGCTTTCCTTAAATGAAGTAGCATTAACTGGGTGATGTTGGTGCACGTCTTTAATCTGAACATTCAGGGAGAAAAGAGGCAGGTGGATCTATGTGAGCTCAAGGCCAGACTGGTCTACAGATTGAGTTCCAAGGCAGCCATGGCTACACAGAGAAACCCTGTCTCAAAAAATTAACTAATTATCTAAATAAATATGAAATAACTTTAGAGACACTTAGGATAAATATATGCTTCTAGTAGATATAGATTGTATATTTATTTGTTGCATGACTTAGAAAGAATTGTAGGGAGGAAGCTCTATCTTTAAGTACTGGTAAAATAAGACTCAAAAAAAAAAAACCCTCACAATTAATTCTGACACTAGTGAGAAATTTGTAGAATTTGAATGGTTTGTAAAAAAATATGGCAAAGAAAAAACATTAGTCTTTTGTTCTTTTGCATATATATTTAAATTTTCAATTCTGTCAATCTTTTTGAGAAAGTGTTTTTTATTAGACATAATTTCTCTTCAGTCTGAAGAGCTACCATTAGCATTCCTAGTAGTGCAATTTGGTTAAAGTGTACACCATGCTCTTTTAACATAGAAATGCTTAGTAAAATGGTTACTACAAGAAAGCAAATTCACATATGCATAATTTCTTTCCTGTGTGTGGGGCAGAAGCTTCTAAAATATGCTCTTGTAGTAAACTTGGAGAACGTAATCCTTTGTTAGCAAAGGTATTTCTCAATTAGGCCTGTGGATATTCAAAATATATGTACATTTGTCTCTTTGATCGCTTTGGCATATGCTTTTCCATGTCCATGTTCTGTTCCCTCTGGCACCCACAAATTTGCCCTTACTTTCTAGGCTTTGACTATATTTTAGGATAAATATATACATATATGTGTGTGTGTGTGTGTGTGCGTGTGAAATTGTATACTTTCTTATTTCTGTGCTAACTTATTTCATTTGATATAACTTTTCAATATCAATACTTGTATATTGAAGTTTCTAAAATCTGTAATCTCTTTGTCCATTCATCCATTTATACAATCTTTGTACAGTATAGATCACAATGAAAGTCTATGATGGCTCCTCATATTTTAAAGGAAGACACTGTGAAGCAACAGTCCCTACACCAGGTATGTAATCAAGAAAAGAAATTGGCATGTCAAATAAATGTCTTAATTCTTAAGTTTATTTTATCATTATTCATGAAAGTAAAAATATACAGTGAAATTTTAATATTCAATTTTATTTTTCTTTAGTATTTACCAATAGAAAAATTGTTTCTTTATAATCCTCTTGGTTACAGTTTTAATGGGCGAATAAAACATTTTTTTAAACTACTTAAATAAATATTTTCAAAGATATTTTATTTTTATTTATCTGCTGTTCATTTGTGTATATTTGCTTGTCTGGCTTAAGGATGCCCAGAGAGCTAAAGAAACATGGTGTAAGGGTGTATTTCTGGATTAAGAATAACATTTGAAACAATGGATTGACTAATAAGTGAGTCATTATCATCAGGAAGTTGAAGCTCCTAAGACATCAAAAGCAAGAGAATGAATTCCCATAGAATCAGTCTTAGATTTATGAATTGTTTAGAATCTTTTAAAGCTGATATTACCTAGATGAATGTATTCATACATACATATGTGTTGTCATATGGTAGTGTTTTGGTGAGAAACTTCAATAGTAAAGAAAAATATATAGCAAT
>NC_022030.1:32572819-32580121 GCF_000317375.1 Microtus ochrogaster
AATACATAATTCATTGTATATTCATCATTATATAAAGAGAAATAAGTTATTTTTCTTCAATCAATATAAGGCACTGGGAATATATTTTAAATGTATTTTACATCACATGTAATATCCCTTGTACATATTAAAATATGGAGTCATAGTGGGTTTCCCAACCAAAGTAGATATACATTATAAACCTACAACTAAAACTCTGGGTGCATTACAGAAGAGGGGGCAGAAAGATTTATCTCAGAGAGATAGCATAATTGCTTCAATAATATGTCCTTTAAAGAGGACAGGGAAAATATATCTGTGAAATCTCAACAATATGGTTGCCTAAATAAGACCTAAACCATGAAAACACCAGTTTACATTCAATGGAGTCAGGATATCTCACAAGGCCTCAAATATACATGAAAAGTCAATTATAGGCAATTAATTATTGCCGAGAGGAGTAGACTCCAACTTCCCCAGATAAAGCTCCAACTTGGTTATCCAAAAAAACCAAGTGGTTCATATAAGCAACACAAAATGGACACAGCAGGTAGTTTTTATACATTTATATGTATGTATACATGTAGCAATAATAATCAAAGATAAAGAGAAAAATATCCTAAGCTTTAAAAATGTGCAGCCATTACTGTGTTAATCATAGTAATTAATCACTATTAATAGAACCACTTTTATAAAAATAAACTTGTACAAGGAGTTTCCCCTTTCAAAAGATGGTGCAACATTTAAATGTACAATCCGAATTAAAAAGGTAAATGGAGACAAGACAGTCCCTGATCCTTCTGTCAGGAGTCCCACAAGTAAACTACATTACACAACTGTAACATAGATATATAGAGAAGCTAGGTCAGTACCATGCAGGCTGTTTCTGACTCTTTTTCTGACTTTTGGGACCCTACTACCCACACCAAGCTGCCTTGCCTGGCCTTAACACATGATGAGGCACTCAGTCTTACTGTAACTTGATATGCCATGTTTTGTTGATACACATGGGAGACCTTCCCTTTCCTGGATGGAGACTGAAGAGGAGTGAATTTCAGGTGACTTGGGAGCACGGGGAAAATAGGAGAAGACTGGGAGGGGAGGCGGCTGGAATGTAAAGAAAATAGATGATCTTAAAACAAAACTAAAGTAAAATCTCCTAGTAGTGGCTCAAGCCTATAAGGCCACACTTAGATGGCTGAGTGAGGAGAGTTGCAGCACAAGGCTAGCATGAGTATTATGATGAACTCCAATCAAACTTCAACTACAAAGGAAGAACCTGTTTTGTAAAGTTGAATTAGATCAAACATATGCCTGATACAGGGATGGCTGAGATGCTAGTTTTGAAGCGTTAAGTAAAAGTGATTTTTTTTTCCCCTGCAGCATTCTCTTTATTACCGTGATTAAAATGTTTTTAGAAATCCTCTCCTTCAAACTTCTATCAGCTCATAAAAAGTTTGGTATTTCTAGTATTAGATTAACACACTTTTGTGTCATTTCATAGAATTAACAACCAAACTGCAGTGTTTTCTCTATAACTAAAATAAAATTACAATGCATTTTAAACCCATTGCTTGTTAATTTTACAAATCTGGGGGTATTTTTCCCTCATCATTTATGAGGGAAATATTACTCAGATTATTTTCTTAAAAGTTACATTTTAAAATACAAAACTCAACTTAAAAGCATATAAATGACTCCACAAAGTAAAGCAACTAGGCATTCCTTTTTGTGAAAAAATATATTCTATTATTTTACAGTGACTTATTTTTATTTTTTAAAACAATCTTTTCTCATGTTACATACTAATTCTAGTTCCCTTTCCCTCCCCTCCTCCAACCCTCCACCATTGCCCAACCACACCCCACCCTGAGATAGGGTGAGGTCTCCTATGGGGAATCAACTGAATCTCTCATAACACTTTAAGGCAGGACCAAGGTACTCCTCCCCGTAGCTAGACTGAGCAAGGTGTCACTCCATAGGGAATGGTCTCCAGAAAGTTAGTTCATGCACTAGGTTTAAATACTGGTTCCACGGCCAGAGGCCCCACAAATTGCCCAACTCACACAACTGTCACCTACATTCAGAGTGCCTAGTTCAGTCCTGTGCAGGTTCCCCAGCTTTCAGCAATGTTTTAACTAAAGGCTGTGTGATCTACAGGTTTCTTATAATAAAACATGCTAATTTTTTTATTGGATCTATAATAAAGTGATTCCCTTTTTAATAACCACTGTTTCCACGGAGCTATTCAGTAAGTTGGCTTTCTAAAGTAAAATATAACCTTTGAAACAAATAATTTTATATGATTTAAGCTATAATGTGACTCCAAAGCAGATATATAGTAATAATACAAAAATTACAAGTCAATTACTTGTAAAAATAATACAAAACAATTATCTTTGACAATTTAAAAATAAAAGTGTCAGAAAGACAATTTCAGTTCCTATAAGAGATATCCAATTATAGTATGCCACAAATATAAAGACTAATTAGCTGCCTAACAGTGGTGATATGTAATGAAAGCTGTATTTCAAATTATCTATTTCATTCCAAATGAATATGCCTATTGCCTTAAACTCTATATGTGTGTGAGACTATGTGATGTATATAATCATATTGTTGACTGTCCTGAGTTTCTCAGTTTGAAATATATTTAGTATGACTGAGAAGAGAGAGAAGAGGTATGAAAGTGGGAGAAAAAGCAGAATAATGATAGAAAGATAAGAGTAGTCTATCTCCCCCTAGGCTGCTTCTCTAAGGTTAGGATCATTAATATTAGCAGGAATATTAAATAAGACACTGGATCACAAAGATTCCTTTCACAATGATAAGGAAATTCAAATTTTCTTGGGCAGCAAATGAGTTGACATGAAGATCACGTAATACATATAACATGTTAACTGAGAAACACACAACACAAAATGTAGAAAAGTAATTTTGAATAAGAGAAATGATTGAAAATGAATTTGAAACTGTTCATTTATTTTCACTCATTTTGACAAGTCAACGTTTCATTAAAAAAGCTAGTATGAATTTTTTTAATTCAACATTCTGTGTGTTTATGTGTGTGTAACACAAATTTATACAAAGGAAAATAAGAATGTACTATATTCTCACATGCATAAGAATATTATAGAATCACATAACATAAACCCCAAAACTATATCAACTCCTGGGAATAGCTCTCTGTTAAAAACAAAAAGAAAAGAGAGAGAAACAGGGTGGGGGGGGAGGGAGAGAGGAAGGGAGAGGGAGGGAGGAAGGGAAAGAGAGAGAACTAATATCCAACTAGTATTGAATTGTCTAATTCACCCCAAGTCCTATAAAAGAAAAGGAGATTGAACACTTTGTTACTTTTGGCCCTTGAAATAAATACAGTTGCTTCTGCATTAGAAATACTGTTAGGCTTGCCTCTTTCTTTCTTTTCTTTCTTTCTTTCTTTCTTTCTTTCTTTCTTTCTTTCTTTCTTTCGTTCTTTCTTTCCTATTATTATTATTACAAATTTTCACCTCCGCCCCTCCTCCCATTTCCTCCCCCCTCCCCCCACTCCTCCTCCCGCTCCTTCTCCAGTCCAAAGAGCAGTCAGGGTTCTCTGCCCTGTGGGAAGTCCAATGTCCTTCCACCTCCATCCAGGTTTAGAAGGTGAGGATCCCAACAAAGCCAGTACATAAAGTAGAATCAAAACCCAATGCCATTGTCCTTGGCTTCTCAATCAGCCCCATTTTCAATATGTAAAATGCTATCTTCATAAGAAAAGGAAGAAATGTGATGCACACATAACCCAGCTCACAGAAGCAGATACGGGAGGACTAGAGTTTGTGGTTAGCCTAGAATGTATAAGGGACTCTATCTCACCAAACAGAGACAAAGAGGAAAAACTGTGACAGTACAGAATGAGAATATGGAAACTTCATAATGTCCTGTATTAATAAACAATTGTGCCATATTTAATATATACTTCATAAAAACATTTTATTTTTCAGCTAATACTCTATTTGTATAATCAACTAAGCAAATCATTCTTAGTCACGTGAGAGTCAGTCTAATTCTTACAGAGAACTAAATAAAAGTTCTAAACTCTTTTAGTGTATTTATGGGATTGTAGTAGATGCTCTATTAAGAAGACAACTTTTATTGCTTTATTTTGTAATGTTGAGCTAAGTGCACTTATTGTAAGGATTTATGCAATGGATTTATGCAAATACTGTGGTGACATTTTAAGGGAAATGATGGTTCAGACACAGTGTTTTTCCTGTAATTGGGGGACACTTGTCATGTTACTGAGTCTGTATCACACATAATTCTTTTTCTCACTTTCGTATTGCTACTGACTATTTAATCTATGGAATTAGAATTGCTTGTTCCCAGATGTGGTGGCATATATGTGCAAGCCTAACACTCAGGAATCTGATGCAGGAAAATTCTCATGAGTTTCAGGACCACTTGGACTATACTCTGCAAAATAAAGAGAGAGAGGGAGGGAGAGAGGGAGGGAGGGAGGAAGGGAGAGGGGCAACAGGAAAGAAGGAGAAAAAGTTTACCTAAAAAACCATAATATTCACTTACACACACCCATTTGTATATATGTTACTAGATATATGTATATATGTTTATGACTATACTTTGTATCAACTTGACAGAAATCTAGCCAACACACACACAGCCAACTTGTCACAAAGTATAGTCATCTGAGTGGAGGGAAGCACAATTAAGAAAATTACTCCATAAGATTGGGCTGTGAGCAAACCTGTGGAGCATTTTCATAATAAGTAATTGATGGGAGAGGGCACAACTCATTGTGGGTGGGGCCATCCCTCGGTTCTATAAGAAAGCAGGCTCAGCAAGCCATGCAGAGCAAATCAGTAAGCAGCACCCCTCCACGGCTCCTGCATCAGCTCCTGCATCCAGGCTCCTGCTTTGTTTGAGTTCCCATCCTGAATTCATTCAATGATAAAATACAATGTAGAAGTGTAAGCCAAATAAATATTTTCCTTCCCAACTTGCTTTTTGGTCATTGTGTCTCATCAAAGCAATAGAAATCCAAACTAAAACATACATGCAGACATATAATATGTATGTATGTATGTATGTATGTATGTATGTATGTATATATATTACATTTATACATACACATATATGTATATATGGAATATTATTCTGTAGGCACAGGCTACCTGTTCATTTTCCACATGCCCAGACCCAAATAATTGCATAGAAACTATATTAATTATAACACTGCTTGACCAATCACTTAGACATATTGCTAGCAAGCTCTTATATCTTAAATTAACCCGTCTCTATTAATCTGTGCATCATTATGAGGTCATGGCCTACTGGCAAGTTTCCAGCAGACTCTCATGGGTGTCTTTCTCCTCTAGCAACTACATGTCATCCCTCTGACTCATCCCACTTCCTTTTGTACATCTCTGTTTGGATTTTCTGCCTAGATTTACTTTGTTAAGCCACTTTACTTTTTTAAAAGAATAAAATAAAAAACTCATATTTATACAATGAAGCAGTCAGTACATAACATTAAAAGAATGAAATCCTGTACTTTTAATTGTATAGAGATCAAACTATAGAAAGACAATTATCACATACTCATACTCATTTATGGAAACAAATAAATAGGGGACACTAGAGAAAAGAAAGGAGATGGGAGAAAATGTGCAGACAGAAATTAGGAGGAACTGAAAACTGAGCAGGATTCCGAAGGAAAAACGCAGGTCAACACTGAGTGTAGAAGGAGAATAGATGCTGTCATTGAAGGAGGTACACATTTGCAGAGTCACAAGAATCTCCTGTTACTTTTGCAATTAGTAAATTTTGATAGCAACATTGTGACAAAGAAAAGGTGAGAAATCATGTCTGCATTCCTGATTGGGTTCTAAGATGTTCCTTATGTATTGTGTCACTGAATCCCCCAAATCAGGAAAAGCTATGGATGCATTACCATTGTAACTAAATTTGCAAATTCAGAAAACTGAAGTGCAGAATGATAATACAATTTGATATTAAACCAATGCCATGTTGAGGCTAAATTAAACAATGTTTTTTTTTTAGTACCAAAGTTTACATTCTTAATGAATTCCCTATAATTTTCTTCAACAACAAATATTTAACTTGACCCAAGGTGAATCTTGTCATAAGTAAAATGACATCATAAATACTTAGCAAAATCATCATACATTAAAAGTCTTCCTATTGAAAGAATACACACTTCATAGGAATAAAGACCTGGGTTCCTTCTCCATTTCTCATGCATAGAATCATTAAGAAGTACACAGTAGAAAGTGGTTAATAATAAGTGAAATGATTTTGGTTGACCAATAAATACTACCACTAAACCTAAGAATCATGAGAAGAAAAAATTAAATTGACATTTGATCAGTTAAAGCAAGTTGAAATGTTGGGTGTTGCCTCTGCTGGCTGTCTCACCCTAAGTAAGGAATTGAGAGAGCAGTCCCTGATGGCCTCTTGAGGTCCTTTCTTATAGGAGAGATAGTGACAAGAGATGGATGTTACACATTGTTACAAAATCACAGTCAGAGGGAAGGAACTAGTGTAAGTATATGCATCATGTGGAAGGAGTCGCAAATTTAGTGTAAGTTGAGAAACATGCTTTGCAGTTTACATCAAATCTAAGAAGCAGGAATTTATTCCTCATTACAAATAGACATCTTAAATTACAGGGATTTTACATTAGAAAAACAGTAAGCCATTCTTTAACTACCAGAAGAAATCTTAACCTGTACAGAGAAAACAGGAACTTATTCTTAACTATCTTAACTACAAACAGACCCTTAACCAGCAAGTTATATCTTTTCTGTTTGTCTCCCATTAACTTGCAAGGAATATTGTTCCTGTTTTCATCTCACAACTACCAAAGTCAGATGCGAATTCTTCTTTTATTTTGGAAAATTTATATCACTCTAGGAGGATCAAGAAAAAAAGGGAGAAGAGGGGAGGAAGGAAGGAGAGTGGGAAAATGTATAGCTCAGTGAAAACAATAAAAAGGAACACTTATTAAAGGTAATGTGCATGTATAAAACTGAAAAGGAAGAAAGACATGATAGTCAGCAAGGCAGATGATAAAGTAGAGAATACTATAAGCTGTGTACTACAAGTCAGCCTTTTGAAATCATCTTATTCTTTGATCTAGTTCTGAAAATGTCAGTTTCATTAGTCTTTTTCTAATATTACTGATATTTTCCAGGAATTTTATTTTATTTAATATTTATAAAAATGGATCCATTTGTCAGTATTGCTATAAGATAGGGTCATTTCAGGTTCCCTATCCTCAGCTGCCCAAGGAACTAACTG
>NC_022030.1:32581232-32611386 GCF_000317375.1 Microtus ochrogaster
TTGTCCTGGTCTTTCAATTTCTATGACAGATTCAACTGTGGTAATTGAAGTGGTACTGGCCTTGGCATCACTGTTTTCTTGCAGGAACCACAATGCCAACTGCATATCTCTTCATTTGGGTATTGTTGTAGAAGATTCACATATACTTACCCCACTGGCTGATTTCAATCTGTCTTCACTTGCAGACAGAGGCAGTTCGTATCCTGTATTTGTTGACTGTCTGACTTTTTTTGGGTGCTCAGTGCTATGTGACTACACCTAGACCTGAGCTTAGGGAGTTATATGGAATTTTATCTCACTTATTCTATTCTTGTGTTTAATTCCTCACAAAGTGTTTTTTTCTTCTTATAAATTGTTATGCGAGCTAGTAGGATACAACATGAGAAAGATAGCAAAGGTCCTGTCCTAAAATGACATTTGTCCTTGTTGTATCCATTTCAAAACTAGTAAAACCTATTGATATATTTAACAGACATAAAGTGTTATTTTGCTCCAAAATTAATGCTAAATAATAACATATATTTAGCAGTATGACTTATAAAAATAGACTATACAATGCTAGCAAAATATAACATGTTAAAATTAATTTCTATGTGGAAAAAAGTGTTGTTTTCAAAAAAGCATTTAATAAAGTAGCAATTTCTGTGACAGACATTACATGTCTCTTATCAAATGCTATACTAGATGATGCACAATCAAAATACCTTCCGATTTAGAATATAATATCATATTGTATTCATATTAGTTACATTTAAAACACATTGAACCACATGGTTAGCAACAAGGAATAGAGTCATAAAATGAAATAAATACAAAAAACTGAATCATTATTATCTTTGTTTATATTTGGCAAACTTACATTAAAATAAATAATTTTTTGTCTATGTCAGATACAAAAGAAATTCCATCTCCTCAAATTCTGGTGGTTAGACAAGTGCCTGCATTTCTCGGGAGCTTGTGAAGCCATTTCCCCTCTATCAAAAGGAGCCATTTTCCTTATCACTATCAGAAGGAACAAATGGCTATCTATTGTGCCATTTAACACACCAAGGTTCATGCTGGCTTCCGGGCACCCTCAGCATCACAACTACCTGTTCTACATCAGCACCCATGATGTCATCCTTTACCAGGCCTTCTTAGCCCTATTCCCCGGGGAAAGGTGAGTGCGCTGTCTGCCAGTTCCACAGCCCCACCATGCAGGACAATCAGATCGGCAGCCCCACAATACAGCAGACGCGATAAGGAGTCAACCAAAACAGAAACTCAGTTTATTACTGTGAGGTCAGCTTCTATAGGTTAAGTGACAGTGTGTGGTGTGGGGGTCCCTCCAGCCAATGAGAGACAGCCAAGCCCTCCCTCTGGCTGGAGGGCATCTAACTAGATATGGCTGTCTCATCCCCGCTTAGTAGCCTTGGGACTATTCCTCCAACTCCAGCCAGACTTTTCTCTGTCCTATAGGCCTCAAGGTACAGATCCGGAGATAATTTTGACCCAACACTCCTTGATCTTCTCCATTCTTCTCACCTCTGCCTCTACCCTAAACTTTCTCTAGCTCAGGAGCTTTTCTCTCCCCAACTATTCATTATTCTTATAATGCTGGTACTTTAGCAATGCTCACTCTCTTTTGCCCATACGCTCTTTGTGTTCTTCTTTTGATCTCATTCTCTCTTTCCTTCTCTCTCTCTCTCTCTCTCTCTCTCTCTCTCTCTCTCTCTCTCTCTCTCTCTCTGCTCTGTTGCTTCTTCTTTCATGGCCAGGTCTAGTATTCTGGCCATGTTATGTCTACTATTATTCTCTCTCTGCTCTAGACTCTTCCATATGGTTGCATCTGTCTCATATTTAAAAAAAAAATGCCCTTTTCTTGAAGTGATCATGCCATGAGCTAACACAACTGGTACCAAAACATCCAAATGGGGCATAAACCATGAATCATGACCAAATTGACTCTCCTTTGGTATGTATCATTTGTTTCTGCTGTATTCTGATGCCCACCACATTCAACTCTACATTCTAAATTTTAGAGTCTAGATCTTCATTGTTTTCTTCCCTCTGCGTGCTTTCTCCTACTGCATAAATGTCACTCTGGAGCTGTCTGCTTTGTCTCTGTCAGCTTCTGGATATTACTACTACTACTACTACAGAATTCACACTAGTGTGTTAGGAAACTTTTTGTGTCCTACTGGTTTCTCATCCCCTGGAAATGGATGCCTCTCCCCTGAGACTTGATTTGTCTCTTTCTGCCAAGTGTCTTGATTCACGTGGGGATTTAAAATTTTGACCCAAGGACACTTATCCTCCTCTACTAGCTCCCTCTGAGAGGTTATTGGAGCCCTTCTTCTGGCATGATTTCTGATTATGGATCTTTCTCTAAGCCTTTCTTTCACATCTCCTTTCCTGCTTGTTCTGTCTCTGATATGGCTCCTGTCCTATGGGTTCTACCCATTCAGCATACTCCTGATCTGCTTTTCCTAATTACTTTTCCTCCTCAGAACCAGAGGTTCCATTAAGACTAGATGTCTTACTGCAAACAGCTTGACCACAGCACAGATCACTCAATGGCCAAAGATGGCACACTCGATTCCAAATTGTCACAGACTGTAAAAGTTTTGGCCACTGCACAAACAAATGGTCCCTAAATTTCTTATTTCAAAATTTTCTCTGTTCTACAACCTCAAAAATCTCTTATCTCTGTCTAATCTTTTATTGTTCTGCTTGCTCATGCTTTCTCAGTCTCTTTGTGCATCAGTCCTGTTGTCTTGATAAGGCTCACACCACTCCACAGATTACAGTCTTTCCCTCCTCTTTCCAAGGTTTCCTGAGCCCGTGGGGGATCTATTTGATGGAGGTATTCCATTTAGTACTGAATGTTCTCATGTATCTATCTACGTTGTCTGGCTGGGCTCTCTGTATTTGTTCATATCTACTGCAGGAGGAAGCTACTCTGATGATGACTGAACAAGACACTGGTCTATGAGTATGGTAGATTGCCATTAGAAGTCATATGGGTATGTTCCTTTAGCAAAACAATAGTATTTGGTCTTCCATTAGGTTCATGACCTTTCTAGTCTGTCTCAGTTTCTTGACCACCAGGGATGGGTTCCATCTCATGAAGGTGGACTGAAGCCCAATCAGATAGTGATTAATTACTCCCACAACTTTTGTGTCAGTATTGTCCCACCATATCATGCAGGGTATTTCTGTTTTTATTATCTTTGAATATTTCTACTCTGTGTTTTGGTATGGTGAATTACTTATCCATCATGTTCACATTAAGTATACATGTCTTTGCTATGTTTTCCCTTTTTGTTTGTCCTAGTAGACTCTTCATTAAATTTGTTAAGTAGCCACTATTTATATGTATTCACTGAAGGATGGTCGTTGAAATCTATGAGTAGTAATGCATCATAAAACAAATATTGTTATCCTCAAATTTCCAAGTATATAGGCTATAACCTAAGTGGAAAGATTGATATAGAGGCAAAAATAAAGCAATGAAAGACAGATAGCATGATAAAATTTCTTCAGGTTTTAAAAATATCAATCAAATTTAATTGTGAAATTATGGGACAGATAGTGGTGTCCAGCTTATTAGATGTTTGAAACAATATTTATGCATTTTGGTTTTACCTACTATGAGAGAAAAAGGTGTGGGATTCGTTAAGTATATCAGATAAATTTTGGGTATTTGTCAATCAATCAGGCAACCTATTCAGAGTGTCTTGCAGACAAGAACACTTAACAAATGTGGATCTTCTTTGCAAAGAAATGTAATTAGCATTCTCTGCTTGGTCATATGCATATACTGCAGAAGAAAAAGATGAATGTTATTTCTGAAATAAAGCATCTAATAAAACATTCTTGGGATATTTTCCTACAAACATACAGATGATTTACAGATATTTTCTGCTGGAATCTTTCAAATAAAGGGTCATTAATCTCTGCTACACTTATTGAAAACCAAGGATGTATTTCTTGTAAGAACAACTTTGTTTTGCATTTTGGCTCAGGGGTAGAGACTTTGATGTGTTGATTTCCTTTCACCTAATTAAGTTTTTCCATTTACTTCCCTACGTTATTTCCACCAGCATTTGTTTAAAAAAAACACGATTATACAGCAGGGAGAATGAACACACTAGAATTAGAATGGGGTACTCTACACAGGAGCTGGAATACACTGGTTATGCCATGGCATATACATCCTGGTCAGAACAGAATGTTCCCTTATATTTTTATTTGAAGAATAGCATGTCGCTCTGTAGGTTATTAAAAAAATTACTATGTTCTGTACAGGATTGTATTCCCTCAGGAATATAATGATAAATGGAAGAGCAAGAAGCTGCAAAACATGACACTTTGCATATTTAGTCCTGCGAAAAATCAAGTTGTAAAAAAGATGACGTATACACATTTTCATTAATCTTGCTATTTAACTGACTGAAGGAAATTTCCTCAACTCTAATTGATTTATGATCAAATTAAGATAATGCTTTGGATCCTAAATTTTTTAATTAAAGTCTAATGATATCTGTGTCTTATTTTTAGATCAGTCAGACTAACTACTCATAGTTTATGATTTAGTTAAGTATAGTATAATTTTCTCAGACAAGTTTGTTCACATGAAATCACATTAAAACTGTGTCAAGTGTCACTATTTCTCATGATGTCATTTCTGCATTCTAGTAGGTTTTATTTTTCTAATTTCTACCCCAAAAATTAGATCAGGTAATTTAAAAATAACAATTAGGAATGTGAACTACTCAGTGTC
Organism: Microtus ochrogaster; assembly: GCF_000317375.1. Taxonomy (NCBI): domain Eukaryota; kingdom Metazoa; phylum Chordata; class Mammalia; order Rodentia; family Cricetidae; genus Microtus; species Microtus ochrogaster. The sequence continues at coordinate 32,585,998 of NC_022030.1, forward strand.
ATATAAAAATATGCTGCAGATCTCAGTGTGGGCTTGCTTCTCTTCAAGGACTATTCTTGTTCACCATCTCATTAATTTCCTTGGGGTTTCAATTCCTTCTTGTCTCTGCTTTTCTCAAAGTAAAGAGTATACTGGCATCAGTGATGACTGAAGATTCTTTCTTCTTGCTATCCTGACAAAGCCCCAAGGACTTGAGAACTCTTATTCTGTATCATCGATATTCAGACAGTGAATTCGAGGGCAGTCTAAAGGCAAAAAAATTCCAGCTTTACCATGTTAAATAAAACAAATAAAGACAAGGTAGAAAAGTAATTTATATATCAATTTCCATGATACATCTGGAAACTATTTTCAGTACAATCAAATTTAATATGTAAATATATCATACTTTATATTCAATTATTGTCAATTCCAGGGCACATGGATCATTCAATATACAGCAATAAACATAACAAATGAATGTATAATGGACAGATTTCAACATCCCCTCACAGTAAAACCTGAAGGAAATAGTACTAGAAGACATAACTACCTGCATAATGAGACTATCTCTGCAAAGCCTATATCCAGACTTATAATAAATGTAGAAAACCTAAATTATTTCCGGTCAGGATCAAGACATGGATAACAACAAATTCTATTCGAATTCATTGCAAAGACTGAATTGCTATCTAGAGCAATAAGTCAAACTGAAAAGAATGATTTAATCAAAAAGGAAGAACTTGGAGGATCCCTGTTTCCAGGTGATATGATCTAAGATGGCCTTAAGAGAATCCACTAGAAAATACTTAGATCTGATTAAAACAAATATACAAACAAACAAAATAAAAAACCTTTCTGTCTTTAAAAAGATCTACCATCTGAGTTCTCAGAGAAAGGGCTCAGAACGGTAACAAAGCTGATCTATTTAAAGTTTTCAGAAGTCTGCCAAAAGATGGATTGAAACAAGTTTCCTGTGACTTTTAAAGTATCCAGTTGGGAAAAGAAGGTACATAATCATGCACAAAAGTTCTCCATGCGATCTGGTGAATTTCCAGAAGGTGGGTAACTATCATATTAACATTGTCTTCTCTACGTCTCAGTTCCCAAGGACACACCCTTAAAAGGAGTAGGTATGGTAAAGAGGATGATGACCAAGATGAAAATGGGGCAGTGAGAAAAGGGGTAAACGAGGAGACTAAAATGGATGCCTGGAAAGGAAAGAGGGCTGACACACTATGCTAATCAGTCAGAGAGCAGAATCCCTGAGCTAAGAAGGAGCCATCAGAGTTCTGGATACTCCATGTCCTTCACTGTCATTTTCCTTCATTCATGTAGAATTAGAATGCGGATTGGGTGATAAAGCATCTCATTCCCAGAGTCAACCGAAGAACTAGCTGCCTGCAAAGACAGAAGACAGAATCCCAGAGAAGTTAAAAAGTGTTGTTGAAGCAAGGTGACTATTTCCATCAGGATGCGAAGATCCACACATTGGGAGTTCACTAGACAGGGCTCTGCGTTTTGTATTTTATACTCTCTGGGTCCATCAGTTTCTCTTATTGCCCCAACCCGCGTTTGCCCCTAGGTTTCTTTTCCTTCCTATGGGGCTGTTTTTGCTCTGTTATGTCCCCAAGGAAAAGAAGTAGCCATTTTAAGCAGCGTATTCCTATCCTTCCTATCCACCTGTGCTATTCTACACCTATCCCCACCCTCAGTGTTAGCATTCAGGCATTATGCTGGCCTGCCCTTGGGGACTTAGGGGAATATGTTACCAGCCACAGTCACTTCTAACCGTACAAGTACTTGCTAGCATTTCAGGCATGATGCTAGCCTGCCCCCAGGGTCCTCAGCTGTAGGCACTAAGAGCATTCCTTTTGCGTATGCACTGTCAGCATTCAGGCATACTTGGCCCACACAGGATCCTGCAGCCCCTATGTAGTCTGTACGTGCAGTGTCTGCGAGTATGCACTAAGACCCCTTTAAAAGCAAGCTTCACATTTTGTTTCTCTTTCCTTTTTCCATTGCTCCTCTGAAGATGCAGGAAGAGCTTTGCACCTCGCCCTTCCACCCACCACCTCCAATGTGAGTTCTTGGTAAGGTGCGAATCATCCTCACCACAGCAAAACTACAACGCTCGAGATTTCTTTAAATATTTAAAAACTTGGTGAAATAACTGGTGCCGGTTTAAATGCAGTAACTTCCATAGGCTCAGTCATTCTCATACTTCATTGACAATTTAGTGCACTGTTCGAGGAGTATAGTAGAGACTTGTTTAAGAAGAAGGTGCCTCCCTGGAGACCTGCTTTGAGAGTTATAGCAGCTCCTCATTTCCAGTCTTCCTGGCTCTCTGCTTTTATGTTTGTGATTGAAGCTTCCTGCTCCAGCCACCAGGCCTGCTGCTTGCTGTCATACCTCTCTGCCATAATAGGCTAGGCACTCTTTGGAACTGTAAGCAAGAACAAAGTCTTTCATTGATAAGCCACTTTTCCTTCCTTCCTTCCTTCCTTCCTTCCTTCCTTCCTTCCTTCCTTCCTTTCTTTTTTTCTTTCTTTGATTTTATTGAGCTATTTATTTTTCTCTGAAGCCCTCCCTTCCTCTCCCCTCCCCTTCAATCCTCTCACAATGTCTCCATGCTCCCAATTTATTCAGGAGATCTTATCTTTTTTTACTTTCCATGTAGATTAGATCCATATATGTCTCTCTTAGAGTCCTCATTGTTGTCTAGATTCTCTGGTATTGTGATTTGTAGGCTGTTTTTCTTTGCTTTGTGTTTAAAAACCAATTATGAGTGAGTACATATGATAATTGTCTTTCCGAGTCTGAGTTACCTCACTCAATATGATGTTTTCTAGATCCAACCACTTGCCTGCAAATTTCAAGATGCTGGGTGTTCTTTCTGCTATGTAGTATTCCATTGTGTAAATGGAATACATTTTCCTTATCCATTTTTTGGTCGAGAGGTGTTTAGTTTGTTTCCAGGTTCTGGCTATGACAAACAATGCTGCTATGAACACATTTGAGCACATGTCCTTGTGGTGTGCTTGAGCATCCTTTGGGTATATACCCAAAAGTGGGTTTGCTGGATCTTAAGGAAGGTTGTTTGCTAATTTTTTAAGAAATCGCCATACTGATGTCCAAAGGAGTTGTACCAGCCTGCACTCCCACCAGCAATGCTGGAGTGTTCTCTTTACCCCACAACCTCTCCAACATAAGGAGTATAGACCTAAACAGAGAACTCTCAACAGAGGAATCTAAAATGGCTGAAAGAAACTTAAGGAAATGCTCAACATCCTTAGCCATTAGAGAAATGCAAATCAAAACAACTCTGAGATTCCATGTTACACCTGTAAGAATGGCCAATGTCAAAAACACCAATAACTCACTTTTTACCAAAAGTGTTTGTCATCACAACAGAAAGGGGACTTGGGCAGCTGGTATGCCCTGAGTATTTGGTCTCAGATTTGACAATGAAAAGAAACTGGAGAGAAATGAGAAAGTCCTGTGGTGTTTTGAATGAGGAATATCCCCACTAAGTTTTTACATTTAAATACTTGGTCCCCAGTTGACATCATTCTTTGGGGAGGTAAAGCCTTGTTTTGCACCACTGATGATGGGCTTTGAGGTTTTCTATACCCACCGACTTCCGATTCACTCTCCGCTTTTTCTCTGTTTGAGACATGATGCCCCATGTCCTATCCAGCTGACTGCTACCATACCTTCCTAGCCATTTTGGCCTCACTCTCTGAAATATTAAACCAAAGGAAAAGGTTTATTTCTTACATTACCCATCGTCCCTGTACTTTTTTTCATGGAAACAGCAGAGTAATTCACAGGAGTACCATCAGAATCTAATTGTGTTTGGTGAGTTCAGTTTAGACCTGTGACAAAACACTGTCTTTCTTTTCCAGTTTCAAAATTTAAATGCAATTTGGAAATGAACTATAGATAAAAGAAACTAATAAACAGTGCCAAGATTGACACTTGAAAGATACCATTGGTAGTGAAAAACTAAAAGCCCTTCCATACTTGGAATTCATACAACAAAGTGAGCATGCTCAAGAAAATCCCCTGATATACAAACATGGGAAAGATGGGTGTTATGTAAATGGGCTAAAAAGGGTTCTGAGGTTCAAGGCCCAGGATGTTGAGAATGCACATTTTTGTTTAGCTCACTAGCTCACTCCCATTCTTGGGGAGTGTTTCCCCTGCCTGTAACACATTTCCAGTAGTCTAAATTATTACCCTTGGATACATGAACAGATATCTTCTGAAATCAGTTCCCACCTATTACAGCATTATGTTACCACTCATTATTCATTTCCTTCTTTTATAAAAACCAGCAGAAGAAAGTTTTTTTTTAATTTTGAAAGCAAAATTAAAATGTCAATGAATTGCACTTGCAGAAAATATGATTTAGTAAAATGATTTCAACATACATTACCACTACTGAGGTAGTGGAAATCTACTTGTTTACATAAATTATTCTGCTCTCAGAAGATTTTGTTAGCTATCTTTAGGGAAATAAGCACAACTAATAGCAAGACTATTTTCCTCTTGCAGAATTACTTTGCCCTATGGCAAGATGTTTTTCCTTGGCAGTCTTGAGTGAGTTCTTGTTCAAGAAAATTAAGAGATAATTTAGGAAGAACATACGGACAGGAGCCTCTGTTCCAACTCAGGAAGAAATTATAGAAGTACATTTTTTTAGACATGGATTAGCCTAGCCTTGAATAAACCAATAATCTGACCTGTAAAAAATGTTAGAAACTTCAATTATTATTTGAGTATATGTCATGAGTAAAGTTAAAAACAAGAAGAATAAAAATATAACAAACAAAGATGTATGATACCAAAGTTTCCTGACTAGATTTTTGTCAATGTGATACAAATAAAGTTATCTGAAAGGACAGAACCTCAATTGAGAAAATTCTTCCTTAAGATCTAGCTGTAATGCATTTTTCTTAATTAGCGAATGAAGGGGAAGGAACCAGTCCACTGAGTGGTTCCATCTGTGGACTGGAGGTCCTGGGTTCTATAAGAAAACAGGCTGAGCAAATCATGGAGAGCAAGCAAGTAAGCAGCACCCCTCCATGGCCTCTGCATCAAATCCTGATTCTAGGTTCCTTCCCTGTTTGTGTTCCTGAACCAACTTTCTTAAATGATAGACTACAAAGTGGAAGTGAAAGCCAAATAAATACTTTTACTCCTCAACTTGCTTTTTGGTCATGGTGTTACATTGCAGAAGTAGAAACCCTAAGTGACATTCAGTTCACAGATATGATTGGAATACAGAGATGTAGTAAATATATAAAGATTAAATTTAATTCAGTAAGCCCAATTAATTATCCTCTCTGATGTACAGGGAATAAATAACCCATTAGCAAGACACAGGGCCTTTCTTGGATTAGTTATCTTTCTCTGGCCCTTATTCTTCTTGCTGTAAAGGCCACAAATGCTCACCTATCTATTTCTTCAGGCCTTTTGCCTCTATGTTCTGAACAGAAAAATAATTACTTGTTAACTGTAATGCATGATAGCCCGAGGGGGAAAATAATAACCAATTGCAGGGTATAGTATCCAAACTCTCCCTCTACAAGACTATACTACATGTCTGTCATTTTCAGAGACACCCCTCATCCTTGATTAGGGATGCCTTGAAAAGACCGAACAAAACACCTATGGATACCCCTGGTTGGCATCTTCAGTGGTCAGAAAGGCTTCACAGAGCATTTATTATCACCTCCTCTCTTCTTCATGACACAGACAGCATTAAGCAGCAGGCCTGTTCCTTTTCATGCTATTGGTTTTTTACCTGTGAAAAGTTAATTTGCTGTAAATCCAAAATCTTTAATGTGCCTGTCCTGATGCTTAATATCACCATTCTAAACTCCATTGATCCAGGCTGCACCAGAAATTAAGCACATCTCTGTCTCTTTCCTGCAAATTGCTGGAGCTGTTGGTCTCAGGACATCTCACTACAACGAGAAGATTTTTTTCCCCAAAAAATGGTATCACAACAATTCCTTTGAGGTGTTAGTTCTGCCTTCACCTAAATAAAATTTTCCTACCAAATAATTTGGACCATGAATTCCATACTAGGACTCTTTAATTCCTCTGATTTTCCAACTCATCAAAACACCTTGGCAGAGCTAACAGAAGCAATTACAAGACTCTCTGAATAATTCCCAAATAGATGTCCTTAGCTTAGTTCAAATTGTCACAGACAGTTACTTGCACATGTACCAAAACATCTTACAAACTTACATAACTTACAAAAATACGTCAACCAAGATGGAAACTAATGTTCAGGGACTATGCCAAAAGACCACCTATCAATATGCCCACCTATCAATATGTGGGGAACGAGCTTCCTTCTTCCTAGAATACTCCTGTTCTCACTACCCCACCTCTACTTCCTATCTAGTTGTCCTACCTATACTTCCTGCCTGGCTACTGGCCAATCAACGTTTATTTATAACAGAGTTGACAGAATACAGAATTGTCCTGCACCATGAAGTAGAGAGTTTAAATCTGGACTAGCACTTGACTAAATAATTCCAAGGGGAAGTGCTTTTATTTCTTTCCTTGTACATCACCAGTGCATTATTGGTGAATTAGGTTAATTATTAATATGTTTAGTCCTTACAAATGGATTTCTTGGAGAGAAAAGAAATATGGGCTTATGGGTTTTGCTTCTTAATATATTAATCTAGTCAATATTTATTGATGGGAGAGTTGAAGTCATTAACATTCAGTTATTACTGAAATATGTATTTTTTTGGTTTGCATTTTGTTTTTTGATATTTTGAAATAGGGTTTCTCTGTAGCTTTGGAGTCTGTCCTGGAACTTGCTGTGTAGACTAGGCGGGCTTCAAACTCTCAGAGATCTGCCTGCCTCTGCCTCTGCCTCCCAAGTGCTACGATTAAAAAGGCAGGCACCACCACCACTAGGCTGAAATGTGTGTATTGATTGCATTCATTTTGATGGCTTTTCTACTATTTGTGTTCTTAGTTATGGTTTCTATTTTATTAATTGTGGCTTAATTTGTTTTCTTTCTTGTCTCTTGACAGTGTATATCCTTATCTTCAGTTTAAAGTTTTTTTCCACTATTATTTTCAGTGTTGTTTTAGTTTCCCAACAGAAACATTTTTTTTTGGCTATTTGGATCATGGGAAATTTTTCTTTCCCTCAATAATAACATACAGTTTTTCTCTTTGCTGTGTAGTTTGCTAGTGATGGTCTTTTAGAACTTGCAGTGTCTTTCTCTAGGCTCTTCTGGCTTTCAGAATTTTTATTAAGACGTTATCTGCTATTATGACGGGTTTTACTCTGTTTTTTCTCTTGTAGCTTTCAATATTTTCTATTCCTTTGTTTACTTAGTGTTTTAGCTGTAATATGCCTTCAGTAATTTATCAGTCTTGTTAAGATAGAAATCTGTGTGTTTCTTGTAATTATATGGGTACATCTCTTTTTACTTTGAAAGTGTTTTCTTCTGTAACATTGTTAAAAATTTAGTGTATGCCAGAATCTTCTCATTGTATTCCATATTTCTTGAATGTTTGATTATCATACTTTAAAATTATTTTATCTTTTTTGTATATTTGATCTAGATTCAGTAATTTATCTTTGAATTCTGGTGCTCTATCTTCTGCTTGATTCATTCTTTTAGCAAGGCTTTCCCCTGAGTATCCTAATTGGAATATAGAATCTTTACATTTTATCTTTATTTAAGCTTTGGATCTCTTCAATGTTTCTGTCTCTTTATGGAACTCAGATTTCACATCACTAATTACCTTCATCATTTCATTTAGCTCCATATAGGTATTTTTCTGCACAGCAGTCAAGCATTTATTGTTCTCTAAATTTCTTGAAGTATTTGTTACAAATTTATCATTGTTCTTTTTAAATTCTGTGTTTGTGAGTTTATTTAGGCAATTCTCATTAAAGAACACTTATTTAGGACTAGTGGTTTTGATGGGAGACCTGCTATCTTAGTCATTCACGGTTTGTTTTGTTTTGTAATTTGAACTATGGACTTATTTCTTTGTTGGTATGTCTGGTAGGTGATCTGTCTAATTATACTAGGAAAAGCTGGGTCCCACATCATGATTCTGGTGCTTGGTTCTTGGTTGTAAAAGATAGTCTTTGGAAGAGTTGAGAATGGGAAAGGAAAGAAGAAACTTACCAGACAAAGTTGGCTTGTGAACAAACCTTGTGGGATGCAGGTTTAAAGTTATGTCTGTGGGTGTGGAGATAGCCAAAGGCATTGGGGTTGAAAAGATAAAAAAGGGTAGAATAAAGTTCACTTGAGGACAAAGATGATTCTACCTAATACATCTCCTAGAATTTTAAAACAACCATATAACAAATGTTATCATCCTAAAACCATAAAAACAAAATATAGATTTCCGGCTGATGTAGATATCCTATGGAAAAAAATTGCAAAACATACAATGTTTTTTTAAGTACATAAGACATCTTTCCCTGGAGTTTATTTTGTAAATATGATACCATTATAATTCTACCCTGGGCAATTTAAGTATACTCAAGAAGTACATTTAGAACAGCAAGCATAAAATAACAGGTACTATTTTTGCTATAAAGAGAGAGGATACTATTTCTTTTTAACATTCCTTTCTGCTATATTCCTCCCATATAACTCCCAAATGCTATTTTAATACGTTTTTAGAAAAATAATTACAGTTGCTATATTTGAAATAATTAAAATGCCATGTCACAGAATATTTTTTAGAATAAAGTATTTTTAGCATTACAGCTCTCAAATATGACTTTCAGATTATAAATCATAAGAAAAAATCATTTTCTTTATTAGCCTTTATATATAAGCATATATGTATATACACAATACCGTACAAAAGGCACATTAGAGTGTGTAGTGAATTTGAATGCTAAATTAAACATAGATGAACATTGTTGAATCTAGTTTTTTTTCTCATTAAAATTCTTTTTAAATTAAGATTTCTTCAACTCATTACAATGGTCAGAATGACTCCAGTGCAATCTTAGAAGTTTCACAAGGACCCCGAACAGTAAATATTTTTTTTATTAGTACAATGGTGAAATTTTGATAGTTATTAATCTGATTCTCAGAAGAGTATGTATTTTGAACAGTGGTTAACAATTTTCTAAAATTTATTTTGAATAAACATCATTCCTTAAGATAGAATACCATGTGGCTTGTTCTATTATGACAACTTACACCTTATTTAGTGGGCAGCAAATCCTCAGCAATGTTTTAGTGATCTCTGCAGTAAAATTAATTTTCACGTAGCCACATTATTTAATATAGTTTTCCAGCTTTGATTTACCTTGCAATCATCTTGGTTATGCATGTATTCAGTAATACATAGCATACTTTGGGTTTCATTAAACTTGTTTTCAGAAAAAAACCAGTAAAATAATTTGAATATTAATGAAGTTAAACTTCAAATCAATTTTATTTTACTGAAAGTACATTGGGCATGGCATACATATTTGTCCTGAGTTCTAACAAGACCTGAGACTCAGGTACCCTCACAATTGACTAGTGAGACCCTGTGGATAGAGTTCGACAAACTGTATTACATTATCACTGTTAACTTTAAAATATAGTTACCCAGTTGTTGTTGAGTTCTAATTGTAAACATATTCATCATATGACAAATATCAAAGCATATCTTCTATGGCATTGTATCATATATTTAACTTACTAAAAATACTGATCCCAAAAGATTTATTCATTTAAATTTAATTTTATATATCATATTAATTAAAATAGATATAAATCCTTTTAAAAGGTACCCCAGCTGCTTTTAGAATAACAACATGTCCTTTGGGATTTTTGCTGCTGCAATTACAGAAGCGTAAATGTGCTACTCAGAAGGTTAATTCTAATCACCACAAAGCATTTTTGCAATTATACATGAAAAAGCTTTGAGACATTTACTTTTAGCACAATTGAAGGCCTTTTCCATCTTTGGGTGTCAGCATGGACTTAGTTCCTTTTACAAAATCAATTCAGTACAATTGGCTGCAATTGCTATTTTCTTTTATCGACCTCAAATTGTCCTGATTGGGCAGGTATACACTCTGCTACTTTGACACTTTTCTAATCCTATTTGTAGTCTTTTAGATGTTTTCGAAATTATCCTGGTGTTCTGGTAGTAAATGAGACTTCTCCAGGTTATCTTGACTTGTCTTGCCCTGAGTGCTGTCTTTGATGGCACCTAGTGGGGACAATATAAGAGAAATCATCGTCTTGGTGCTAAACTCTGTGCAAAAAAGCTGCATTGACACATGGGCAGGAAAAGGACAACAGATGTTTTGGAAATACTCCAATGGTCGAGAAAGGATTTATTTATCATATGTCTTATCAATTTATCTAGCTTAGCCTTGAATTTACAGTTGCTAGCCTCTCATTTGCTAAGATTTAGTGAATGTGCTAACTTTTTGGTTAAACTATTGCTATTTCTTTTACTTTTACAGCGTTAAACATCATTCTAAAAAAAAAATCAATGTATTTTTCCATAATCTTCCCAGATACATTTTCCCAGTTTCTTCAGTAAACTTTTATTTTCCACTTCTATCACTTGAAGATGTGGGTAACTGTGAAGGGCAGGGAAAACAAGAGTAACAATGCTTATGAAGATGTCACTGTAGTGATATTTTCTTTGTGCTATGGAAAATAAAGCTTGCCTGAGAATCAGAGTGTGGAGCATGCCACTTGTTAGCAATAGAGGCCAGACAGTGGTGGCACAGACCTGGAATACCACCAATGGGAGGCAGAGGTAGACAGATCTCTGTGAGTTCAAGGTCACCCTGGGCTAAAAATATTGATTCAGTCTCAAAGAGAAATCGAACCAGGCCGTGGTGGCTCACACCGTTAATATTAGTACTTGTGAGTTACACACCTTTAATTCCAGCACCAGAAAGGTGGAGACAGGAGTGATACGGCTGGGCAGAGAGAGGAATATAAGGCCTGAGGAGACAGGAGCTCAAGCCATTCAGTCTGAGGACTTGTAGAGACAGGACACCCCATTCAGTCTGATTTCACAGAGGTAAGAACTAGTGGCTAGCTGCTCTGCTTCTCTGATCTTTCAGCTTTTAACCCATAAAATATGACTCTGGATTTTTATTATTAAGACCAATTAGAATCCGTGCTGCATATAACATTTTACTGCCATTCAGTTGGTAATTTGTTGTAATTACCGCAGTTCTACACATATACAGTTACAGGCATAATTGTACTATTATACCATTGTACTATGGTGCTCAGAACCAGGATCTGCAAATTCTTGTGAAAGGTTAGAGTCGAAGCAGATGTTGTCCATAGTTGTAGAGTGCTGATGGTTGGAAACAATGAAGGAATCTGACTCAACTGATCAGTGACTCCCTTTTTTAATGTGATGTCACTAGTGTAACAGTAAAGTCAAAGTGAAGAGCAAAGTGAATGACCTGAAATAAAATCACAGTCTTGTTTGCTGTGAACCAGTGATAAGTGTGTCCTTAAAATAATGGAAAGTATTCTAACAATCTAGATATTAAGAACATACAGTTTCACACTAGAGTGTTGGCAGAATAGACACAAAAATGTTTACAGTGACTTTCTTGGGCAAGTGCAAACAGGGGTCACTACAATATAAGAAGGTTAACAATAAAATGATTTTGATCATTGTTATTACGGTGAAAATCAATACCAACAAAGCTCACACCCAAGTGCACTGAAACAGGTATGCATACCTATTTATGTTTGTGTATATTTAAGATTATTTAGCTAAAATGATGAAGGCTATCCTAAACCTTAGTCAAGAACATATGGATTGGTAACAGACAAATATTCAGTTAGTAGTCCTAAAGAAATATTTTTAATAAGTTAGATAGCTTTACTAAGAAATAATTATAATATATTTAGATATTAGTTGTGATATGATAAGATTAACAGGTTTTGATAAAAATCTAGACATACTCATAGTAATAGAAATGTGTTAGATATAGTCCTAAGTTTTGAAGCATGATTCTACAAGTAGGTAATGCTCTGGTGATTTTCTAATACTTGCTTGTGAGTGAAGCTTCTATTATTAAATTCGCTCACTTACTTGTTTTGTTTGCTTGCTTAAAATTGCTTCTCATGATGAGTTGTTCGAATATAATTTATTTCTTAGGTCTTCCATCTTTTCCTCAGGAAATGGTTTGCAATTTTCCTACATCAATTTTAAGGATTGTTATTGATTTGTCAGCTTCTATTTCTGTGGGCATCAATCTTATTGCAAGAGGAAAAATATTTAGAAACTTGATTTTTGTTCTGGAAAGCCACTAAGAGCAAGGGAGACTGATTAATAGCTACTTTATTTCAATGAAAGATGTTTTCATTTCAACATTTATAACCAACATTTACTTTTAAAAATACATTTTCAATTAAGTAAAAACACATAGATCATATGTAGAAACAGAAGACACTGACGTTCTACTTTTATTTAGTAATATTTATTTCCAGGAAACTTTTAATGCATGGAATACATCATATTATAGGAATAGAAGATGATGGCGAGGAAAACATAGGTCAAAAATGGTTGTTGGCTATTACTATGAGATAGCAAATGCTTGCCAAAAAAAGCTGCCTTCCTGATGATGTGCTCATACTTTTGAATAAAACACCACAATATCTCAAAAAAAAAAACCCCTTAAAACCTAAATTTTAAGGTAATGTAGAAAGTGTTCATGTCTCATTTGACAAAGCTTATTTATAAATACTGTTGATTAGTTAAGGTCTTTTCCCTAGCTAGTGTGTTCTTGCCCACCTGACATGGAAAACAAATGTTCTGAGATTCTGGCTTTCAACTCCTCAGTGTTCATTTGTGAAAGTGCTAATGGAAAAGAAGTCTCTCTCTCTCTCTCTCTCTCTCTCTCTCTCTCTCTCTCTCTCTCTCTCTCTCTCTCTTTCCATCTTTCTGCCCATGGCCTTTGAAATCAGTGAGTTCACAAGTGTTTACATGCAGGTGTTGAGCAAGGGTAGTCTGCTTTTGTAAGTTTCTTTATAGACTATAGCTATTGTTGCAAATACTTTTTCCTCCAACATTTTTGAAGTTATATTTTAATTATCTCGCACCTTAAAGCAAAGGTGACTTACTTTTTTTTTTTTTTTTTTTTTTTTTTTTTTTTTTAGAGAAATAAGAGAAAAAGAATTTGACTAAGCAGGGCTCATATGTGCTCACAGAGACTGAAGCAGCAAGGATGGGACCTGCAAGGATCCGCACTTGGTCTGCTGCATATGTTATGATTGTTTAGCTTTTTGTTTTTGTTGGATTCCTAAGAATGGGAGTGGGTGTATCTCTGACTCTTTTGCCTTTCTCTTGAACTCTTTTTCTCCTATCGGATTGCCTTGTTCAGCCGCAATATAAGGGCTTTTGTTTAGTCTTATTGTGTCCTGTTTTGGCATGTATGATTGTTGGCTCTTGACGACCTGCTATTTTCTGAAGGAAACAGGCAAAGTGAGTTTTCAGGAGAGGGAAGGTAGAGGTGTGAGGGGTAGAATGGGGGAACTGTGGTTAATATGTCTTATATGGCAAAGAAATATTTTTCATAAAAGATAAAATGACAGAGAGAGATGGGGAAGGGAGGGGGGAGGAAAGAGGAAGGGGGAAGGAGGGAGGCAGGAAGACAGGGAGGGAGGCAGGGAGGGAGGCAGGGAGGGAGGGAGGGAGGGAGGGAGATTGAGAGATTGATTTTGAAAAATGAGATCACTTTCCAAAACATACTTGATAGTATTAATACCAACTTAACTCAAGGTTCAGAAGACATAAAGTTTAATTAACTACAAAAGTAAAAGCTTACCATCAAACAGTTTGATGATTTTTCTCAGCACATTTTTCTCTGAAATTTTGACTTTAAAATCAGAGTTTCAGGATGAAATAAATATTATGAACATATTTCATAAAGTAGTCGTTGTAGGTCAGATGTAATGTTGCATACCTATTATTCAGGAAGCATATGGAGGATTGTTACAAGTTCAGGGCCAGCAAGGTCTATGCAGCGAATTTTCGGCTATTCAGAGCCACAAACAAAACAAAACAAAAATAAAAATTCGTAATAAGTACACAGTATATTTTACAAAGGAAAATTAAATTCAGAGAATATAGTTTGATGAAAAGACAAATACAGTGTGATTTAATCTATAAATCTTATTTGGCGCATCTTATTTTTGCATAATTAATATCTAATATAATTTGCTGTATATCTGATTAAATTTTGCTTGTGGAGTAGGAATTCCCATGATTCCCATGGTTTTCTTACATTTTTCTAGCCGTTTATAGACACAAGTATGAGAATCTCATATTCTGGTCTATAGTACCTGCCCCTTTAATGACAAAGTAGCTTGTGGTCACCCTATAATAAATTAGATGAATGCCCATCCTTCATTTAGTTGCTAACAGCCATGGATCCAGCTATGATGACAATAAATCTGTCTCAGTGACCAGATCCTGGCAACTTTTATGGTTCAGGTATATTCTTGTAAATATTTCATTTACGTTTGTTTTAATCTTTATAGTCTAAAAAGAAGCTATAAATTTTTTCAACAAGAAATGGCAACTTAGAGTAGGAAACCTTCTAAAATAATTTGACCATAAAATTCCAACATTATTTTGATTATATCACCTATTGGATAAAAATAACAAATATCATATTAAACTACTATTACTTGTTATTGAAACCATAACATCGACTTATGTTGACTGGCTAGTTAACTCACCACTGGGTTAAAAAAGAACTACAACATATGTTCTTTGTTCTTATATCTTTGAACACTTCACTAATTAAGATAAATTTACTAAAAGCCACTTCAATTTTGTCTCTGTTGAAATTTTGACTCAACTTAAGAACATTCAAGGCTATCAAATTGTACTCCGTACATAATCAAGATGATGTTGGTGTTTTCATCTGGGGGCTACATGGGAACTTTGCCTCTGTACTTTTCATCAAACACCGTAATTTCTTTTGCATAGCTTGAACTCTCCAACCACTACTTCAAATAGGAAGCCTCAGATGAAATAAGAATTGAACACATTTGTAACACAAATAAAATTAAATCAAATAGTCTAAACAGAGACTTTCTTTCACATTTAAACAATATGAGCATTAGAAAAGTGAGTTATATTGATTACAAGAAGGTGTGAGGTTTTAATGAATAATAGGAAATTGATGTTGGGGAATCGTCTGATAAACAAAGCAATTTGATGTTATAAACACAGTCAATAATTTCCTCAGGCATGGCAGCCTAATGCAATTCTACATGATTTTCTCTAACCCTGTTCCCAAGAAAGGCCTTACAGGGCTTTGTGCATCACAGAAAACTGAAAAAGCAATTGCAGGAAATTCTGAAAAATTACAGTTATGTGCTGTTGCTTGAAAATGACTGGTCATGCCTGCGGTTTCTCTGGGTAGGTGCTAATAACTATCTAAAATAATTTTTATAGTCAGTTAGCATCTAGCTGTTTAATTTTGTGGTTGGCCCCAAACTCACTGTTCTGCCATGTGTTAAAAATGCTGTCATTATTTCTGGTGTGTATGTATGGCTTTTTTACTAAAAAGAAAACAAACAGGTATCCATAAGTGGGTGGATTTTTGTCTTGGTCTTCAATTAAGCTTCATTGGTTAACATAATCTGTTTCTATATCAACATCATGCCATTTTTATTGCTATCGTTGTATAATACAGTTTGAAGTTAAGGATGGAGACCTCTTTCAATATTCAGAACTATTATACCTATCCTGAGTTTGTGTGTGTTTGTGTCTGTGTGTTTGTGTGTTTCCATATGAAAATTTTCCTTTCAAAATTTGTGAATACTAAGTTGGAATTTTAATGGGGATTACACTCTGTCTGTAGATTGTTTATAGAAGGATGGTCTTTTTTCTTATGTCATGGAAGATCTTTCTATTTTCTTCAACTTTTTTTCATATAAAGACTGTTGCTTGCTTAGTTAGAGTTATTTAAATATATTATATGTTTTGAACTCAACGTAAGATTTCAGATCATGAGCCTGAGAAAAGAGAAAGTACAGGATAAATTTGAACTCATTGACACAGGAAAAGACTTTCTTGATAGTGCAGGAAATAGGACCAACAATTTAAAAATGAGATTTTCAGTGCCAACCTAAACATCATCAGAGAGGATTTATCCAGCAACTGAAGGTAGCAGATGCAGAGACAAATATTAGGGTGAGCTTAGAGAACTCTGCAGAACAGTGGGAGAAGGGAGGGGTTGGGCACACTGGGAGAACACAGTCCACAGAATCTACTAAGAGTGCTCATAGGGACTCAGAGACTGAATTAGCAATCACAGAGTCTCTATGGGTCTGTACTAGATCCTCTGCAAACACGTTATTGTTTTTTAGCTTGGGGTATTTATGAGACTCCTAACACTGGGAGTAGGGGTATCTCTGACCCATTTACATGATCTTAGGAACCTTTTCCTCTTACCAATTCAGAGGGATTTTGTGTAATATTGTAACTTATTATGCTGTGTTTGGTTGATATTGCTGGGAGGCCTTCTCTTTTCTAAAGGGAAAAAGAGAAGGAGTATATCTGGGGAGAGGGAGACTGGGAGTAGTAGAGGAAGAGAAAACTGTTGATGAAAAGTAATATATGAGAAAAGAATAAAAAAAAAATCTCCTGAAACTGAAAAGCTTCTGTATAGTAAAGGATACTGATGTAGATTCCCCTCTGCATGCTGTAAATATGTTTTATTACCATTGATTAATAAAGAAGCTGCTTTGGCCTATGGCAGGGCAGAAGAGCTGGGGGAAATCTAAACTGAATGAAGGGAGAAAGAAGGCATAGTCAGGGAACTCCATGTAACTGCTGAAGGAGAAAGATGTCAGAAACTTACCTGTGGGCCACACCCTCATGATGATGCATGGATTAATAGAAATTGGCTATTTTAATATGTAAGAGTGAGCTAAGAATATGCCTGAACAATTGGCCAAATAGTTTATGTGTGATTATTTGGGTCTTGGCAGCCAGGAAGCCAACATTAAGTCTCTGCTTACAAAATGGCACCCAATGTTTGACAACATACATCCATATAAAGCCTAAGACAGCTTAAAAAAAAAGGGCTTTTAGACCTACAAAAATGTGAATCTCTTGAAGCTTCTTGGTAGCTGCATATTTTTAGATAGGCTTTGTTTACTGGTGGCAAGCAGAGGCATGCCTCCTTTAAGAGAAGGCTTCCTAACTCAGTATCAACAGGAAAAACGGTATAATTTCTTTAAAAGAAAGCTTGAAGAGAGAGCTGCCAGCACAAACCACTCTGACTCTTTAGGAAGAGTTTGTGAGCAGAGTGTTGCAAATTGCAATATGATAACATAGGCTTGCTAAGTCCCTGGAGCTGGGCTGGTAAGCATGAATTACAGAGGCAGTGAACATACCTCCACCATGCTGGACAGGGTGGAGTCAAAAAATAAATTCATAGCATTAGTCCTAGCTATGCCCACTTAGCATTTAAAAAAAAAAAAGGGCAGAGGTCCTGGTCAGAAAAATCATTACAGATATGCAGGTATAGAGATATGCAATAAAGACAGATTAAGACAAAAATAAACCTTTGAATGGAACACAGAGTACTTAAAAATGCATGTATGCTTAAGAAAAAGATGTATATAGGAAGTTATAGAAAAATAGTTTTAAAAAATAAAACAAAGTCTTTAAAGAGACAGTAAAATTAATATAAACAAGTACAGAAATCATAGATTAAAGGAGTAAAGATGATAAAATAAATATTAAAAAGTAGTAGATTTAAAAACTAAGTCACATAAAGATGGGAAATATACAGAGTCTGGGTTATTATATTATTATGTTCTTTGAACTTCTTGACTGCAGAGAGACATTTGATTCTGGGAGCTGCTAAACTGAACCAATGTATATATTTTAAAGGCATCTTGACTTCAAGTTTGAATCTAAGGTTATATTACTTTGGAAATGAAGTTCTGCTTTTGTTTTCACAGAGGATGGCAACCTATGGATTCTTTCCAGGCTAATGTAGTTTGATGTAACAGGACTCCTGGAAAGGTCTTTGTGAACTCTAAAATTACCTTGCCCAACAAGCAGTAGAAAGCAGTTTGGAGAAAACAATACCCAAATCCTCTAAAAGATTGTTTATAAATATTTATTTTCATTTTAAAAGGTTTTGTTATAAATGTTTAATGGTCACAGTCAATTTCTGAAAAATAAAAATAAAAAAGGGAGATATAATATAGAAATGACAACTTTATATTGGCATGGACTTTGGTCTACTCAGATTGAATTTGTGTATATATATTTCTGCTCTTGTTTAAGGTATTATGTTTATGCTGCTCATTTAAAAATTTAATGTATAATTAAGAAATACAGGTTAATAGTCATCTACAATAATCAAGTTTTTAGTCATGTTAGTTAGGTTTTCTAGACATGCATAGATATATTTCAGTTAGAAATTTCTAACACTTCAAAGACCTACAGAATATCACATTTAAAATGTTTTAAGAACTTAGTCTTTTCTGGACAGTGAGATGTGTCTGTTTCTGACAGTACCAATTACTTGAGGGAGGTTGATGGGCAATGAAGAAACTTGTTATGGAATTTGCTTTCAATGTGACAAGGCTAGTCATTTGGACAAGAAACTGTTCTTGCCTGTTGCTCTTGCTTGATGGCATGCTATATAATCTGGACATATAAGACCCACAGAAAAATGACTCTGAACTTGCCTAAAGAAGGTAAAACAGTCCTTCAGGGTTTCTGCTTCATGAAAGAGTCTCCAAGACACTAAAGAAAGTGAATGACAAACTGCCACTATAGGCAGAGCATTATTTTAAATTTCCTGCTTCATGGAAAAGGTTGCCAAACATATGTGCCTGTAGGATGAATATGGATGTCCCAATGGCAGAGAAAAGCTTTGGGTTACTATCCTAGAAGCAAGATGTCTCTGCCAATTCTAGCATTTTGAAAGTTGCTTACAGTGCAGTTTCTATTTACTTCGGTAATATCCTTTTGTCGTTTTCAATAGCATTGAAGACAGATAGCTATAGCTGTAGTTTTCTTAGTTATAATAAAAGATAAATTTGATATGAAACTTTAGACTTATAAAACTATAACTCTAATTCTTGATAACTGTTTTGAATATATAATTTTACTATGTTAAAGTTAAAATCTACTTAGTCAAAAAAGAGGAGGTTATATGGGATTGCCCTCTGTATGATGTAATATGCTTTATTGCCATTGGTTAATAAAGAAGTTTCTTTGGCCTATGACAGGGCATAATGGAGGTAGGAAGAAGACTAAACAATGCAGGGAGATAGAAGGGAGGAGTCAGGGAGATGCTATGAAGCTGCCAAAGGAGAAAGATGCCAGAAATTTACTGGTAGAGTACAGCTTTGTGGTGATACATAGATTAATAAAAATTTGTTAATTTAAGATGCAAGAGCTAGCTAGGAATATGTGTAAACCAGTGACCAAATGGTGTTGCAATTAATATAGTTTCTGTGTGATTATTATGGTCTGGGCAGCCAGGAAACCAAGGTGAAGTCACTATTTATGGGACATCATCATTCAAACAAGAGGCAGCCAGCAGAATAGTAAAAGACCTTCAGCAGTTATGCATCTAATATAAGGTTGGTATCTTTTAAAACCTATAAAGAATTAAGAAAAAAACTGGACATCAATAAAAAATAACCAATTAAAATTTAAAATTAGGTACAGAACTAAACCAAGAGCTCCAAAATGCAAATGTCCAAGAAACATTTAAAAATGTTCAGCAGCTTTATGCATCAGGGAAATGCAAATTAAAATTCTTTGAGATTTGTTATTACCCCAATCAGAACAGCCATAGATTAATAAAATAAATAGCAATAGTTTCTGGCTAAGATGAAGAGACAGGAATTATTATTTGTCTCTGACATGAGTGCACTATGGAAGATATAACCAATAAAAAATCAGTTGGAGGCTTCTGTAGGAAGCTGTGATTTAATTGACCTCAAGATCCAACCTTACCATACTTGGACACAAAAACCCAAAAATTCTATGTTTTACTGCAGACATACTTGCTGATCCATGCTAATTGACAATCCTGTCATAATGGCCATAAATTGGGAATAGTTGACATGCTATTAACTGATGAATGATAATGAAAATTCAGTAGATTTACACAATGTAGTATTATTCTGCTGTTACAAAAAGTGAAATTGTTGAATTTTCAGGTTAATAGACAAAGTTAGAAATAATTATTCCAAATAATGTAATTTAGCCCCAGATATGTATGTTTTAATTTGAATAACCACAGATATTTGGTAGCAAGTAAGGGACCAGGAGTAAAAAAAAAAAAAAGGATCTTCCAGCAAAGGGGTCAAAGAATATATTATACAAAATGATGAAGGGGAGTTGAGTACAGGAAGATTAAAAGTGGAGATAATAAGGTATGGTACAGGTGGGAATTTGGGGAAAGATAACTAATACTAAACACCTTTATGAAAACTTCTTAAAAGCCTGCTATCATAGAAGTTCCCTAAAATATATACATATATAAAAGAAATTTAAGTGCAGTTGATATACAATGGAGGAGACAGCATCAGAACTAGTCATTATATGTTACCAAGGGAAATACCAAATGCTAGGAATGGATTGCATCTTTTTGAGCCATTGGCCAAATGGGTCTCAGAACCCTGCCATGTCCTCAAATACTTTGTTGCTGAAGACACCACATACTTACAGCAGAGAACATGGATAAACCTAATGGTACTCAATTAAAGTTTTACGCTACTGCTGGTAATTATGGTTCTAGAAGGTAAAATACATGCTACTAGGGGAGAAAATTAATCATGTCTCACTGAGATATGAGGTTTGCTCTGTGTTTTTGTTTGTTTGTTCATTTTAAAGACAGAGTTTCTCTATAGCTTTGATTACTGTCCTGGACTCATTTGGTAGACCAGGCTGGCCCCTAACTCACAAAGATCCACCTGTGTCTGCCACTCGAGTGCTGGGATTAAAAGTGTGCACCACCACCACCCGGCTACTACTCTGTGTTTTTCACTCAATGCCTCTGGTACTGGAATGTGAAGAGAAACAAAATATTCTAGGTTGTAATAATTAGATATTCAACACAATTGCTCACCCCTCTCCTCTGTCTAAAATGTAAGACTATGCTTTGGTAAATCTGGTGAGCAATAAGCCACAGACTCACTTACTTCATAGGGGAAAATATTTAACAAGGTTGCTTGATATTCTTTAACTCAGAAGACTTCAAGAAGAAATCTTTATAAGTTACTTTTACACATTTCAGTTACATATTTTATTTTCCTACCTAAAGTTATCATAAGTGGAATTTTATTTTAATTGATGAGCATAGTTTACCACTCATGGAAACCCTTAGTCTTCAGTAGACATTGACAATTAGGTATATTAGAGAATATATCAATATCATAAAATTTTATTTTGTTTGAATGTGTTGTTAGTTCTTGTTTGTTTTTTGTTGTTGTTTTTGTTTTGACTTTTTTTTAATCTGGTAATAGATTCTCTGGATGTAGCTCAGCTTGCTCATAAATTAGTGGTATTGTGACCTCCTCATCCTGAGTTCTGGGATTAAAGGTGCATATTGGTAGAGTTTTCATTTTTGTTGTGGAGGAATTTTTTCCAGTGTAGACTTAAAGGTTCTTAAGGTATCACTAATTAAAATGCATCATTCTCATTGCTATTACTATGTTGCTGTTGTTGTTTTAAAATCAATTGAAGTGTTATATTCTTCTAATATGTTATAGATTTTATCTAATAGCTTTGGAGACCCTGTTGATGTACAGATTTATTATATTTAAAAACATATTATTAATCTAGCCAGAATCACTGTTTTTTTTTCAGTATGGCTATTGGGCTTCATTTGAAATTGTGACCATAATTTGTTTTTTCCTGTGAATTACAAATAAATAAATAAATAGAGTCCCATTTTTTTTTTTTTGTGATACTTGCTTTCCACTTCCTTGGCTTCCAGTTTTGTTTATACAAATCTTATCTGTTCAAACAGATTGCAAATACTTGGCTGCACAAAGAATGTTAAAGAACCTGGGTACCCTGGAGCTACGCACAGATACATCAAGCACCTTTCTAGAGAGATGGTTGTTAAAAGTCCAAAAGAGACATATCTTGCCCTCCAGCTTTAGATTGATCTTTTTTTTCATGTTTATATATTAAGAGGACCAGCCTTTGAATATATGAACTTGTAAGAAATAAAATATGTGTCTGTTCTTTGTAGCCCTTATGATTTCCAGGTCCCACAGTAGACAACTTACACAATTATCAATAATTAAATAAATACATTGTTGTATGTGGTGAAACATCTTTAATATCAGCACTCAGAAGGCAGGAGAATTCAAAATCAGTCTTTCTAAATAACAATTTCCAGGTATGTCAAAGATACTTAGCTAGATCATCTCAAAGAGACAACAACAAAAATGAATACAATATTTTGTATTAAAATAAAAAACTTAAGTGTTTGAACGAGTTGTTACTTTTCAGTGGACATGGGTCTCTCCTAAATGTCCATAGTCTCATAAAAATATGCATTGAACTCAAATATCAATTATTACTAAAAAGGCTCTTAAAGCAAAAACTCTTAAAATATGTACAGTTTACTATTTTAGTATAATGGACATTCTTTTAAGTATTATCTATTATCAAATGTTAATGCACAGGTACATTTTTATGTATATTCATCAGTACCTCTAATCTTCATTCTTAAGCTTTTACTGTTGAAACACTACAGTTACTTGAAATAGTGCATTACTCTATTTCAAAGTAATCTCATAAATATAGCATTAAGCTATTTTTGCTTTGGCTGATATCTGTTAAAATTTTGTTTTGTGTATTTTTCATTAATATTTGTCTTCACTTATGTGTAATTTTCAGATATTAAATATTGTGAATAATGTTCCTCATGATGTTTCTCAAATAAAACACGATATTTTATATTTAGGTCTACATTTTACAAACACATTGTTGAGATAAAATTCATAATGTAGAAAATGTTATTTTCTGAGTGGCTATTTAAAATATCTACTTTGACCCTTCTTTGGCATTAAAATTGTATTTAATCTAGGAACACACTTTCATCCAAACTGAAAGGTGGAAAGCATATTTAAATTAAAAAGTTGAAATCAAGGAACTTTTGCATCACCTGGCATTCAAACTCAAGTGAAGGCAGCAAAATATGGTAACGCTGGCCAGTTCTCAGGGGAAATAATGCTCATGCGTGAAGCATTGAGATGCTCATCTGCACCTGACATTATGCTGAATTAGATGCTGCATGACAACATGGAAGAGCAGAAAGATAATAGATTGGAATGACTTGTTCTCATCTGAAGAACCATTTATGCTAATTTGTCTTATATATTACAAAAAGAATGTCTGATTATGACATAGGAAATGTTCCTTTTCTGTCTCACAGGACTTTTTCTACAATGTCAAATGTTATTATATATGCACAGGTTTCCTCTTTATGCATTGTAAATCTCAGATGTCTGCTTCTTAATGTCAAACAATTAGAAAAATCATTTGAAGACATATGAAGAATGAAAAATAGAAATTTATGCAAGGTTGAACTTCCTGCATGCTGTCAGGCTTCTAGTGACCTGCTATAAATAAATTTATTGGGTGAAGTTAAGGAGACTGTCTGCAGTGGAGTAGGTGTGAGCACCTGACCACAGGCTTCTCTCTCAGAGTACACTGTGAGGAGGTCTTCTTATCTTTCAACTGGTGCTTGAGTTAGTGAAGGTGGGTCTTTCAATATTTGATTTACAGTTACTACACTGTAACAAATATAGGTGCACTAGGGATAAACACTGATTTCACTGATAGTGGTCCCACCAACTGCCCATGCCACACAACTGTCACCCTCATTCAGAGGGCCTAGTTTGGTCTTATGCTGGTTCCTCAGTGAGCTCCCACTAGCTTGAGTCAGCTGTTTCTGTGGGTATCCCAATCACAATCTGTCTCCCTTGCTTACAGTGTGGCTCCTCCCTCTCTATGACAGGACTCCAGGAGTTTGGCCCAGTGCTTAGCTGTTAATCTCTACATCTGCTACTATCAGTTACTGGAGGAAAGTTCTATGATGACAATTAACATGCTTAAATATTTAAAAAAAAACTCACTCAGATTGAGGGTGGTGGCGCATATCTTTAACTCCAGCGCTCAGTAGCAGAGACAGGCAGATCTCTGACTTCAATGACAACCTATTAGACAAAGCAAGTTCCATGAGAGCAAAGACTACACAAAGAAACTCTCTCTAAAACTAAAAAACTACATCAACATAATTTTTAGAAGCCATAAATTAAGTTTATCATCATTGTAATTTCTTTCCTTTATATTTGAATATTTTGTTAAACCAATAATTTAAATTTTGAAAAGGGATTCGAAAATTAGGGGAATAAATATAGTATTTTTGCCCTATAGAAGTACTTATTATAGGCTTATGTCTTACAGGAATAGGAACTTTTTCCTATTATATAAAGTCATTTTGAAGTTACAATATCAGAACTTCATGTGTACAGAAACAGAAAATGTTTTAATCTCAAAGATATGGTAGGGATCATCTAAAATTTGAGGCAGCTAAACTTCTTCATAAATTCCCATTATGCACAGGGTGGTAGCTATAACTCAGAGTGAGTATGTATTTATATATTCCTGAACTTAGTTTTAAAATTACTTTTAGCAGTAACGAAACTTCCTACAAAGATAAAATGAAGGATATTCTGACTATAAAATCTAAGTTTTTATATACTATGTGTATGTTTTCCTAATAGTTACTTATTTCCTACTCACTTTTATAATTGATATATATTATATAATGTGTTATATTATAATTCTATAATATAGGTTATAATTGACTGCTCCTAATTTTATCGTCTTTAATTCATAAGTCTCTCCGATTATATGCAGCAAGAAGAAAATTGAAAATCACTTTTTTTTTTGTTTTTTTGAGATTGAGTTCTATATATTGTGGGCATTTGTATACATGATTTTATTAAAGATTGATAAATTACATACTAGAATCAAAACTTCAGGAGTGGAGTGTAATGAGTTTTAGTTGACATATTAAAAGCTTAGCTACACATCAGGGAACTCTTTTGACATTACTGTTCCCACTATGACATAATGCATGGCCATCTTTCCTACTGCTTATGTTCTCCTAAAACAGCCATAACGAAATTGCTACTGACTATAACTAGGGAAAAATTAGAACTTAAAAAATAATAAAAAAAATCCAACTTCATTGTTAATACTTTTAAATACCAACTTGTTATATCATACTCTATGATCAGTTCTGAAAACAAACATACAGAAAAGCACAATTATTCAGAATGAGCAGTTTGTATTTATGCATACACACACACACACACACACACA
>NC_022030.1:32618718-32626001 GCF_000317375.1 Microtus ochrogaster
TTGGCGCCTTCCCATCTCTTCCTTCAAATGGAGCCAGGAGAGGCCTGGTATCTTGGTCCAGTCTTTGCTGTGACTGACTCTCTGGGTGAATCTCTTCAGTGTAGAAGCAGGAACTGTCCTGTCCAGATGAACTCCTCAGCACCGAACATAGACACCTGGTAGTCCAATGCCCCGTGGACAAAAGGGAGAACTTGGGGGGCAGGGCGGGGACGAGTAGGACACAGGACACCCTGCTGCCAAAGCTGGAGGTGCAGGTGCTCCCTTTCGGGGGTCCCTGAGGCCTGCCCAGTAGGCAGGCACTCACCACTCTGAGTGGGCAGCCCCAGTGTAGGAGCAGAAAACTGTTCCCAAGCAAAGGACCCAGCAGAAATCTCAGGCTTGGGGGGGGGAGGGTCGTGTGCAAGAAAGACAGCCCTGCAGAAGAAGCTGGGGGAGGGGGGACTGTGCTCTCTTCCAGGACAATCCGCCCCTGGATAGCACACACTCACCCCTCCAGATGGAACTCCACAGCACCTAAGCAGGGCTGCTGGGTAGCTCATTGATCTGGGGACAAAAGGAAACACGAGGCAGGCAAGGGGAGATCCAGAAGAGCACAGGCACCCCTGGAGCACAAGCTGAAGGTGCCCGGGCTCCCTTACAGGGGTCCTTGAGGCCTGCCCGGTAGGCAGGCACTCATCGCTCTGGGTTGGTAGCCTTAGTATAGGAGCTTAAAACTGTTTATGAGCACTGGTCCTAGCATACAGCAGGGCAGGGTTGGGGTGGTGCTGGGGGGCTGGGTTGTGCGGAAGAAAGACAGCCCTGCAGAAGGAGCTGGGGGAGGGGGGTTTGTGCTCTCTTCCAAAGTCCGCCCCTGGATAGCACACACTCACCCGTCCAGATGGAATTCCTCAGCACCTAAACATGGACGCCTCTAAAATATTTATATCAATATAGACTATTATAAATCAACTTTGGTAATTAAATCAAAGACAGGGACACATATCACCTCCAGATTGCTCCCTACTGTTTCCAAATTTGAGGTTCCTGGACTAACTTTAAGTTCTTAAGTTGATATAATTACTTACCATAAAAATATGACTAAACATACATGCATTGCAGTGAACTGTGGATATTCTACACACGGACCCTTGACACACAGCAGATGGTGATGGGAATGGTAGAGACAGACAGTGCAGGAACCATTCTCTAATGAGAATGCTCACGTTGGGCTTAGATTTAGATATTACTGAAGAATAAATTTTTACAGAAAATGTATGCTTTTACAGCTCATGCCAAAGGATTCTGTTCCAAATAAGTTAGTCCTAGAGGACTGAGAAACAATATGGCATACAGGAATGATTTATTCCCCACAAATCATTTTTTTATGAGATAACTACAGTAGGCAATTTCACAGAGAAAAGCGACTGGTGATTTTCACCAACTAGATGGTTTAAAGGATTAAAAGGTGATCGCATATTTTGTATACAGACTCAAATGTCTTTTGTCACCTTCTTTTATTTATTTCTATAGCTATTGTATATTTAAATCTTTTTATTTAAAATAATTTTTATGCAACATATTTTGACCATGTTATCCACTCCCAATCCCTTATGGAAAACTTCTGCTACAAAAACTTTCTAATATATATACATATATGAAAATAATTTAAATGAAGTTACCAAATAATGGTAGAGTTACTACCTTAACTAGAAATTCTAGGTCACCTTTTAAAATATATAGTTCCTAGAAAGGGTGATATAAAATAATTTTAAACCAGGTCCAACATCACAGGCACCTGTAATCTAAGCACTTTGTACATGGAAGCAGGAGGCCCCTGTGGTTATTTCATTGAAATACCTATTTTGGAAACTTGTAAGTTAATAACCACATAAAAGAAACAACATACATTATTTATGAAAGATTTGTTTAATTATTATGCATCAAAAGTTTCTGGTAACATACTCTTTTATAATAAGTGCTAAAATAAAATGTTTTTCATATTTGATTAGGCTATTTTATAAAACCAATAAAAAGAGAATGGATTAATACTACTTGCAACACATGTAACGAAGAATGATAAATATTACTAATGTATAAAGAATTTTTTTACTGGGCCATAAAATTGAAAGAAAACAGAGAAACATATTTATTATAAAATATTGTAATAAAGTTACAAAATTAATGTTCTGCATTTGTTTTTATCAAAATAAAGATTGAACACAAAATCAGATCAGTACAATTAAAGAACTAATAACAGTGAAAGTGTTTTCCAAGATAGAAGTATTATGATCTTAAATGAGAGTTTATGATTTATTGTTTCAAAACAGTGTATTTCTTTATAAGTGTTCGAAAAAAACAAAAAAAAGAATTATCTCACAATATCAGTTAATATTAAAGGCATAAAAATATTTCAGTTATAAATTATCATTGTGAGAACATAGTATTCTCTAGACAATGACATCAATAAGTAAGAAACTTTTACAGTAATATCTGTTCCAGAACTGTTTTCACTAGCCAAGATATGAACTGATATGGGTGTCCACCAGAGAAGAGTACATAAATTCCCTTAACAATTAGGAGTTCGTTTTCTCTAGTGGACTCAGATAAGATCATGATAATGACCCAGCAATAGGGGAATGCCACAATCTGTTTCCTCCGTTCTAATACTTGCTCTACCATCTACTAATTAGCTCTGATTAAAAAGTAAAACCTCTTTGAATATAGCATTTTTTATTCTTCTGATTAAAACTCCACAAATTTTCCAAAAAACAAAAAGAAGACATGAAAAAATAGGGTCTCAAGCTTTAAAAAGGGGACTTGATTCTCTCAAAAAAAAAAAATAAAGAAAAAACATAAATATAAAGTAATAGCCCTTAAGAGATTAAGACATAAATTTAACATTTCTGTGTGAAATAGGTAGTAAAAATCACTATTTCAGTTTGTTTCCACTTTTCAAATTCTTCTGTTAAATATCTGAAGTAAATAATACTCATTCAATATGTGACATAAAATATTATCTTAGCTTGTTTAGTAGAAATTAAATGGAAAACGAGGGTAAGATTAGAGACAAATTATTAATTTCTCAATAAAACTTAAGCTCACATGTGCATAAATACAAGTAGCATTTTGTCACATAAGGATAGTTTCTCAAAAATACATAGTAAAGTGCTTAATAAATGATACTGAACAATGAATAATTTTTCTCGCTTTGCTTAACAAAAATTGTATAATAATTGAAATTTGAGATAATGCAATTCCTCTGCTCTTTCTTCTGAGCCTTTCGACTGAGTGCTGAGGACACATGAGGATGACAATGATTGCTTCAGTGGGTCAGGACTTTCTGCCCTATCCCCATCAGAGGAAGCTTTTATTAAAGAATGGGCCACTTATTATAAATCATTATTCCTATTCATGCGCTGTTAGTAAGAATGATAGTCAGTTCAGAGTAGTACAGAGCTCAGTGATTTCCTAAATCACAATGAGCCAATCAAGAGTTCTGCCGGTCAACTCAACCCCAGTTGCTTGAAATCATCTTTGTCTTACAGTAGGCCTGTATCCGAAACTTTTCATGTTGTGGTAAAGTTGCACTAGTTAAAGTATGCTTTTCTCAAGTTATCATGGTATGCTTTAAATACCAGCTCCAGCATAGTTGTAAAGTAATCTCAATAAATATATGGCATTAAAGACCTGCTTCCTACTGAGCAATATATTGACAATGAAATTTCTCTCTAAAGTTGTTTTACTTAGGAGTTATTATGGTTATATTTTAGCCATTAAATTGGACTAAGAACACTACCTGATATACAAAATGAATTAGCATCTGGTATTGTTATTTTCATATCATGTCATTTAGTGTCCGTTTATGAACATTTTTTTCTTATTTTACATTTTCCCTTTTGTTTTTATATTAATTATTTTATTTGTATACCATTTGCCAAACCACTGCTTTTTAAAAACATATTATAAGAATAAAACTAATGATAATAGAAATATGCATATTATATTTGTGAAACAAATACTATTGTAGCTAGGCATAGTTTTAAACATTTGTAATCCCAGTATTCAGGAGTTATTAGCAAGAAGATTTTGGCTTTAGTGAAAGCTTGAGTTACAAAATGACCCTTCATCAAAAACATAATAATTTAAAGAATATTGTTCAACATACTAATTATAAATGATAGTGAACAAGAGAGATTACATAATGATAAATTTTAATTATAAACTCACTGTCATTTCTTCAAAGAAATATGCATGAATACTTTCACGGATAACAACTCTATATTACTGAAAATGGAAAGTTGAACTTAAGTGACAGAAGGCTGGTAGACACAAGCTGATGCTCAATCCTTTAGAGCTTTAATATCTTTAAAAATAAAGAAATTATAGTACCAGATATCATGACCCACACCTAATCCCATCACTCAGGAAAGGGGGTGACACTATGAAATATTACTAAATCCAGGAAGGAAGGGAGAGGGGGAAGGGAAAGACAGATAGCTACTCACAGAGAGAGAGAGAGACAGAGAGACAGAGAGACAGAGAGACAGAGAGAGACAGAGAGACAGAGAGACAGAGACAGAGACAGAGAAGGAGAGAGGGAAAGGAAGGAAAGAAGGCAGGAAAGAGGAAAGGAAGAGGAGAGAGACATAGAGAAAGAAAAATAATGGAATATTTCCAGATTAAAGACAAAGCGATAGAGATTGTATCTCAAAGTTAGTCAAAATTGTTATACAAATGTTAATGAAATATTTAATAATTTTGAGTGTTGAATGCATAAAAGATGCCAATTCTTCATGGCTAAAATGCATTGACTTTTTGTTAGTATGCCATTATAACATGTTGTCTTTTTCTTATATGTCACTCAAGCATATAAACTGTTAAATGTGATGCCTTAAGCCTAGATATTGCAAATATATAGTACATATGTGTATATACATACATGAAGGAAAAAGGAAATCTAATATGGGAAAATCAAAGTTAAAATTTGATAGATGAAGAGTTTTCTATGCATTAAAAGTTACTATAATGGTTTAAAAATTAAAAATATTTTAAACAAAGCATAGTGATCACTAAGAATTTTCATGTAAAGTAGATTTTGGAGAAAAATTAGGACTGGCAAGAGGGGGTAGGGAATAATTCAATCAATTTGATAAGAAAATGGAGAAAAAGCAAGTGAAGAATTATAGTTTTGAAGATGCTAAAATGACAGGCAATGAGAAAATGAGGTTTGTAGACAGACATGTTGAAGGAATTAAAGATACTGACAGGAGCAAGTTACTAATGACTATTCCATGTAGGAGTAATAATTTCCTCTGTCTAATGTCTGAAAATATTGATAAACCAGCAGGGTTGGAATAGTCTAAATTAATGTTCTAAAGCAGAAATTCTGAAATGAAAGAAAATATTCTAGGTGATAATTTACTGGCCAGTGTGGACGTAAGTTCTTGTACATGAAAACACAGAGTGGGTAAGTGTTAGCAATGAGTATGGTAAGTGGAACAGTAAGCATCTTGATACACAATGATCTGGAGGTGACATGGACAAACAGGAACCACCAGTCTTCTGTATTCAGCCTTAGTGTTTTCAGAATTGTGAGTAGGCTATGGGACACAGACTGCTCTATATAATTCCAATACTCATTTAGAGCATAAACGGTGAAAGATAACACAGGAAAACCTCCTGCTGATGGAAATTTCAAAAGATATTAAGGAAGAATTTTTCATCTCAAAATACATGTGAAAAACTTCAAGTAAAGAATATGTTTTCATAACTGGCTCTTAAGGGAGAGTGTAAACAGAGACTGTGCATTCATTTCTCAGTTGCTGGGACTCAAATATTCATGAAGATTAATTACAACACTGTCTAACCAAAGGCTCAGGCATATTCATAGCTAGCTCTTACATCTTAAATTAAGGCATTTCTATTAATCTATGTATTGCCACGAGGCTGTGGCTTACGGTAAGGTTCTGACATCATTCTCCTTCAGCAGCTACATGATGTCTCCCTGACTTTGCCTTCTTTCTCTGTGCATTCAGTTTACTTTTCTCACCCACATATATTCTGCCCTGCCACAGACAAAAGCAGCTTCTTTATTAACCAATGGTAATAACACATATTCATATCAGACAGAGGGCAATCCCACATCGGGAGAGATGATGTAATAGAGAATTGGTAGTCCACATATGTTCCTAAGAAGACTGATAGTTTGAAACAATGTTACTCCCACAGACACAGAATAGAACAATAGTAAAACTGTGATTCTTGGTGTTATGGTTGGGGAGCAGAGGTTATTCATTCAGGTGGGAGATTGGTTGTTTCACTTTACCTTATAGCTACACAGGGAATGAGACGTGAAAGCTGCCCTATGAATCTAATAATAGAGACTAAGCATAGAGTCACTCTTTGGAGGGTCACAGTTACTCTATATTTGTACCTTTTTACACTGAGTCTTCACAAAAAACAAACTGGGGATGTCTGGAGTGAAGAAGTGAGCTCGGGTCTAACATGCCCCTTGTTAATGGAGCACTGTGATATGAAAGATGGAAAATATTATCCTCACAAAGGGTAAGATGAGTCTATCTACATTTGCCCAATAGTTTCTTGAATTTGAGAGTGAATACTGTTCTTTAATCATTCTGTGAACCTTTATCCAAGTCTTGCATATTTTCACGATCTTTCCCAATGGTCAAGAAACTCATTTAATTACAGGAATCAAAGAAAATTCCGTGTTTGGCACAGGATGCTGAATATATAATTTATGTTCATTAAGTGCTAATAGTACATGGGTGATAGTAAACAATTTAGAAATGAATATTTGTAATTTTTAAGTTTTAGAGATGGAGATAATTTTTTATGGTATGTCAATGGTGTTTGTTCTTATTCGCACACAAAGGAAAATAGTTCTAAGATTTTACAAGAGGAGTTTTCATTTTTGGCTACTGGCATTTTTAATGTCAGAAAAATTGTTTTTAATTCGACTATTTATTGAGTAGTAAATATACAGTAGTAAAGGTTTGATTTTCACATAGCACTTCATATGAATTTATATCATGATTTGCAGGAGACTGAATTAGTGAAGTAAGTCACAGCAATACTTGAGGAAAAGCAAATCAAATACCAGAAACCATCCAGACACATGTTCCATGATGAAGACATTGATGACCATGCTGACAAATAACAGAGTGCATGGGGGCTCTTCAGAAATGACAGCCTTCGCATACAAACATGGCTCACAGAATGCAGGATGCAGGATGAATTGCACTAAAGAGAGATTATAGGATAATGGCCTCATTTACTTGCTTCAG
>NC_022030.1:32627281-32637274 GCF_000317375.1 Microtus ochrogaster
CTGGGTCCTGGGGTAGGTTGATCTCGAATTTCCTGAGAAACCGCCACACTGATTTCCAAAGTGGTTGCACAAGTTTGCATTCCCATCATCAATGGATAGTGTACCCCTTACTCCACAACCTCTCCAGCAAAGGCTATCATTGGTATTTTTTATTTTAGCCATTCTGACAGGTGTAAGATGGTATCTCAAAGTTGTTTTGATTTGCATTTCCCTAATTGCTAAGGAGATTGAGCATGACTTTAAGCTTACAATACTTTTATATATAATGTCATTGGAAAATGCATTAGTTGTAAAATGTAAATGTGGGCAAGTATGATGCAAGCCACCTTAATACTTGGAAAATATATTTTGTTAATTTCACACTGATTAAAGTTTAAGAACACTCAGAAGGTTGGATAAGATAATCATATTGGGTATTGAGAATGAGAACAGTTTTCTCTCCAAATTTATACCAGAATGTAAATATTTTGGGAGTTTCCAACCTGAAAGTTACTAAACGTTAATTAACTAAACTTTAATTAACATTGATTCAGCATTCCCACAATTCTCTTGGCATAAGTTAGAGAGAACAGATGTCAAGATTTCATTAGAATGTAATGTGTCTGTTTTTGTTTGTTTCAATATACAAAGTATATTAAAACACTTCAAAGATATTTAGTTCAAAACAAATTTGATGTTAACTTTAATCAAATATAAAAATTGTAGTTGAAGTAGAAGACTTTGGCATGTAATCTTAAATTTATAAAATAACTTTTAAAGTTATTTTGAAATATTTTATGCAATATTTAAAGGGTAAAATCATAAGCTGTTATGAATAGGACCCCAAATGATCATAATATCCATATTATTCCCTTAAAACTTTACAATTATTTAAACATCACAAACTATTAGGATTTGTATTACAGCTGAAAATACCTTAGTATTTTACAGCTAAAATTTTACTGCTGGTTATTGCAGTAATTTTAGGGTATCATTACAGGATACTATTCAAGAGTAGTTACAATATTTTTATTTAAATTATAGAAATGTTAAAATGTCAAATAGAATTTGTATGGCAATAACATACATTGAAACTTCATTTATTCATTTAATCAATTAGAATTTATAAGAATGAATGCATAAGTCACTATTCTTTATGACTTTACCATCTTCAAATTTCATGATCTATTCATTTTATCAGACTTTAGGAAACAAATTTGAGAATAATTATTGATTAATCAGCATTGACTTGGACAATCTAATTATTTACTTTGCACATCACAAATGTGACAAAGCATAATTAAGTCAGATTATGTGAATATTTATTTTTCATGATGTTCTTGTTTAGAAACACATTGGGGTTTGGTGAATAAATTATTGTGAAAACCATACAATTTAAATTACCTGAACTATTCTAAGAAAGTATTGAATAAATAAAGTTATTAATATAGTTTAGAGAAGGTAATATGATAACATACATTTAAAATGAAAACAAACAATTTACTCATGGTTGCATGGCATCTATTTGATATTCACTATTGACTTCACAAACAAAATTATACATGATAAACATACAGTATACAGACAAATTTTGCTTCTCCTGTTCAATATTTCACTAGATTTTTGTGTGTTCATATTATTATTTAAAAAACTAATTCATGTTAGTGAGTAATGATCTGAGGATTTTATTATTATTAGGTCTAGGTAGGCAGAGATGGGCACATAGTCATACAGTTCTCTTTAAAAACCCAATATCTTAATAAAAAATTGTCAAGTTATTCCATAAAAAGATGAAATCTGATCTCCATAATGATTTAGATGATGTGTGTTTCCTAGTTCACTGGAAATTAATGTAACTTATTTATGATATCATTACAAAAATGTTTGCTGTCCTCTGTGAGTTCAAGACCAGCCTGGTCTACAGAGCTAGTTCCAGGACAGGCTCCAAAACCACAGAGAAACCCTGTCTCGAAAAACCAAAAAAAAATAAAAAATGTTTGCTGTATTTTATTTACCATGATATTAATCAATAGTTCTCTTTTGCTTTGGAAAACTCTCACTTAAAAACCTCTGTCTTTAATTTTATTTTTCTTGGAGTAAATGGTTTATTTGACAGACTCCATTAGAATTTTAATTTTACTACTTCAGTTCTATATTGTTTGAGTCTTCTTATTTTATACTTTTAGTTTTGTGACACTTGTTTGTATTTTGTATGCTTTCTTGACAATGTTCCTGAGTTTGGAGTCTGCTTTCATATAGAAGTAAGTATTCTATTTCCTTTTTTGGTAAATGCCAAATGTCTTTTTGAATATTTGTATATTGTTTTCACAATGAACCCCTTTAAATCTGTTCTTTCTGAAGTCTGCATAGCTATTCTTCTTCTATGAAATGGCTATTTCTTTCTTTCTTTCAAGCTATGTGTTATAGGATGCAATAAACTTAATCTATGAAAGGTTTTTGTAAAAAGAGCCTGGGAATTTTTCGCCCATCCATAGTCTTGTCTGTGTACAAAGTTTCTGTGTGAATGAATGAGCAGTCAGTCATACCCAGGCACCACTGTCTCACATATCTGCATGTATTGCAAGTTCAAGTGGTACATATTAATAAACATGATTTTCTCAGATGATTGTAGCTTGATGAAATCTGAATCTAGTTTCATTCCTATTACAATGAACTTAATTTTACCTCCTACCTACCCCTTTATTAAAACACATTGGTAACAGGAATATTATTCTTGTAGTAGACTGAAGTTTGTCAACTCTTTTCTGATTTCTCTATGCTGATCAACATACACATGCTATAAACAAATGATTATATGATCCTAAGAATAATTCTGTAGTAAATTTTATAAATTATGAATATCTTACAGCAAATCAGCAGAATTTTTATCTCTTTCTCTTTTCTTACTTTTTTTCTTGGATTCAGGAAGCAAAATACCATCATCAAAAGTATATTATTTATCTAATATTTGTATAATGAGAGGTTATCTATCTACTTCATCAGTGAAAAACAATATATCTTAGGCTGATCATTAACATATTTAGTACAATAATTGTCTAATGCATGGGGTTATGGATTTGATCTCCAGCACCATACAACTGTATTGTGGTACAATCCTTTAATCACAACACTGAATATACAAAGGCTCAGAAGTTTAAAGTTACCCTTGATTATGTACTGAGTCTATGCGACATCAGATTAAGCTTCAAGGAACAAAGCAAAAGCTTTCGTACATCTAAAAATTCTACTTACATGTTCAATTTGCTTAGAATCTTGGGAAAATTGGGTAATTTGGAATGAAGCATCATAAAAAATAACAAACATAACTTAATATGTAATTTTTTAAAGAATGTTAATAAATTCACTTAGTAACCACATGGAGTGACTGTGCACATAAACATATTAATATACAATTACCTGTGGATATATGGTAGAATATGTTTAGTATAACTCTAGTTAACCATACACAAAGAAACTATATGTCTCCCAAAAAAGAAAATTGGCTCATTTGTACTGTATGTCCACATAGTTAATATTAAGAGTACTTGAAGTCATATTCTTCAAGTATATTTAAGAAAAGGTTAAGTTCAAGACAATGCATTTAACTGAACAATGTTCCTGAGTAGTTGAGTTATAATAATGAAACAAACTGTCTTTTGTCAGACCAACCAAACTTCAGAGAATAGCAAACAAATCTTTAGATAATGCATTTCCTAGGTTAGAGAGAGTGTCCCCTTCCCCTGCCACCAGAAGTGTTCAGAATGTAGCACATCACAACCTCAATTCAAAGAGCTGTAGTGAGAACCATTACAGGGGATCAGTTTTCTATTCTTCCCTCTGAAGCTCTTTCTCCTTCCAACTACATAATAAAAAGTTGACAAGGAACCTTAACTTTGAAATCAGAACTTCACGTTCTGAAGGTATAAATAATTTCAGTCATTATTTGGTCAGTGAGGGTCTCAGCAGAGGGGCAGAGAGAATATTGTCCAAGCCTTGTGTGTTCAAGCCTGTGTGTTAAGAAGGGAGAACAGGTGAATCAACAGTGAAATGTCAAGTCCTCTTCTCTGCCACTGCTTTAATTCTGAAGTCAAATGATTTCCCAGAAACCTTTCTTTATATTGAGTTTCTTACAATAGTGTCACATATTTACCCAAAATTTGATTCACAATTAGATTAGCTGTCTAGGAATGGCTACCATTTTCCATTTTCTAACCAATACTGTTATTCAAAGCAGCAGCTAGACAGCAAAACCATTTCTGAATGATTTCTACCATTTGCCCTGTTTCCTGTGCTTACATTATTTTAGCATTTGTCTCTTCTTAGACATTTGATATTTGGTAATGGAAATTTCTATTGTGGTTCATAATTCATGGCCTATTTGACACATAATAGACCAATTACAGGCATACATTGATGAAGCAAAAAGGGAAGAGAATGATTCAGGGAAAAATATAAAGGAAATAAAAGGTTTACGAGCAGATGCCTGTTATAATATCTCTACTGACTAATCATTCTTAAGCCTTTTTTTAATTTGAAAAGTTGAACATTAGTAGGTAAAGTTGTGCAATGTAGAATGGGGAGTTCTATATTGTTAGTATTCTAAACAGGACATTTTTCTTCTGAAGCCATTGCACTGATTTCTTGGAATTCCTTTCTCATAATGTATCATATTCATATTCTGAATAAAAAATAGCTCTTTTTCCTGGAGGTAACCACCTGACTGCTTATTGGCATCAATCAATTTTTAAAAGCGGAAGTTGACAGTACTTGTAAAAAATTTCTTCATCTGTGGGCTCATTTGCCAGGTATTTTAAATGCTCTGTTAAATAGAAGTGCCATGCAATGCATGGACATACAAATGGCTTTCACTTGTCATTTGTAAACTTTTCTACAGGAGAAATTGGTTTATATCTTATTTATTGCTAAATCCATAAAAAATTTTTGCATAAGTTTTATTTTTAAATTTAAACTGAATGATTGAATTGGTGTTGCTGTCATCACTATTTTATATTATTCTATGGATGAAATATACTAACATGAATATAATATTATCATGTTTTGAAGTCTTAAAGATGTGGAATTTGTGTGGTAGGTTTATTGCTGATATAATTGCGTGTTTTTTATTTAAGAAGTAATAAGTGCTTTATGATTTTAGAAGAAGAAAGTACTGTGTATGATTATGTTTAGATAATTCTATTTTTCTTCATGTATTTTGTCAGCAATATTAATAAAAGATGTAAAATGTCATAAAATTAATCTTGTGTGTTGATTATAGTATTTTTTAATATCATAGCTTGAAATCTCACATTTTGTATTTGTTTACATCATTAGTTTGTGATGTTGTCTTTTGTCAGGTTCCAGGATTAATTCTCTTTTCTGAACTCTACTCATAGCTTTCAACACCTTTTCAATAAGGTTGACTGGTTGCTATAAAAAAAAATACAAAATCGAATTTAGTAATGAAGGCAAGTTGTTGTAAATTATCGATTCTGCAAACATGAAGATCTGCTTTCATAATATAGTTTCACATTTTATTCAAAATTAACAAAATGTTAGTGCATCTTAGGGACTCATTTTAAACCTCTCCAGAGTTTTAAGGTTTCTCATGGTGAACATGAATCACATGATGATTTGTTGTTGTCTCCTGCCAAGAAGGTGTAGACACTGTAAAGTACCCTCTGAAACCTAACTTGATTGCTCATTCTCTGATGGTTTGCCTCCTTCCTTATGATTTTTAGTGACTTTTTTTGTGTTTGCTTCTTCTAAATACAACTTGGAAAGAAAAAATCCATAAAGATTGCATTTCATTTCTTAGCATCTACACCACAAAAGCAAGAGCGCTCACATGTGTAAAAGAAATACAACTACAGTTTAGATAACATACTCCCCCTCATACACTGATAGTGTGAGATGTCAGTACTCCATATTCACTAGTAAACAGGTCATTCAGAAAAAAAACAAAAGAGAGAAAACTGAAGCCAACAGATGTTTTAAACCAAATGAACTTTATATAACTTTGAATCTTTGAGAAACTCAATAAGATTAACAAGTCTTTAGCCAAATTAACTAAAAGAGAAAGATAGAATACCAAAATTAACAAAATTGCAGATAAGAATGTCCCCATGAAAATAGATACTATAGAAATTCAGAGAAATAAAAAAAAACATTTTTTACTATACCAAATTGGAAAAGTCTAAAAGAAACAGATTTTTTTTGATACACACCAATTACCAAAGGGTAAATCAAGATCAGATAAGTAATTTAACAGACCAGTAACAGCTAGTATAATACAAGCAGTAACAAAAAGTTTGCCAAACAAAAAAACACAGAGTTAGATTGTTTTAGTGAAGAATTCTACCAGATGTTCCAATGTTACTGCCAATACTCCGCAAAATATTCCATGAAATAGGAACATAAGGAACAGGGCACAATTCATTTATAAAGCCACAATTACAAAGATTCTCAAACCACACAAAAACTCAACAATGAAATATAATTATAGATTAATTCCTTTATGGACATAGATACAAAAATACTAAATAAAATACTTGGAAACTGGATCAAAACCTATCAAAGAGATTATCCACCATGATCAAGTTGGTTTCATTCTAGAGAGTCTTGAAACATTCAATATATGAAAATCAATAAGTGTAATCTATCACATAAACAAACTAAAAGAAAAAATATATGGTAATTTTGTTAGATGCAGAAAAGGCCTTTGACATAATACAATACACCTTATTGATAAAGATACTGTAAAGATTGGGGATTCAAGGTACAAACCACAACATAATGAAGGAAGTTTACCACAAGTCTATAGCCAATAGCAACATAAGTGGAGAGAAACACACAACAATTCCACTAAAAATTAGAATAAAACCAAGTTGTCCACTCTCTCCATGCCTATTAAATATAGTACTTGAAGTCTTAGCAAAAGCAATAAGACAATTGAAAGAGATCAAGGATATACAAGTTAGAGAGGAAGATATCAAAGTATCATTATTCACAGATGATATTATAATATACAGAAGTGATCCTAAAATTATTTTTTTGTTTTTTTTTGATACAAGGTTTCTCTATAGCTTGGTGACTGTAACTCCCTCTTGTAGACCAGGCTGGTCTCAAACTCACAGAGATCTGCCTGCCTCTGCCTCCTGAGTGCTAGGATTAAAGGCGCTGCCCTGCTGACCCTTAAATTTCTAATGGAGAACTCTTATGGCTGATAAATACTTTCAGCAAAGTAGCTGGATACAAAATTAACTCATAAAAATTCTGCAGCCCTTCTAAGTACAAATGAGAAATGGAGCGAGAAAGAAAATAGGGGAACAATACAATACCTTCTTCAAAAGCCTCAATTAGTATAAAATATCTTGGAGTGACTTGAACCAAGTAAGTGAAATAGTTATATAATAGAAACTCCAATTTTTTTAAGAAAGAAAATGAAGATGATACTAGAAGATGAAAAAATATACCATGCTCATGGGTTGGTAGGATGAATATAGTAAAAATGGCCTTTCTACCAAACACAATCTACATAAATATTTCAATAAAATTCTTCACAGATCCTAAAAGGATAATTCTCAACTTCATATATGAACACAAAACTCCCAGAATAGCTAAAGCAATTCTGAGTAGTAAAAGAACTGTTGAAGTTATCACCTTCACTGATTTCAATTGTACTACAATTAAGCAGTAATAAATCAGCATGTTATGAATAAAAAGAGGTATGTGAAATAATGGAATTGAACTGAATCCCAAGACATAAATACGTGTACTTATGAATACATGACTTTTGATAAAGAAGCTAGAAATACATACTGTGAAAAATAAGAATTGTCAGCAAATTGTGGTGGTCAAACTGGATATCTCTATGTAGAATTCAAGTAGATAGTACTTACCATGTGGCACAAAGCTCAACTCCAAATAGAATCAAAGATCTTAACATAAAACCAGTTATACTGAACCTGATAGAAGATAAGATGGAAAATAGTCTTGAACTCATTTTTCTTAGAGATTTTCTGAACAGAATACCATCAACACTGATATAAAACCCAATATAAAAAATGGAACCTAATGAAACTAAAAAGCTTCTGTAAGTCAAAGGACAATGTCATTAAGTCAAAGTGGCATTCTAGAGACTCTGAAAATATTTTTACTAACTCAACATCCAATAGAGGAGTATTATTCAGAATATAGAGAGAATATAAATATTCAAAAAAACAAGTAATCCAAATAAAAAATAAGGTACAGATCTAAAAGTAGAATTCTCATTACTGGGAATTCAAATAACTAAGATACATTTAAGGAAATGGTCAGCATCCTTAGCCATTAGGGAAGTCCAAATCAAAATGACTCAGATTCCATCTTACCCCTATCAAAATGTTTGGTTAAAATCAATAATACAAGTGACAACTCATGGTGGTGAGGCTATAGATAAAGGATAAACACCCCCATGCTAGTGTGAAGGCAAATTTGTATAGCTACTATGAAAAACAGTATAGCAGTCCCTCATAAAGTTAGGAATCAATATGCCTCAAGATCCAGCTATACTATTCTTAGGCATACACCCAAAATATGTTTAAATCCATCACAAGGACAGATGTAAGATTCCCCTCTGTATGCGTTAATCACCATTCATTAATAAAGAACTGTTTTGAGCCTATGGCAGGGCAGAACAGAACTAGGTGGGAAAAACTAGGCTGAATGCTGGGAGAAAAAAGAGCAGAGTCAGTGAGAAGCCATGTAGCCCCACTGGAGACAGATACTAAAACTTTGCAAATAAGCCACAGCTACATGGCAATACATAGCTTAATAGAAATGGGTTAAATTAAGATTCAAGAGTTACCCCATAAGAAGCTAGAATTAATGGGCCAAGCACTGATCTAATTAATACAGTTTTTTTTGTGGTTATTTTGAGTCTGAGCAGCCAGGAACAAACAAACAGCCTCTTACAACAAAGGACATTTGCTCAATCATGTTTAGTGTTTTTCTATTCACAATAGTCAGAAACTGGGAACAAACTAGATGTTCCTCATCAGAAGAATGGGTGATGAATAAATGATACATTTAAACAATGGAGTATTACTCAGCAGCTAAAAAAACTAACATCATGAAATTCATATGAAAATGGGCAGAACTAGAAAAAAAAATCCTTAGTGAAGTAATCTAGACCCCGAAAGAAAAATATTCTATGTATTTGCTTATATGTGGATATGAATCATTATATAAATAATAACCACACAACAATTCATAGACCCACAGGGATTACGCACAAAGGAACATACTAGCAAGACACTGAATCTTCCTGGGCATGGGAAATACATTAGATCTTATGGCTGAACTAAGTGCTGGTGTCATTGTAATGAGAGGATGAGAGGAGGGTGAAGAAATGTGGGGAGAGACAGCTATAATTAAGGGGTATTTAAGTAATGGTATGAAAACCTCGTAGAGTGGTAGCTTCCTAAAATATATAAAAGAAATTTTAATGAAGTTTTTACATAATGTGAGAGATGAAGTTCCAATCTCTTGCCCCCAAACAAAGTTTCCAGTGCGGCGACATGGTTATGTCTATTGAGTTTTTGGACAATGGATTTCCATGGCAATTCTCAAAGAACACAGGCTGTTATCAAAGAACTGCTTTTCAGAAACTGACATCAAGACCCCAGTGTTGAAGACAACACTCATAAAACTCATTAAATGTGGAGAATTCATGCTGGTGTCTACAGAACCTTCTCTCCTGTTTTCTCATGCCTTTGGTATGAGAAGATACCCTGCTATGAAAACCGAGGTGAGTAGTATACCAATCCAGCCATCAAACTTTTGATCTATAATGCTGTTCTGCTTGCAAAATATGCTAGGGCACTAGTGGTGCAAAGTTTTTGCAAGTAACTAAACTTGACCTAAGACCCATTCCACAAGATGGAACCCATACCAGACACTTCTATCGTCAGGAACCAGAGCCTAGGTAGTCCAATGTCCTAGGATAAAACCAATTATTAATGATCTAAATAAAAG
>NC_022030.1:32638901-32641410 GCF_000317375.1 Microtus ochrogaster
GAAAAGTAAACTAAATGCTGGAGAAAGAAGGCAGAGTCAGAGAGAAGCCATGTAGCCCTGTCAGAGACAGATACAGAATGAAAACTTGTCAGTAAGCCACAGCCACATGGAGATACACAGATTACTAGAAATTGGTTAAATTAAGATGCAAAAGTTAGCCAATAAGACGCTAGAATTAATGAGCCAAGCAGTGATTTCATTAATACAGTTTCTGTGTGGTTATTTTGGGAGTCTGAGTGTCCAAGAAACTAACAAGCAGTCTCATACAACACCTGTTGCTGATATGAAAAATAACTGAAAATATTAATAAAAATGAATAGAAATCATGCTCCAATGACTCCTACTGATATTCTTTTGCACTCATAAACCAGTGCCTTGCTTAACCACCACCAGAGAAACTTCCTCTTACAGCAGATGGGAACAAATACTAACATCAACAATCAGACATTATTCAGAGATAAACTCTTTGGGACACCCAGACATAACTATAATATCTCCATCAAATACTCCCTCAATTTCCAGTGAACCCCATGAAACATGTGGCAGAGATTATAAGAACCAGAGCAAATGGAAGACACCAGGAGAACAAGGCCCTCCAAATCAGCTAGGCAAAGCTCATATGAATTACTGAAACTGAAGCAGCAAGCACAAGACCTACAAGGGTTTAAACCTATTCCTTTCTGTATATATTGTGACTTTCAGGTTATTTTTACACATTGGCTTAATATGTGAGTGTGTCTGTCTCTGTTTTTTTGGTTTTTGTGGGTTTTTCTTTTTTTGCCTTATCTTGAATTATTTTCTTTTTTAGTTTGCTTTATCTAACTTTGATGTAATGGCTTATGTTTTATCTTATCCTATTTTATATTGTTTTGTCTTGTAGTTATCTCATAGATGTCTGCTCTTTTCTAATTATGGACAGAAAGGGAATGGATTCATATGGGAGAGAAACTGGGGAGGACCTTGCAGTAGAACAGGATAAGCTATAATCAGGATATATTGAATGAAAAAAGAATCTATATTCAGTATAAGAAAAAAAATACATTAAATAATCTACTAAAAAAAGCAGCAGCTATAATTTCCTAAAATTCACATACTTGACTTTAAATGTAGCATCCATTAAAAATGTGAGGTTCCAAAACTCTCAAAATTAGTATTGAAAAATGTAGCAGTTAGTGATGATTTTAACGCAGTTTCTCCACGCAGATATAATTTTAAACTTCAGACCTTGTTTATTATATGTATTGAGATGCAACCTCTCAAAAGCAACATGGCCATACATAGTCAATGACTAGATGATATTTTGTGGTTTCCTAATGTTGTTGTTGCTGTTTTCTCTTGGCCATTAAGATATACTTTTAAGGATATGTGATACTGAAGTCAAATGTGTCTGAGGATGCTTAGAGGCCTAGGTATACCATATGGCATTTTGGTCCCGTTCCTTCTTGTGCATTAACAACCTGTAAATATGTAGGTCAGGGTAATTTGGGGAAGGTTTCTTGATCCTTAACCCCACTGGTGGAAAAGGTGAAGGTGTCCTACAGTTGGGCACTGATAAAGCTGACTGTCCTAAAATTCTTGTCACTTTGATTGGGCCCTAGGCAAGAATGCTGCTACATTCATGAAAATAAGTTGACTTTTTATCCCAAATAAGTAGAATTTATGCATAAAAATGGATATATCCCAGCATACAATCTTTCTTACTAGACTTGTAGATTTTCAGAAAAAAAGAGCCACAGAATCACACATTTACAACACATTAAATTCTAAATGTTCTAAAGTGCTTCCCCAACAAACTTTGTAAGAGTTTGAACAAAACTGATGGAATTTGATGTTCAAATTCTTTTGGAGGAGGGGACTGCTCATTGGTTCCTGGGTACCCTGCTAGCTTAGACCTGAAATTGCTTGATACCTGTTTTGTTATGTATAATTTTACTATGTTAAAATTAAAGTCTTCCTTTTTGTTTAAACAGAAAAAGGGAAATGATGTGGAAGGTCCTTCTGTCTATGTGTTGATTTTATTGGTTAATGAATAAAGAACATTTTTAGACCTTAGGCAGAACTTAGGTAGTCAGGGAAAGGTAGGCTAATTGCTTAGAAAATGAAGGGCAGAGTCAGGGAGACACCATGGAGCTGCCACAGAAGATAGATTTGCTGAAACTTTGCTGGTAGGCCACGACCTCATGG
Source organism: Microtus ochrogaster (assembly GCF_000317375.1). Taxonomy (NCBI): domain Eukaryota; kingdom Metazoa; phylum Chordata; class Mammalia; order Rodentia; family Cricetidae; genus Microtus; species Microtus ochrogaster. The sequence continues at coordinate 32,641,086 of NC_022030.1, forward strand.
TGATATACAACTTAATAGAAATGAGTTAAATTAATATGTAATATGGCAATATGGTATAGAAGGTCCTTCTGTTTATGTGTTGTTTTCATTGCTTAATCAATAAAGAAACTGCTTGGCCTCATAAGGCAGAACTTAGGTAGGTGGAGAAGACAGAACTGAATTCTGGGAGAAAGAAAGCAGAGTGAGAGAGCCGCCATGGAGATACCAGGTCAGACATGCTAAGTCTTTCCCGGTAAGCCATGACCTTATGGTAATATACCAATTATTAGAAATGGTTTAAATCAAGATGTGAGAGTTAGACAATAAGAGGCTAGAGATAATGGGC
>NC_022030.1:32642145-32654112 GCF_000317375.1 Microtus ochrogaster
AAAAAAAGAGAATGACAAATGTTTCCCAGTCTTCCTCATGAGATGTTCTATATGACTATGAAAAAGCAGCTGCCATTGATTTTCTAAATATCAATTATTGGACCGAGAGACAGGGGCAGGCATGCTGTCTCATCCCTATAATCTCAGCACTAAGGGAGCTGATGCAGGTGAATTGTTTCTAGTTCTGGGATTGAAATATAGAGTTTAAAAAAATCTAAAAGACACATTTATGATAGATTGAGGAGCAAACAGTAAATTATCAATAATCTTAGTACAATTCAGAACAGTTCTAATGGTGATAGATGGCATTATTATTTTTCCCTGACTACGGTTTCTGTTTCACCTTTGACAGAGATATGCCTTGTGAAGCATCCTACCTATTCTGAGTGCGATTCATTGGACAATTTTATAGACACTAATGATATTTCCAAGCAGCAGATAAGAGGCAGTATCACACTATGGCTGGTCTGGTTAGGACCTGGTACGAGATCTAGTTCAGGCAACCTTCTCAGATTTTTTCCATCGCTGAAAGCTCTGGTTCAAAGAAATTGTTGTTGTTGTTGTTTTTTTTTTTTTTTCATGATCTACTGACAGTGTGTATGATAAAGTCGTTGTGGACTACTTTCTCCTGGAGATGAACGCAAGTTGTCAATGAATGGGAAATATAGGGGAAAGGGCCAAGCATGCTTAGATTTACCAACTAATGAAGCAAATAAACTTACCTTTTTATAAGCCAATGAGAGAGGTATTTCTATTGCAAGTAAAAATGCAGCTCAAAAAATTTTATATAACTAAAGGAATGTATAAGTACGTAATTGTATTCTAATTGGATGTTTCCTTCCTCTAATTGATATTGACTTGGTTTTGTAAATTATTGATGACTATGGAGATTTACCAGCTTATATAACATAGTTACTAAGTACCTGAAAAGACACCACGCAGAAGGACATAGAATGTGGTCATGAAGCAATTTCCAACTATTGTGAAGTGTATATTATTGACACTGTGTTAAATACATATGAACTTCATGGAATTCCTATAAATATATGACAATATTCATAATGACAAACTTATAAATTAGTCTTCCTAGTGTATTTCAGTATTTTGAGTGATGTAATTCAATGTAATTAGTACTTTATTCTAAGATATTTTAATTCAATTATTTCTGTTACCCATCAACATTTTTTTGATTAGGAGGAATGTTAAAATACAAGTATGAAAATGTATAGCGAGTAAAGTGGTAACATAAATAGTCTCTAGCAGTAAAGTTTTTTTAATTACATTGGAAAATGAGGCTTTTGCTATAATAAAAAAATAAATTAATAAAATAATTAATAAAATACACTTTATTGTATTAAAATTTTCACTTACAGAAAATTACTATTTAATTTTGAATTAGTGTCTGAGTCTGGCCAAAACTAGATTCCCATATATTTTTAAATTGCTGTTTTGGCTTCAAAGAAAACATCTCCCCTGCAGCCCTGTACCCCATGATCTTTTCCTTGGGATTGAGTAAAAAAATAAGGCTTATGGTTAAAATATAAGGTATATTAATAATTAGTATACCTTAACTTAATTCTAAAGATTATGCTATTATGCTACAAAGTAAAATTGGTGAGAAACTGCAAGCTGGATCTCTCTCTTCCATACCATTATCACAAGGGGAAATCTGTTTGACAATATCATTGAAAGTTGTCCTTCCTCATTTTGAAAACTCTAGTTCATTTGCATTTACCTTTTGATATTTTAAATTTCTATGTCCATTTATTTGAAAGAGTTGCATAAAATACCAGGTGATTACCTGTGAATTTAATATTGACTGTATTTAAAATTAATTTCCACTAGAGAAAACTTAGTAAGTGCTAATCTCAATTGCAAAGGAGAAATTTAATATAGTGATAAGAAAGACCAATAAAACCAATCTCTATACAAATAGAATAAAGCTTGCTTTCTGATTAGAAAAATGGTGGCTGTAAGTGATCAGCTGAGTATTCTTCAGGTTGCAATACATTTAATACCACACACACACACACAAACACACACGCATACCGACACACACACACACACCATGTGATATTCAGGAGTTACTTCATAATGTAACATATGACTTAGAGCAGAGAGTCGAAATATTTAGGATGGAATCATCTGGCTACTTCAGAAAAATATCCAAGACACAAAAGTGATTAAGGACATCAGGAAGATTGGATTTTAAAACATAATCAAGGAACACCAAGAGATATGGTGTTTTAAACAGAGTAAATACAAAAATAGGGATAAATCTTACGTTGTTAATTTTCTGTGTGAAACTCAATTATTGAAAAGAAGTGTGTATTCATAAGGGCAGCGTATTTGAAGGATGAGAGACCAGGGCACATATATTTCCTTGAATATTCTCTATCAGCACCTAAGTGGAGATATCAAGTAGGCCAATACTTTTATCCACAATTTTTTCTTGATAAAGGATGAGATGCAAGTGTAATTTTATGACCATGCACAAATATGTTGTTTGTAATGAAGGGTATATGAAAGAAATATTGATAGTAGAGTTAGAAACATATTCAGAAGTTATAATTCTGTCATAGCTTGATGTTTAAAAATTAGAAGACATGCTGCTGATTAGACAGCCCAGTGTGTAGAAACATTTCCTGCCAAGGCTGATGGCCTGAATTTTGAACCCAGAACTTACACAGTGAAGGAAAGAATCCACAACTACAAGGTTTCTCTGACGTCAAAAGTCTGCTTTGACCCATGTGTACATTTCACACAAATTAATAAGTAAATGTTGTTTAAATTTTTTAGAAAAATCAACATGGGATGGAATAGATCAGTCATTAGTTTAAAATAAAAAAACAAAACAAAACAAAAGAATGGTGTTTCTTAATAGTAAAAACAGAACTGGTGAAAGGAAGTCTAAAGTGAGGTTGAATTTCTGTTCTTAAATAACTAAAAACCTGAGCATAAAGTAATTCACGAAACTACATAGAGTGCAGAAGGGATTGATAAATAATCTTTTGGACAAAAAAAAGCCAGTATTTCTCCTTGTAGCCTCACAAAATATTTCTTTTGATATGTCAGTGAACATAAACATCAGTTCTTGTTTGCCAGAATCACATTAATGAAAATGTTTTGGGGGAATAGCAGATGGGTCAATGGATAAAATGCTTTCTTCACAAGCATTGGGACCTAAGTTCAGGTCCCCAGTGGGTGTGTATAAGGCCCACGAATGGGTGAGAACACATGTGACCCCAGTGCCCAGAGGGAGAGCAAGCAGGCAGATTTTAAGTTGATCAACCCTTTTATTAGAAACAGTGAGCTCTAAAGATGCCACATCTCATGAAACAAGGCACTAAGTGATAAAGCAAGACATCTTAAGTAAATATCTGACTTTAATATGCATAGCATAGTTACAGGTGATATCTGCCTCTCTCCCTATGGGCCAAGCATTCAAAGGCATGCGTCTTTGGGGGCCATACCTATACAAACCATCAGAACTCACAAAACATGTATACACACAAAGCAACATCAGACAAAATGTCTTCAAAGATAATGTTGAATCTACTACTTCTTGTGTTGACCATCTACTTCTGTGCATGGGGCCTGTCACCACTCTTGAGGTGGTGGGACCTAGGAGAATGGAGCTGATAAATGAGGCAGAATAATCTCTCCCAGTCAGTGGGTTGCCTTTTTGTCTTAGTGACAGTGTCCTTTGCTTTACAGAAGCTTCTCAATTTCAGGAAGTCCCATTTATTCAATGAGGCCCTTAATGTCTGTGCTGCTGGGGTTATACGTAGGAAGTGGTCTTCTGTGCCAATGTGTTGTAGAGTACTTCCCACTTTCTCTTCTATCAGGTTCAGTGTGTTCGGACTGATATTGAGGTCTTTAATCCACTTGGACTTGAGTTTTGTGCATGGTGATGGATCTATTTTCATTCTTCTACAGGTTGACATCCAGTTTTGCCAGCACAATTTGTTGAAGATGCTCTCTTTATTCAGATCCTTAGATAATTTATACTCTAAAAGTTAAGAAAGACCACATGAGCAAAGTCTTCATGAGCTCAAGGTGTATACAATCTTAAGGACAAGAAACACGAGGCAAAAGCATGTTTTTTGTTATAGAGGCATACAAAGGATAATTTAAACAATTGATAAACAACAGATTGAAAGAATGATTAATCTCACTCATATCTCCTACACCTGGAGAGAAGTAAAAAAAAAAAAACATGTTCCATGAAAAATTCATGTTTTGAAGAAGCTGAGGTCACAAGAGTGTTTTCAGAAGCAATGAGATTTGTAGTGATGTGGCAAGCAGGCCTGCTTTTCATCCTGCCTGGCTCCCGCATGGCTAGCTTAGCCCTGGAAATGACACGGAAAACTGTATTCATGTAAACACTGCCTGGCCCATTATATCTAGCCTCTTGTTGGCTATCACATATTGATCTAACCCATTTCTAATGTCTGTATTGCCACTTGACTGTGGCTTACCGGCATGAGTCTATCCAGTGTCCTTCTCAGAGAGAGAGTCACGGCATCTGCCTGACTCTGTTTTCTATCTCCCAGCATTCTGTTCAGTCTACTCTGCCTATCTAAGCTGCTGTACTATCAAAAGGCCAAGGCAATTTCTTTATTAACCAATGAAAGTAACACACAGACAGAAGACACTCCCACACCAGAGATTCTCACACAACTCCATTCCTGGACAATGTTCTAACATGGGTCTACCTTTAAGTATGTTTAAAATACCTACTAAGACTCCACTAGATGAAATAAACTAACTTTTTTCCTTTGCAGCAGATTTCAACGAGAGATAGCTAGCTCCCTGTTAGTGATGGAAGACCGTTTCCACTTCCCCTTCTCAGTGCTCAGACTTCCTCTGACTGGACGAGTGCAGGCTCTGTGCATGCTGTCTCAGTCTCTGTGCGTTTATATGTATGTTAGTCCTATTGTGTCTGGAACGTACTGTTTCCTTGGTCTCATTCAACCCCTCTGGTTCTTATAACCTTTCTATCTCCTCTTCTGCATTGTCCCATGAGCCATAAGGAGAGAACGTTTATGAAGATATCCAATTAAGGACTGAGTATTCAAAGTCTCTCACTCTGCTCAGATATTCCAGTTGCCTGTCTCTGTTATTTCCCTTCTACTACAATAGGGAGCTTTTCTGAAGATGGCTAAGAATTGACCTATGGTTAAAGGAAAGTATTATTACAAGCTGTTTCATTGCTATACTCCTTTAGCAGAATATTATTTGGCTTCACTCTAGGACTATGACCTCTCTAATCGCAGGATTTTGGCCACCTGAGCAGTATCAGGCATAGATTCCATTTACTGAAGGAGGCCTTAAATCGAATCAGGTAGTGACTGGTTACCCCCACAATGTTTGTCCCACTATTACACCAACATATCATAAATGCAGATCACTATCACCATTGTATATCCCAGGCTTTGTAGCTAGTCTGATGGTTGCTTTTTTTCCTATGATAGCATAGAAAGTACTTTCCATTACCGTAAACATTAGAGGGAGGATTTAGCTACACATCTTCTTCGTGTTTCATGAAATATGTGTCTTCAGCAATAGAGTCTTAACAGATTTTGAGAGCAACTAATGGCCCTGAAAAAGTCTGGAATGTTTGGGCATCTCCATTAGGCCCATTGGGTCAATGACTCAACTACATACAATCATTTGCCAGCACCGGAGGATTCACCAAGTAGCAAAAATATCTACGTGGGACAGTTTTATTTGGTGATTTATAGATTTCTTTCATATGTTTTGTATATATTAAAATAGTTTAAAAACTTTCTACTCCACACTATTTCCATATGACCTCTCAAATGGCCTTTAGTGTTAGTTGTCCCTCCCTTACTCATACCTGCCTCCCCCTCCCCATTTAAATCCTCCAATTCCAGTCTTGCACCTGTGTCTCCATACCTATATGCTTTATTTTCCCTTGATTAGGAGATACCTCTCTTCCCCCTAATCCTTTACTCTACACCTAATTTCTATGTTTACATGGATAATAGCATGCTTCTCAAAGATTTAAAAGCTATCATCAATCTATATATGTGTATATAAGAGACTGAATACAGTATTTGTCTTTATCTACACAGAATGTGGGTTTTTTTTGTCTTCATCCTTTGAAAGTTTTATAATTTATTTTATTCTAACAGCTGAATGATATTAAATTTGTAAATGCAATACACTTTATGATCCATTCATCTGCTGGTTGACATATAGGTTGTTTCATATTTCTGGCTTTTATAAATAGAGCCACAATCAGGATGGATAAACAATTACTTCTGTAGTAGGATTAGTGCACTTTAATATATTTGCAAGAGTAGTACAGCTGGATTCTGAGGTAGATACATTCCCAATTTCCTTAAAACCCACCAGACTGACTTCTATACTGGTTGTACACGTTTATACTCTCAATAACAATAGATGAATGTTCCCCTTCTCCACATCATTGTCAGTATGAGCTGTGATTTGATTTCTTGATCTTGACCATTCTGACTGGTTTCAGATAAAATCGAAGTAGTTATGAATTACATTTTTCTGGTGATGAAGGATGTTGAATTCCTTTAATCTGATCCTGAATTTTATTTTTCTTTCTTTCGTTCTTTTATTTTTTTTTTGGGGGGGGGAGAAAGTATAAATCTGTTTAAATTCCTTATCTGAACTTGATTAAACTTTGGTAGGTTATATATATTAAGAAATGATCCATCTCTTGAAGTAGAGATTTCTAAAGTATATTCTCTTATTATTTGGATTGCTTCAGTATATGTTTTATGTTTTCTTTTCTATTTACAATGTTAGCAATATTTATATTCTATATATTTTAATTAATTAGGTTAGTGTTTATCAATTTTATTTATTCTCTCAAAGAAACAACTCCTCATTTCATTGAGTATTTTTTGTTGTTGCTAACATATGCAATTAAGAATTTTTTTCTTAGAATTTTAATGAAAGTTAATAGAATTTTGCTCTTTATTCTACTTTGAATTACATGGCTTTTATTAATAGCCTAGATATGTATCAGCAGTAAGTACAATAATATTAGTAGTCTATGGTGAATCTTTTGATTTTTATGGTATTATAGATTGAACTATTGCTGTGCATATATAAGGCAAGAGTTCTAATAGTAAGTCACATATCCTTATATGTTAAAAACTTTCAAAATTAAAAGCAATTGTCATTTCTTTGTTTAAAGTAGTTCATTAAATTTTAATCATATTTATTGTAAAAGGTGATAACTTGTCATGAGAGTTGTTCATAAATAAATGCACTGTGTTATAGTGTGCTTTAAGTTTTCCCTAGGTGTTCTAAACTGGCATCTGTACTTACTCTAAGAGTACAATGTTTTGGCTACAAAGTTATCTGATTTGGAAAGCTTCTTTCCCATTAGAGTTCACTAACAAGATTATTAAAGCAGTACAGATTTTCATTTTCATTTGCCTGTTGTTTAAACCTCACCAAACTTTTTTTTGAAGTAGTAACTTATAATTATTACTTGCATGTTCACATAAAATTTCCATCATCAAGAAAATAGACCAAACTTATTTTTAATTCTTTTCTCCAAAACTTCATTTTCCCTTCAACCTAAAAAAATTGCACCTCCAAATTGACTGAGTTTTTTAAAATTCAACTCAATTTCCACCCTTCCCTTTCCAGGATTGCTCTCTAGATATCTTGCAAAAGAAACAAAAAAACAAAAAACCAACAACAACAACAAAAAACTTTCCACTGGTTATTTTATTTCTTTTAAAGTGTAGTTTATTTCAAAAGTGACTCCAACATATTTTATTATGAAATATTATAAAATATTTTCTTATAAAATATATATTTATTTTAGATCATTTAAAATATATCGATATTTACCAATAATCCTACAAACCGGGATCAGCAATGGTATGTTATTCAATTTCTCAATATTTCATTCGATATTGAATGTTTATTATGGTGCACATAATTTCAGACTACATACAAATATGTAGTTTGATACTCTTTTCAATATTATGCAAATATATTCTACATTAATTTCAATTTTTTTTTATTTGTTGGGTGTTTGTTTGCTTGTTTGTATGATTTCATTTTATGCTGGTTTGCTGGTGTTTCTTTGGATTTTGTTTATTTAGTTAGGGAGGAACATATTCCTTTGTCATAAAATTAGGTTTATTTAGTTTAAAATTTGCTTTTATGGTGATAACAAATTATTCTACCAAGTGACAAAAGGTGCTATATTTATCTTCATGTTTAAACCTAATAACCATGCAATTTCCAGTATTACAATCATGTAAGATTAGCATTTTAACCAAATGTCTTGGCTAGGATTTTCTCATATGTTCCCAGTAGCTGTACTTCTGAGCATTTGATTTGCATGTGCAGAAATCAGCTTCCTGTCCTATTCCTGTAGAGACACCACATACTCATAACTGATATTTGAGGTTATGAACTACTTGACATCAAATTATGTCAGGGTTTTTAATTTTTGTTTGTTTTCTAAAAGTTTCTAACACTTTCCATAAATAAATATATTTCAAACTTAAAATAAGGACGTTTTGCATCGACTTCTCTTTTTGTTTTTTTTTTGTTTTGTTTTTTTGTTTTTTGTTTTTTTTTGCTTTTTATTTTAGAGACAGGGTTTCTCCCTAGCTTTTGGTTCCTATCCTGGAACTAGCTCTTGTAGACCAGGATGGCCTCGAACTCACAGAGATCCGCCTGCCTCTGCCTCCCGAGTGCTGGGATTAAAGGCGTGCGCCACCATCGCCCGGCTTCTTCTTTTTTTTTTTTCGACTTCTCTTTTTTAGTTCATGTTTAATCATGGAATAGTGTTATTCTTTCTTTATATTTATACTTTGTCATTTATTATTTATTGGGTAATTTCTCTGACGGCTTTAAAACGAAAGGGAAATGAGGACACAGTGAGCAGAAATACAAAGCTTCTTGTTTGTCAAAACAGAGCTATGAAAATATAAGCCAATGGAAGGAATCATGTAGACTTGGGGGAATAGATGAGAGATCATGGAAAATTATCAGTTCTTCCAAGAAATGAGTCTATACAAAATTAACATATGATTTTTTCTAGTTATTTGGATACAAACTCAAAATACTTTCATTTTTCATTTGTTAAAAAGATATCAAGTTGATATGGGAAGTCTTTTTTTATGTGTTGCTTTTATTAGTTAATGAATAAAGAAGTTGCTTTGAGCCTATAGCAGGACAGGACAGAGCTAGGTAGGGAAAACTAAACTGAATGCTGGGAGAAAGAAGGAGGAGTCAGAGAAATGCCATGTAGCCCCATCAGAGACAGATGCCAGATGGAACTTTACCCAGTAAGGCACAGCCACATGGTGATACACAGATTAGTAGAAATGGGTTAAATTAAGATGTAAGAGCTATCCAATAAGAAGATAGAGCTAACAGGCCAAGCAGCAATTTAAATAATATAGTTTCTGAGTAGTTATTTCAGTTCTGGGCAGCCAGGAACATAAAAGCTGCCTCTGCTCAACAGCAAGTCACACTATAAAATATTATACAAAATATTTCATTAGAATTTGTCTTATATGTCTTTATTCGGCTTTACTAACACACAATCTTTATTTTTCCTTTTTTTAAAATTACATTTATATATTTATTTATTTATTTGTGAGTATACATGTCATGGCACACCCGTGGAGGCCAGAGGACAACTTGATGCAGTTGGTTTTCTTCTTCCACAATGTGGGTCATAGATATTAAAAAAGGCATGGCTGCAAGCACCTGTATCTGCTGATCCCTAGTTTATTTCTTTTTTTCCAGTTGAAAATCCTTTTTTTATCATTATTACTATTAAAAATTTCCACCTTCTCCTTTCCTCCCATTTCCTTCCCCTTCCCCTCTCTACCCCTTCTCCTCCCTCTCTCTCTAGTCCAAAGAGCAGTCAGGGTTCCCTGCCCTGTGGGAAGTTCAAGGTCCTCCCTGTCCATCCAGGTATATGCCCTTATTTATCCACATGTCCTTGTATATGAAATACAATTACCAAAGACGTGAGTTACAATGCTCTTTACTTACAGACAGGTTCTCACTCTTTTTCCCAGGCTGATATTCAAACCCTAGGTTCTATAATCTGTTGATTTAGCCTCTCTACTGCTGGCATGTTGGTCATTGCTTATCATGTTTTGTAGGCTACTTCTTTTACTTAAGATTCCCTGTTCATGCATAGAATCACCTACTTTTTAGATGCTGCACAGTAACTTCTTTTTAATATTTTTCTAATGTTGAACAATTAAGTCATTTGTATGTATTATATCATTAGATATTAACAACATTGTGCTTGTCAATGTATCTGCTTTTTTTCATAGACTTATTGATATGTAGACTTTCTAAAAGGATACCTACATATGTGCATTCTTGCAAAATGTCTTTTCTACCATCTTTTCATTTGTATGTAGCTTGTTTTAGCTTATTTTCTATTGTTACAATGAATATCACATATAATCAACTTGGAAAAAGAAAAAAAACTATTGGATCATATTTGATTTAATTTCAGCTTGTGATTTCTTGGCCCTGTTACTTTACACAAGGTTGCACATCATGATGGGAACACATGCAGATTAAAACCTAGTGAAAGTGAAAGGGAAAATGAATAATTTGGAATTATACTACTCCATTTAACTGTATGTACACAATGATCTAGAAGTCCCCCATTTGAGCATACTTCCTCATGATAAAAACATAAGGACCAAGGCTTTAATCACATTTCCCTAGAAGACAGGAGATCAAAATTGCAACATATCTTATATCCACTATAAACAATGAATAAACTTCTGTAAAATAAACTGTTTATGTGTGTCTTAATCCTGTTATTATTTTTGGTAAGTGATTTAATGCAGAATATGTTTTCATCCTGTTTGTGTGCACCACAAAGTGTTACTCTGAATTATAAAATGTATTGCTGATAATTGTATTACATGAAATGTTTTAAAGAGTAACTATCACTTCTAAAATATTTAGCATATTTTTGGTGTCTGGGATCTATTAATCACAATAAGTTTTAATTGCAAATATGAGTTCTCACAGTGGAAGGAACTGGGGGAGCTTTTAGTATTTCCTCTATGATATCAATCACTAGACAGATAGATAGTGTTCACACATTGCCTTGGAAACCTGGATCTCAACTTAATTTAGAAAACATCTAATTTTAGCTTTGTGTCAATATTAAACTTAGTTCCATCTTAAACTAATTAGTCCTTAATCCTTTGACAACTATGATGTCCTTAACCTTACACATTAAAAGTTTCTTTGTAAGTAATTATGTAGCCCATAATGAAAACTTAATGGTTATTAAATGACACACTGAGAATATGGAAGCTCTAAAGTAATATCAGTCTTCACTCAACCAGTATGTTTTATTCAGTATTTGAATAATAGAGATCACATAGATTCAGACAATTTTTCTGCTATAAGTAAATTAGTATAGCCTGGTACAATAAATTGTCTATATATCTTTAGCATATGTGCCTTTCCAAAATTTTTGATTGCATGTAAATGAGATTTTCATTTAAGTCTAACCTAAATTTCAGAGAGAAATTAAAATTATTATAGATCATTAGACTAATTACTCAAACAGAGCTGGTTCTAGTTCTTGAAATGACTTTCATTATATTTACTATTATGGTCTCTTTAAAAGTAAAATTTTACTGTCTTCCATTTTAGGTGTTGAGTATAATAAATAACCTCCACTATTTGACTGTTAACAGGTGATATAATGTTAATTTACCATATATATTCTCAGTAGTATATGGAGACATTTTGACAATAATTTATTAATACTTTAAAGATTTACCTTTCTCTCTCTCTGTGTGTGTGTGTGTGTGTGTGTGTGTGTTTGTGTTTGACTAGATACATACACATAAGGACAGGACGGATCTCTGTGAGTTTGAGGTCAGCCTGGTCTACAAGAGCTAGTTCCAGGAAAGGCTTCAAAGCCATAGAGAA
>NC_022030.1:32654251-32658503 GCF_000317375.1 Microtus ochrogaster
GAGAGAGAGAGAGAGAGAGAGAGAGAGAGAGAGAGAAGAGCAGTGCTGAGCAAACCATGTGCAGAAAACCAATAGGCAGCTCTACCTCAGCTCCTATCTGCAGGTTCCTGCCTTGCATAAGTTTCTATTTCTTTGGTAATGAACAGAATTGTTAAAGTGTAAGCTAAAAAACTTTCTCTCCCCAACTTATTTTTGATCACAGTGTTTTGATGCAGCCAGAAAGCCCTAAGACTTGGACCATACATTGTTATTTCAAAAGAGTAAACAAGCAGAGTATAACCTCTGCTCAAGTCTAAGATAAAAATAGGCAGAATCATGTCTGCCTTGATTCTTCTAAGCCTATTGCTAAAGGCACTTTCATAGCCTAGGAGAATTTAATGTAATCATACTGAATTTTCAAATGAGGGCTATACTATTCTTCACAAACTTAACATACACATACGCACTTGCCTTCCTCTTGTTCTCTTTTGATTTTTGCTCCTCTTTTGCTTTCCCACCATTTCTTACTTCATTTTGGAGAATAAACCAATCACTTATGGAAGAATATTTAAAACTATTGATTTCACATCTTTTCTAATTGATAAGTGCTCTTTTAGCTTTGGCTATAACACATAACCGTGAGGACCTACAAGATAGCGAGTTGCTAAAAGGGTAATAATTTCATTGTTCCTTTAAGTTACATAAATTTCATACTTCAGGCAACAAATGAGGAGAAGCAGCAATTTAAGAAAAAAAAAAGAAATGTCCTTGGTACTGTAAATCACCACATTCCAGCCAACCAATCTAAATAGGTGATTAGATGGCAGAACCACATGCTTTATGGATTTCTATGGATGCTTGTAGAGGACATTGTTGAGTGACTGCTTATAACAGAAGGGAAATGCCTCTCAAGATATAAATATTTATGCTCTAGTCCTTCTTCTAAAACACGTTGTTTGGGTGGTGTTGGTAATGGTATAAACAGTATTGATCAAAGTTATGAAAGCAACTAAACGTTTTTAAAATAAAAAAAATAACAAAGGTAAGAGCATGGTTGGTGTGTCTGAAATGTATTGGAAGACAGACAATTCTGGTTGTGGCAAGGTTTTTATTTTGTTTTGTTTTCCTTTTAAGTCAGTTTGCACTGTTTTCATCAGTTTTAGGGCTGGAATGCTGTAGTATGTAATGTTATATGTGCAGTATAACTTTTTCAAACTCTTTAGTATAAAAATACATTTAAATCATTCTATTTTCCAGATAGTTCCAAAATATTAATAAGAAGCTTTAAAATATACTTCCAGGTTTAATTTTGAAATTGTAAACATTCTTTGTGCCCATTTTATTACAATTTAATTTTACTCTCTTGCTACTGTCATGACAATGATAGATCATAAGGGGGACAATATTTATAACTAAAAATTTCTGTAAGTGGGTGGAGATAGGAATTAAAAAAGAAAGCAAAATTGAGTGACAGAATTACTACAATTACCTGAATATTGAAACAAAACACGTAGTCAATTCTCTTTAAAATTGAGTGGTGTTATCTCTTACATAAATTCATGAGTGTTCAAGGTCATGCTTTTACCTGTATTCCCTAATTTCTTACCTCAGCACATAGCAGCCATAGCTATCCAGACATTCCAAACTAAAAATTGGCAGGATATTTTATTTATCTCCTTCCTTTTCCAAAACCACTCATCATTAGTCCTCTGAAATTACTCCCGAAAGTTTTCTACTCTAGTCTGATATTTTGATACAACTTTCTCAGTTTACTATATTAGTCTTCTGATTGTCTTATAACCCTGTATTCTTGGAGTCCTTATCTACTCTTCATTGCAGATATCTTCAGTCAGCATTAGAGGGATTAATGAGTATCATAATTAAAAGGAATAACTTTGAAAGGAATGCCAATGTGTTATATAAGCAATATATTGTTCATTTTGTGAATAACCTTTAAAAATATTCAGGAATATTATCCCCACATAAATATGAAAATATTTTCATTACTTTTCTGAAATGCTTTGTGACTATTGTGAAAAAAGTATTTTATACATGTGTATCAATTGCTTCATTCTTCATTCTATCTATTACTCCACACATTTGTCCGCTATTAATTAAGGTAGCTTTGAATCAAGGGACTCTTTACTTAATCTTATGCATAGGCTGTGTGCAATTAAAGGTGAATTTTGAAAGCACAAATTGTATGTCACTACTTAGTACTTCTTCTCTAGCATGGTTTTGTGAAGAGTAGACTATTCACTAGTACAGAAATGGAGGAAAAGACTAATGAACAATAGAGAAGATAGAAAAGCAACTGAACGGCTATTTGTCTTTCCATATTATGAACTCATCTAAGTCATGAGATTTTGAAGTCAAAAGTATTGTCCTGTCCATAGTTGGTTCAGACCTAAGTTGACAGGCATGCTAAAGCTTTGAGGCTTGTTTTAAGACAAACAAGTCATATAGGAAAGGAAATATTGGCAACCACTTTCGACAATGTTAGGGTCAGATTAATTTCTGAAAATAAGTCATTATCTATATCAGCAAAGCGACAGAAACCAGGGACCAGAGGCTGGACTCAGCAGCCCCAATTCTAGTGGTCTGGGAGGCAAAATCAAAGGTGGAAAGCTAGAGGCCCTTTTCCAGAAAAGGATTTCAATTCAAGTCTCTTGCAGAAGGAACCTGTACCTTACTTAGGCTGGTGTGTTGAACGTACCTAGGTTGAATGACAAAAGGCCTCTGCTCTGGAGTTTGGAGGATAGTAAGAGAATGTAAGAGGAGGGAAGATGAGGAAAGAAACCCAGCTGAGTTTTTATGTTTCCCACTAGTTCCTCAATAAGGAACTTGCACCTCTAATGCACCTCTAGTGCAAAAAGCCAAAGACCTTTAGTTCAGAAATGACAGCCATTTAGCCCGTAATAAGCCCAGCTCGTGGCCATATTACACAGGCAAGGTGAGACAGGAAGAGTCACCTGAGGGGAAGCATTGGAGTGTAGGACCTCAAAAATGCTTCCGGGTTGCTGCACCAAATGTTAGATGGAGACTGATGATAGAAACATAATAATAAAAGAAAATGGAGATCAACCTTTCCATAATCAATATTATTCTTTAATTAGAACAATTTAAAGACAGAAGACTCTCCACATGAGTGGAGTCTTAGGAGGAGATTAGGAAAGAAGATTAGGGTAGAAGATTACATCTGAAAGTCAATAAGAAAATAAGTTGAAAATATGTCTTAAGTATAAAAATTGCACACATTTTGCAGATTACTAAGTAGATGGAAATTACATATGCCTCTTTCTACTGTGAGAAATCTGGGGGCCAGGTATGATAATCTAAGTCTGGACAGGTCACCCAAAAGAAGTTCTTTACTTCCAACCATTATCAACTGGGACTCTGGCCATTGATAAATTTAACTGAGAGGCCCCAGTCTCAGTAGTTTACCCTGAAGCACTATCTGAGAGCAGGAAAACACTGCAAACTGTGATTACCAGACCCCCACCCAAGAGCAGATTATTCAAAGGAAGTGCCTGACATTCCAACTGCTGTAGATAGGATCACCTGCCAGCGCACCTCACCAGGACACCCCTAGACAAATGTCAGCCAATCAGGGGTCCTGAAACTCAGAGACTCCCTCGCCCCCACCTTTACTACTATAAAAACCCAATTATAATTGAGCTCAGGGCTCTCAGGGTATTTCAATACGTTGGACGTGCGGAGAGACAGAGTTTACAAACTTGATTAAAATAAAGGTTCTTTGCTTTTACACATGGGACTTGGTCTTTTTTGTTGGTTTTTGTGGGGACCCCGCGGATTTGGGCATAACAAGAAATAAGCAATGGTTCCTTAATGAAATATCTTCAAATTTTACATTTTGAAAACCAATCTGATTCTACTAAACAATTTAAGGGTACCATGTTAAAATAAGAGCATTTTTGTTTGTTTGTTTGTTTGTTTATTTAAGATCTTGCGCTTGGAAAGGCCTGCAATGTCAGAGGTGTAAGTGCAGAGAATGAATGTAGGCACCTGAAGATATGAAGAATATCAGATAGAACATCCCCATTGTCTCAGTGTGTGGGTGTACCCCCCACGGTCCTGAGTTCCTTGCTCGTGCTCTCTCTCCTTCTGTTCCTGATTTGGACCTTGAGATTTCTGTCCAGTGCTCCAATGTGGGTCTCTGTCTCTGTCTCCTTTCATTGCCTGATGAAGGTTAATATTCAGGAGGATGCCTATATGTTTTTCTTTGGGTTCTCCTAGCTGAACATAGCGGACA
>NC_022030.1:32658965-32665087 GCF_000317375.1 Microtus ochrogaster
GTGATCTGCTTGGTTTGCAGTACTTCTTTTTCCTTAGCCACTTTCCCTCTTGCTGTTCTTTTTAAGCCCCTGAATTTACTTTTGTGCACATGGCTGCACACTGTTATTGTAAAAAAAGAAAAAAGAAAAATACTAAAGAAATGATCTGACTACAGTCAGAATCTCTGCTGTATGGAATGATGCCCTATGCCTGTATATTCTAAACGAGGTAAAGAGGGATGCTTAAATGATAGCTTTTGTCGTGACACAAGTTAAAGTTGAGATAAAGATGCAAGGGGTGAAGATTTTAAAAACAAGCAATGCCAAGCAATATTTGATTGTGATTTAAATATCAGAACTTCTTGGCAAATGTGTGAAGATTTTCATGGTTCTGTACAACAAATTAAAATATATGACTGTTTTATATACTGATTCTTATTTGATATTGTTCATAAAACATCTCTTTAATCTTTCATTTCAGAAAACACTTCTTATCCAGGAGATCTTGGGGAAGGGGTAAAGGGAAGGGAACTGCATGGTCAAGTTGGGGAAGGGATGGAGTGAGATAGCAAGAAAAGAGATATCTCCATAGAGGGGACCATTATGGGGCCAGGGAAATACCCGATGCTAGGGAAATCTCCAGAAATCTATAAGGATGATCCCAGCTAAGACACCGAGCAATAGAGGAGAGGGTGCCTAAACTGGCCTTCCTCTGTAATCAGATTGGTGACTACCTTAACTATCATCATAGAACCTTCATAAATACCTGATGGAGACAGATGCAGAGATCTACATCTAAGCACCATACCTAGCTATGAGCTAAGGGAGTACTATCAAAGGGAGGAGGGATTATATGAGCAAGTGGAGGGGGCTCATCAAGATCATGATGAGAAACTCAGACAGATGATCTGAACTTGCAGGGCACAGGGACTCCAGACCGACAACTGGGGATCCTGCATAAAACAGAACCAGTCCCTGTACACGTGGGCAAAAGCTTTGTAGCCTGGTCTGTTTGTGGAACACCTGGCAGTGGGACCAGGATCTATCCCTCGGCAAGAATTGGCTTTTGAAGCTCATTTCATATGGTGGGATGACTTGCTCAGCCTTGACACAGGGTGGGCCATGCCTCAACTGAACGTGCCAGGCTTTGCTGACCCAATGGGAGGTCATACCCTTTCTGAAGAGCGGATGGTGGTGGGTAGAAAAGAAGTGGGGTGGGGAAGGCAGATATATCATAATATATATATATATATATATATATATATATATATATATATGAACATAGCGGACAATGAGAACTACTGAGAACTCTAGAAAAATGGCAATGGGTTTTTGATCCTACTGCAAGTACTGGCTTTATGGGAGCCTAGGCAGTTTGGATGCTCACCTTACTAGACCTGGATGGAGGTGGGTGGTCCTTGGACTTCCCACAGGACAGGGAACCCTGATTGCTAAAAGCAGAAAAAATCTCAAGCACGCTAGAATATGAAGTTCTAATTCAATCAGTGCAGACTCTTTATTGAAATTAGGAAAACAGCATACCTTAAGACTGAAAGTCACTATATGATAAATATAGCATCATTGGCATAAAGAGAAAAGTTACACAGAATCACTCTTGATATTCAAACACCACACAATGACTTACCAGTAAGTGTATTGTGGGAAAGAATAAACATTAACATTCTTAAGAAATTAAAGGGACAACCAAGACTTCAATATATGGCTAGACAGAATAGGAAGAAGTGTTATAAAACCAAGAGACAGAAGAAACCATAGTAATATACGATAAGAAATAAAGCAGGAGAAGTAACTAAGGATGATGCAGATTTGAAATACACAGTTAAAGCAGCATTAATCAACTTCACATGTTTGATTACAGAGGGTTTAGCATGTGTCCATCAGCCCAGTGGAAGCACATAACATTATACTCGGGAAATGCAGTTGAGGAACTGCTGACATCATGACAGATAGGAAAGGAAGAAAGAGCCAAAGGAAGCTATTTGAATCCCAATATTCTCTTCAAGATCATTTCCCCATTGCTCTAACTTCCTTTGCATGGTCCCCCAAAATTTCAGTGTTTTCCAATAGAACCATGGACTGGTGACTAGGCTCCAATTCATGATCAGAGTCATAAATGGATTATTTTCCCCAATAGAATGTTTTTTAAAAAATTTAATATTAGTTAATTGAGAATTTATCTATATGGATCATATTTCCCCCACCCTTCCCAACTCCTTGTTGGTCTATGCCCAGTTCTCACCCCCATTCTCAATATCATGTCCCCTTAAAAAATAAAATTGCAACCACATTATCCCAGTACTGATCATGTAGTCATGTCCACAATGCTACTCACTGAGCATTCTCAACCTGCCACATCCTCAAAGAAAACTGATTCCTCCTCCTCTAGCAATCACCAGTCCTTAATACCTTTTCACATCTGAACTGGCCTCATGAGCCCCTCTCCTATGCATGCAGCAATGTTCACCGACTTTATCTTGTGTAGGGTGTGTGTTAATAGAGCTCACTTGCCTAACCTATCCAGAGGTCTCTTTCTGCCCAGTCCTCCCTGACAGCTCTCTCTTGTCATACTTCAACTTCTTCTTTCAAGATGTTCCCTGAGCCTTGTGGGGAGGAACTATGATACAGATGTACCACTCATTGCTGAGCATTCCACAGTACTAATTCTTTGCATTTGACCAGTTTTAAGTTTCTACATTAATTCTTGTCTACTGCTATAGCCACTACTACTGAGCTACACCAGTACTTACCACTATTGGGCTACATCAGTTTCTATGTAATATGGCCTATCAGAATCATAGCTGGCAAAGAATAGCAGTCACCGCTAATATCTCTCCATAGTATATAATTGGCTAATGAGAGAGCCCTTGCATAAGCAAACCATCCCTGCACTAGGGAAAAAACTATATGCAGTATATGGACCTGTAGTAGGTTTCTGTGTTAACCAGAGCCTACAATTGTCTGATGAGGGCAGAGAACTGTACTGATCTATAGATACTGATATAAGAAATATAAATTTAAAGGACAGTTTGATATCACTATTTTTTAACAAATAATAATAGCAGGTTTACTTCTTGAACCTACGATCATCCCATATATAGGTTCTTTATCAGAGCTGTATTACCAAACATGAATTCTTCCTATGATCTGGGCTTTAATTCAAATTAGATTTTTATAGGAGTATGTATGTGTGCATATGTGTGAGAGACATAAATAGAATCAAAGAAAGACAGAAAAAGACACAGAAGAGACAGAAAAAGAGAATATATATGCAGCTAACTATAAAGACCAGAAGAGGTTTTGATATCTCTGTATGTAGAGTTTCAGGCATTTGTGAGCTGCCTGACATGGTGCTATTAATAGAATCATCTCCCATATGGCTTTAAAAAATGTCTTTAAGCTAACAATTGGCTCATTCCTTCTGGTACCCTATCTACTTGAAAACTACTTTCTAATTATTCCTCTAGGTCCTTTTATAGCAACTTGTTCTACTATTGTTGAGGTCCTGCCTCAACAGGGTTCAGCTCTTGAGATGGACAAGGGGTAGTGGCACAAAGAAGAGTCTGACCACCAGATGAGATTTACACAAGAGGCAGCCCCAAAAGCTCAAGTCATCTTTATCTACACTCAAAAAATAAACATACTTGCCTAACCCCTAGCATTAACAAGCATGTTTTCCCAAATTTTAGACCAAAAAAAAAATTTAAACCACAATTAATACTCAATAGTTTGCTAGCTTGGCAAATATTGAGTCAGGTACATTCATTCCTTACAAAGATAAAAAGTGATAGAGATAGGCACACATTCTCAAGGACAGCAATATTTATAAAAATAGAAGTTATTTGCCATAATCTAATTTTATACACTTACCTTATATTTCTCTAACTGTCCCCTTATCCTACAAAAAAGCCAGGCACTCTTTTTTTATTGATTTTATTGAGCTATACATTTTTCTCTGCTCCCCTCCCTTCCTTTCCCCTTTTCTGTAACCCTCTCCCATGTTCCCCATGTTCCCAATTTACTCGGGAGATCTTGTCTTTTTCTACTTCCCATTTGGATTAGATCCATGTATATCTCTCTTATGACCCACACTGTTGTCTAGGTTCTCTGGGATTGTGATTTGTTGTCTGGTTTTCTTTGCTTTATGTTTAAAAACCACATATAAGTGAGTACATATAATAATTGTCTCTCTGGGTCTGAGTTACCTCACTCAATATGATGTTTTCTAAATTCATCCATTTGCCTGCAAATTTCAATATGCCATTATTTTTTCTGCTATATAGTACTCCATTGTATAAATGTACCACATTTTCCTTATCCATTCTTCAGTTGAGCGACATTTATGTTATTTCCAGGTTCTGGCTATGGCAAGCAATGCTGCTATGAGCATAGTTGTGCACATGCCTTTGCGGCATGATTGAGCATCCTTTGGATATATAGCCAAAAGTGGTATTTCTGGGTCTTGAGGAAGGTTGTTTCCTAATTTTCTGAGAAATTGCCAGTTGATATCCAAAGAGGCTATACCAGCAATGTAGGAGTGTTCCCTTTACCCCACAACCTCTCCAGCAAAAGTTGTCATCAGTGTTTTTGATCTTGGCAATTCTTACAGGTGTAAGATGGAATCTCAGAGTTCTTTTGAATTGCATTTCTCTGAGGACTAAGGATTTTGAAAATTTCCTTAAGTGTCTTTCAGCCATTTTAGACTCCTCTGTTGAGAGTTCTCTTTTTAGGTCTGACTCCACTTGTTTATTGGATTATTTGTTCTTTTGATGACCAATTTCTTGAGTTCTTTGTATATGTTAGAGATCAATTCTCTGTCAGAGGTAGGGTTGGTGAAGATCTTTTCCCATTCTCTAGGCTGCTGTTTTGTCTTGTTGACTGTGTCCTTTGCTTTATAGAAGCTTTTCAGATTTAGGAAGTCCCATTAATTAATTGCTTCTCTCAGTACCTGTGCTACTGGGGTTATATTTAGGGATGCTCTCCTGTGCCAATGCATTCAAACTTCCCACTTTCTCTTCTATGCAGTTCTATGAGGCTTTATGTTGATATCTTTGATTCACTTATACTTGAGTTTTATGCATGGTGATAAATATGGATATATTTTCATTCTTCTACATGTTGATATCCACTCTTATGCCTCTGTATAAAGGCTTTGATAAGGCCCTCTTTTTCCATCATGCCACACAATTCTTAGAATTTGGAAACACAGTTAATTAATGTCTCCTCTGTTGCTTTCTTATCTGTGCCCATTAACTTTTATTGCCTCTGATCTTGTCAGCTATAAATCAGAAAAGTCCCCAGGGTCTGGAGGAACAGCTGGTATTACCAAATAAGAAACCTGAGAAGCATCAGTTCCCAAAGAATTTTAGGGGAAAATATTTGAGGAAAAAATGGGGTTTCTGGAAATAATTACATCTGTTTCATGGATAACCAACAAAGTGAAACTGAAATTCACCAAAAGAATCTTCAACATCTGAGAGAAAAGAGACTATTCAGACTCTGTGGTCTCAGCAATATTCTGCACTGTCTGGAGGACCACTGGTTCTTGACAAATGACAGACCATCTCTAGGTGTTTTGTCTTGTGGAGACCCATTGTACAAGAGTTTATAGGTTAAACATAATCTAGGCTACATGGCTTCCAAAAACCCTTCCCACCCTCCATTAACATCAACTACCCAACCCCAAGAGCTATTTTATAGTTTTCTGGTTTCCACAGGTGGGTTGAACATACAAATTTAAAGATCCAATGTTAGTGTCCACATGAATGAAAACACATGACTTTCCTTTTCCTGGGTCTGAATTACCATAGTATAAGTTTTCAATTTCCATTCATCTATGGAAATTTCATAACTTCATCTTTGTTTACATCTGAATATGAGTCATTGTTCATAGTTACTCTATTTAACAGATATCTAGGGTGTTTCCATTTCTTAGGTGCTATAGATAAGGCAGGAAGAAGCATGAATGAGCATGAATCTCTGTAGTAAGAAACAGATTCTTTTGGTAATAAGCTGAGGTGTGGTGCGGAAATTTTCATAAAGTAGACCTACTTGTGGCTTCTAGGGAAACCTCCACACTGATTTCCTGAGTGGGTTTGCAAGGTAGAGATCCCACTAATAATGTA
>NC_022030.1:32665187-32666222 GCF_000317375.1 Microtus ochrogaster
ATAAAACAGCTTTAATTGACATTTCCCTGATTGTCAAGTATGATGAACACGTCAAAAAGAATATTTCTTAGCTTTTAGTGTCTCTTCTTTTGAAAAAATCTGTGTTCTGATCTATAGCCACATTTTATAACTGGCTTGGTGGTTTATTAGTTTCTCTGACTTTCTCTACTCTAATCCATCAGATGCCTGGCCAGCAAGCAATTTTCCCATTCTACAAGCTTCCAATTCAGTTGATAAACATTTCCTTTGCAATACAGATTTTTAAGTTTATGAGATTGACCTTGTTGGCATTTCTTATGTAACTAGACAGGACATCTTCAGCCTCTCTCCTGACATAGACTTCTTTTTTCTTCTAAAAGTTTCAGAGTTTCAGCTCTCGCATCAACATTTTGGATCCATTTAGAATTGATTTTTATACAAACTGAGAATAAAGGATCAAGTTTCATTCTTCTACTGCAGATATTTACTTTCCCAGTACCATTTACTAAATTTGCTGCTTTTCCAATGTGCTTTAGTTATTTATTTAATTTATTTACTATTCCAATCACATTTCCTTCCCTACCCATCTACTTCTCTCAATGGGTTAGGGCTCCTATGGGGAGTCATCATAGTCTGGCACATTAAGTCTGGGCAGGAACAAGCACCTCCCTGCTGCATTAAGGCTAAGTATGTCATCCCACCATAGAGTATGGTCTCCAACAAACTAGGTCATGAACCAGGGAGAGATCATGACCCTACTGCCAGGGTCCTCTCAGACAGTCCAAGCTTCACACTTTCTCTCACATATGGAGAGCCTAGTTTAGTCCCATGGAAACTCCACAGCTGTCAGTCTTGATGAATTCCTGAGTTTACATGAGCTTGATTCAACTGTCTCTGTAGATATCTCCACAATATTGACCTCCCTTGTACATATATTCCCTTCTTCCTCCTGGAGGTCAGTTTGGTGCTTGATTGTGGATCTCTGCATCTGGTTCTGTCAGGGAATGTAGCCCTCAACATAGAAACTATCTTTCCCTATCTGGATTGGTATGGAGG
>NC_022030.1:32670297-32698407 GCF_000317375.1 Microtus ochrogaster
TAGAGTTTTGTAATAGCCCCGCTGCTCCTATTACTACAGGGAAACACCTGCAACTTAGTCATCAGCTTTGGCAAACACCTCTCCCCAGGCGATCTACATTTTTAACAAAGGAGAAAGGAGCAGTACATTCTGGCTTTTGTTAGGGCAGTGACAGCCTTTCTGCAGGGCTATGTGATCACCTCAGGTGGGGCCTATGGCTTCAGAGCCTGCCTGCCACACTATATAGAAATATGGGCCCACATGACTCCATCAGATAAAGGCTCTATGATGATAGTTGGGGTATTCACCAATCCAGTTATAAAGAAAGATCAGTTTGGTAACTGTCTCTACTACTGGCTGGCATCATCTTTGTGGATTCTTGGGAATTTCCCTTCTAGGTTTCTCACTAATCACATAGAAGCTCTCTCTATCAATAACTCTTCTTTATTGCTCTCCCAATCTGTCCTTCTTCTCCCTCGGCCATCCTGTTCCCTCATGTTCTCATCTTCCATTCCTTCCCCTTTGTGGCCCCCTCATCCAGAAGATCTCATCTATTTCTCCTTCCCAGGGGCAATCCATGCAGCATTCTTAATGTCTTCTTTGTTACCTAGATATCTGGAGCTGTGAATTGTAGTCTGTTTATCCTCAGCTTTATGTCTAATATCTACTTACTATGAGTACATATCGTGTATATCTTCCTGAGTCTGGGTTACATCACTCAGAATGATTTTTCTAGTTCCATCCATTTGCCTGCAAGTCATGTGGATATAATTGTTTTGTTTTACTATGACACTATAGCATTGTAGTAGGAGCTGTGGGCTGTTTTCCTGCCACCTGGCTCCCAGCCACTGGCTAGCTTTACCCAAAACAACAACACACAAATTTTATTCCTTTAAACACTGTTTGGCCCATTAGCTCTAGCCCTTACTGGCTAATTCTCATATCCTGATCAACCCATCTCTAATAATCTGTGTAGCACCAGTCTTACCAGGGGAAAGATTCAGCATGTCTGACCTGGCGGCTTGCTTCATTGCGTCTGCCCTGGAGAGCAGTGGCCTGGCATCTGAGCTCACTTCCTCTTCCTCCCAGTATTCTGTTCTGTTTACTCCACCCACCTATGTTCTAACCTATCAGGCCCAGTGGTTTCTTTATTAATTAACCAATGACCTTCCTCCATCATAGCATAACTTGAAACCAGGATGATGATACCTATAGCACTGTTTTCATTGCTCAGGGTTGTTTTTGTTGTTGTTGAGCCTCCACATGAATCATAAGGCATTCTTTCCATTATTGTAAATAACTCCATTGGGATTTTAATTGGAATTTGGTTGACTATGTAGATTGCTTTTCGTAGGATGGCTTTATAATGTTAACACTACCTCGTTCCATTTTTTGGGAATACACTTTCCCATCCATTATTCACATCCTAATATAATGTTCATTTGTTTGTCTAAGTATGGCAGGCATTACCTGTGTTGTAGAAATCCACGGACAGCAGTTTCCATGAATGGTTTGCCCTGTTTTACTTCCCCGTTTTTTTTTTTTTGTATATTTAATTGTTTTATTTATTTATTTTTGGTGGTGGCAGAAGTTCCTTTACCACTTTTAAAAAGTCTTCAGGGTTATGCAGCAAGAACTGAAGAAGTAGCTAATGGGATGACTAATGATATTGTTCTGATTTTATTTTCTCTCATTATTTTAAGAATATTTAAATTGTTTCTGTTCCATAGCAATTATGAGTAGAATAACAATGAATATGGATTAGCAACTGTTTCTGGAGTAGGATGTTGAGTTCTTTGGGTATATGCCAATAGTGGTACAGGTGGGTCATATGATAAATCTATTTTTAGCTCTTTTGAGAATTCCCATAGTGGTCATGCCAAGTTGTAAACCTACCAAGAGTGAATGTTGCTAGGTAGAATCCACTAGGCATAGCAGTGACATCTCCATGAAATCTCAACAGTATGGTAACATGAACACAGCCAACATAATGATAATACTAAATGACTTGCCAACACAGGCAGGAAAAATTCCACATGGCCCCACTCCTGGATGAAGAGCCACAGATGGAAGTACCTTTCTCCAGCATTCACACAGAATGTTTAATCCTGATCAGCCTAGACACATGTATATATAAGCAATGCTAAATGAACTACATAGGGTATATTGATACATTTGCAGATATATATTCATATTATTCACATAAATGTATGCTAAGTGGTGACCAAGAAAGGAGGAATTTGACCAAGGAAGGATAGGAATGAAGTAGATATAAGTTCATCTTGTATCTACAAGTTCTATTTGAAGTTCTTCAAAAATTATAAAAGAAATAACAGCAAATTTTAGTAAAATTATTTAAAAATAATAACACAACAAAGATATTCAAAATGTTGTAATTCTTATATTGCATCATATCTTTCTCAAAACTTTAATGGGGTAATAATACTTTTGGTATTTTATCGAATTTTTAGCCAACCTTTGCAAATGTTCTCTGTTGGACCTGGGATCAAGGACCTGAAAGAATGGGTGGACTACTGTTTAACGCTGTAGACAACCTCCCTTCATTTTTAGTGTCCTTTTATACATGAGTATAACAAAGAAAGCCATTATCCAAGAAAGGTTGTTTGAGTTCAGAAAAACATGATCAGGAAATCATGTAAATAAATGCTGGTAAACACACACTAAATACTAGCAGAACAGCCCTTTCCCAGAACTTTCTCAGGACAGACTAATTTAAGCACAATTGTTTGGCAATAAGGCTATAAATTATGTCTGGGAAAACACTAAAGCAGCGCAGAAGGTCATGTCCAGACTCAGGGCACACTGAGTAGATTCGGTTCTACAGCTACGTTCAGACATCCAATGAGAATAAACATGTCTTATAAGCTAAGTACAAATGGTTGTCCCATGAGGCATGAAATCATTTCCAAGAACAATCAGGGAACAAAGTGCACCCAAGGTAAAAAGGCCCTCAGCCATTTTTTCCTGGAGCCTCGCTCACAGTTCCCCGAGGTGCTGTTCACCATGTGTCATTCTTTTGACTGTGTTCCATGTCCCCTTTTTCATTTTTTAAAATTTTAGAGTATTTGTTCTTGTTTGGAGTCATTGAAGTCCCAAGAAAATCTTGAAAAGGCAAAGTACAGTAATAGATCCGAGAGCATATGCATGGTGCTTTTCTATCAGGAACAAGGAACCATGTCTTGTAAGGTGTTAGCAATCCTTCCTGTTATTTCTTGTACTGAAACTTCAGGCGATTGTTTAGAAAATGTCTGAAGGGTTTTATTCTGATACCCAGTAGTCTAGTTATTTATCCCATACAATGGCTGAATATAGAGCTGAGTAACCTGAAAATACCAGTAATTCAGCAATTACTTTGTATTTACTGAGCCAAAGCTGATTTATTGCATAGCAGGTAAAACAAAGTGAAATTCAAAGAACAAAATTATAGTAGTTCACTTCTTTTCACTTTTGATGCAAAGTTTCTAAGTAGAGAGTACATACTAAAGCTACAATGAAAGAGAGGAAGAGAGAGACAGAGAGAGAGAGAGAGAGAGAGAGACAGAGACAGAGAGAGACAGAGACAGAGAGAGAGGCAGAGAGAGAGAGACAGACAGAGACAGAGACAGAGAGAAGAAAAGAGAGAGAAGATCTATGTAACAATGGATTGTGAACTGGAGTTCTTCTGTGTGAGGAGGATGGAAACTCGTGAAGTCACTCAGTGCTGTTTGGAAGCTGATAAGGAGGGAGCCTCCTCTCTGGCTCAGAGGTACAAGCACGACTAAACAGCATAGTGAGCTGACTCAGAACTGTGCCTCTTGGAGCTCATTTCCTTTGTTAGTTCTTCAAATCTGTGTCATATCTTAAGCAAGGTTTTCTGTGAAACAGTCCATTGAACATGCAAAAAGTATGGATGAATGAGTGGCCTTCTGTTGCTGAGTCCCACTAATATTTTACTTACCCTCCTCAAAAAGCCCAGAAAGACCAGCCCCACCAATCACAAAATCCTCAAACCCATTGGCACAATTGCCATGCATCATTTGTAACATTTTTAAGTAAACAAAAATGCCACTCTATAAACAGAATTTTATTTCCCCTTATGCTATCATATTATGAATATTATCTTCAATGACAATATTATAATTTTCATTTCTTTATCAGATGAAATATACAAACTCACAAACAAAAAAAAATAAAACCACACTGGGTTTAGGTAATAAAAATGAAAGACTTTTCATCCTAGCTCCCATTCCTAAACTCCCCTACAAATATAACTGCATATATTATTATAATGTTTTCCCAATATAGTATGTGAATACACAAATACCATTTGCTACATAATAATGACCCACATAAACTTCCTTATTCTTTACTAAGATATATAACTTGAAATTATCTACCTCATAAATTTTAACAATAGCATAATATTTTTAATTATAACATTCAAAACATGATTTTCCCCCTCCAGTAAATGACTAGCAGTTGTTTCTAAATATATAAATTTGGTAGTGATTATAAAATGACTATTCCTTTGCATATCTATTTTGCTTATGTATGAATATAGTTATCAAATAAGTTTCACACATTTAGCTTCCAAAGATGCAATGTTTAGCGTGAACTCTCCTGTGACCACACAAAAGCAAGGCTACATGGAACTGTATTCTTCTGCCTTTTGAATTGTACAATATTTACTTTAACCATACTTTACCTATTCTATTGATTTTTACTTCCCGATTTTTCTCTTGTTATGAATACTGGCTCAGCTACAACTATAGACTGCTGATGAAATAAATTGTTATGCCTCATTCTTCTTGGTGGGTATAATTACTGACTCAGGAAATCTTAGTGTAGATCTGGAAGGCATGTCACTATTTGTTATCCTTTATTTGATAAATTGCTAAATCATGAAAAAATAAGAATAAATTTACTTGTTCAGATTTACTTTACATCACAACTTAATGGCATTTTAATACTAGTCCTATAGTCATTTTACTTTATTTTAGGAAAAAAATAATAGTTGAAGTTTGACATTCCCGTTGTGATAACTAAATCATGAATGCCCTTCTCTTTAATGAATCCTATAAGCATTGTTTTCACCCTTGCCCTTCCTAAGGGCTACAATGTTGATTTCAGCATTTTATAATGTATGTGAGAAAAGAAGTACCACATCAAATGCATCACACTTCCTGTATCAAATCACACTGAAAATCAAACAAGGAAAGGTATTATTCTGTTACTAATCCTTTTTTCTTACAAGAGTGATTATTTTCTGTAACAAGTATTCACAAATAAAGTAACAAGGTATATGCTTTCCAAATTCACATGAAAGAAATACCAATTTGATTATGTGAAAAAATTATAAAATATTACATAGCAGTATATAGTTATTATTAATCCTCACATACATATTTATTCTTTCTTTGCTCTTGAATTTTATTTTCCCCTTTACTGCTATTCTTGCATATATGTTGACTAAGGTTTCTATCCCATTCAGTCCTGCAGCCGTTCAGTCCCAAAGAAACACACAGAGGTCTACATTAATTATTAACTGGTTGACCTATTAATTCAGGCTTCTTATTAACTCAGTCAGCAGTCATCACCCAGATATAAAGGAAGCAAGATAAGACTGCCTCACTGATAAAAGGTACAAGCCACGTGGCTAACACAGAGAAGAATTACGGGTTAATGTAAAACATAAGAATTAATGAGAAGCCTGAGAGAATAGGCCAGCCAGTTTATCATTAATGTAGATATCTGTGTGTTTCTTTGGGACTTAACGGCTGTGGGACCAGATGGGACAGAAAACTCTGTCAACACATATAAACACTACAAACTTCAGGATTAAACAAACATTTCTTTTAGATTTCAAAGGGAATAAAGATATAACTAAGCAATTATCTACCATCTCTATATAGCACACCAATTGGTTGTTCAATGCCATGTGGTCAGTCCTGAAAGATACACACAAGAAACTTTATATAGACTGAACAAGTTATATTTATGAATATATATGTGTATACATATATACATGTAATACCTGTGAAAAAAAGAAGTCATGAATTTGAAGGACAGTTCAAAGGGAAGAAAAGGAAGAAAAATGCAATTCTATGTTAATTTCAAAAATAAAATTAAAAACACAAAATATTTTAATATTATTAATATCTATTGCCCTAAAACTTATTATTTGAAGAGTGTCTGTAGATGCAGGATAGTATGACACAAGTTTTATAAAAGGAGGAGTGGGAGAAATAGGGTGGGTGAAACTTATCTGGAGAGCAGAAAAAGAAAACAATATAGATAGATAGGGAGTGAATAGGTTTTTTTGGAAAATCTTTAGAGAAACATTGTTGTATGTTTAGTTAAATGTGTGTGTGTGTGTGTGTGTGTGTGTGTGTGTGTGCATTGAAAGAAGTTATGCCACTGTGTTTTATAATGCTTTCCTCAAGAGCCATGGTCTATCCATAAAAATCCCAATGCCAGACATGGAAAACCTGTCTTTGAGTTGTTGATCATGGGAGTCAGAGAGACTGTAAGCCCTCAGCTGCCTCCCAGAAGTTGCAATTAAGACACAGTTGCTGAAGATGCCATGTTCTTTGGACACAGTATTTGGGAACTGAAATGCAAATGACACAGTAGCCTCTTCCCTGAGAACTAATTGCACAATATCAGAAGGTACTAATCAAGCTACCAAGGGCAAATCAACCCATAATCCTCTCTGGATGCAAAACCTGTGAGTCATAAAAATGACCATTATGACAAGAGATCTCAAACAGTTTAGTGGTGCCATTAATATCTTGGGGATAATCAAAAGTTGTCTAATAGGACTTAAAGCTAACTCAACAGAGGAAGAATTTATATCTGGTTCTCTAAACAAACCTAGTTTGTGATGACATCTTGAATGCTAGTGGAGAATCTACTGCTGCCACTTTTCTGGACACTTTTAATTTCTAGTGGCATTCTAAATACTCATCTTTGTACCCACAGAAAAGTGTGCCTTTCACTCTTCATCAGAGAGTTTTTATTTGTTTTTCAGCTGCAGACAGAGACCATTAGAGAAACCCACAATCGATCAAATTATTAGAGAACAATTGTTGATAGAGCTACAACACAGCCCCTACAGCAAAGGCTCTGGGAACATGACAGAAAAGGGGCAGAAAGATGGTAAAAGCCAGACTACAACAACATGTGCTCTGAGATAACTTCTAAATGTGAGTCAGAGAACTGGGCAGTGACATCATCAGGTGGCATGAAAATGTAGGTGGAAAATTTCATAAGGCCTTAGCTCCAGAAGAGTAGCTACATGAAATTATACAGATTGAGTCATTGTTCTTAAGGACAAACACCCTATTGAGTTGTGCGATATATGTATAAGTTCTATGTGTCCAATAAGTTATATATGTGTGTGCATGTGTGTATGTTCTAGAATTAGTCCAGGTGCGAGAGTTAGCCCAGAAAAGGGCTAGAGCTAAAGAGCCAAGCAGTGTTTAAATGAATACAGTTTGTGTGTTGTTATTTCAGGGCATAAGCTAGCCAGGCGGCTGGGGTGCCTGGGACACAGCCCCACCGCACCTATTACAACAGTATATGTATGTGTGTGTGAGTATGTGTACAAGTATGTGTATGTGTGTATATATAAAAAAACTATAAGAAAGGGAGTTCAATATTTAAGGGAGTAGA
The DNA here is from genome assembly GCF_000317375.1 of Microtus ochrogaster. Classification (NCBI taxonomy): domain Eukaryota; kingdom Metazoa; phylum Chordata; class Mammalia; order Rodentia; family Cricetidae; genus Microtus; species Microtus ochrogaster. Next base: position 32,677,951 of record NC_022030.1, read on the forward strand.
GGAATGGCTCAGAAGAAATATCAGAGTGAGTAGGGAGAGTGAAAATGATGTAAATACAGTACTAACATGAAATTCTCAAACAAATTTAAAAATTATTTCAAAAAGAAAACATCTGTTGATTCAAAAACAAAGCATTTTTTTAATTTGCTATCTATTTATTACTACTGATTCCTTAGAAATAAAACTTAATTAGGAAACTTAAAATTTTAAACTTGAACATCTAATTAAAGTGACTAATATTTTACTCATGTATCACAAACAAATATATTAAGTGAAAATTTCGGTGATGATTTAATTGTTGTATAGAGGAGTGGGCTATGTCCTGCCACCCGGCTAGCTTAGCCCCTGAAATAACCACACAGAAATTGTATTAATTATATTACTGCCTGGCCCATTACCTCTAGCCTCTTATTGGCTAACTCTCACATCTTGATTAACCCATTTCTATTAAATCTGTGTATCACCACGTGATTGTGGCTTAAAGCAAGATTCTAACCTACGTCCATCTCAGGCAGGAGAATCATGGCATCTGCCACACTTCCCTTCTTCTCAGCATTCTGTTCTGTCTATTCCACCTACTTAAGTGCTGCCATATCAAAAGGCCAAGGCAGTCTCATTATTCAACCAATGAAAGCAACACACAAACCAGTGAACCTCCTACACCATTTAATGATTTGCTTTATCATTGTATGTACTATTTTACTTCAAAAATAATATTTTAAGTAATAATTCTTACGAAATTTTATATACTATAAAACTGGAATTTCTCTTAATATCACTCCTGACATCTTACCACTTAAATTTGTGAATATTGCCTACATGTTGACATGTAAAATTTTGTATATATCAGTGTTACTATACTGTTATGTAAAAATATTAATACATTTTAATTAGAATTTTTGTTGACATTTAAAGAACTACAAGTGTATTTCATTGTAGTGTAATGTGAACTCTAAAACCTCAAATGGTCTGATCAAATAATGTGCAACCTTAAACAACCTTTGAATAATTTCCAAGGGCATTTCCAACCCAGCAATGATCATTCATACTACTACATGAATTATGCAAAAAAATACCCTCCACATATGGTTCTTATTATGTTTTAAGTATTCATCTACCAATATCTGCATTTTTAAATTTTCCTGATATTAAATTCCATAGCTGGAATCTTTACTAGTCTGGTACTGTCCTTACCTCCCACACTTGCCTGTTAAATTCATGATTGGTTTAAACTAACCTCTCCGACTTATCTTCTTCTTGCAGCCATTCCATAAAGTATGCCTGAGGAGAACCATGCAACACATTGTCTAGTATCACTTTTATTTCAGGGTAATAAAATTCTAGTTTGTATTGAAGTCTATACAGGAATAAAGTATTTTTATTACTGTGACAGTTAGTCTCTCACTTTCAGGAAATGTCATTGGCTCTTCTTCATCCCCCAATTTCCAATGGTTTGTTTTCCACCCCTACTCTCAAATTAACTAGGACTCGGCTTCTAGTTTCATAAATTATAAAACAATCAGAAGATATTTTGCACAGGTGTCAATTTGAATTCATGTTCGCCCTGTGTGTTTTTCTCTGTACTAGATAGTCCTCACCTATATTGTGGGTTACTGGATCTGTCCCTGCTGAGAAAGCATTAAGCTTGACTTAAGCGCCAACTCCCATCTACTACCTTTCCCTTCTACTGCAAAAATATATCAGTGGCAAACCTGTTAATTCCTTCCCACTCCTCTGTGTGACAGATAAGCTAGGTGCCCGTGAAGACTGCCAAAATAGAAAGAATTCTTGCCTTTTGGTCACTAGTGTTCTAGTATGGAACAATAACAGCACATAAAATATGCATGAAAATTAAATGGAGACTTTATCAAATAGATAAACACAAAATAATGAGATGAGAAAATGACTTCAGAGAATTGGATGTGTCCAGATTTAAAGATAAAAGTTAGTGCATGTCTTACTTACATTATTACTTTTTTAGAGAATGTATATATGTAATAGTGAAAAATAAAACAAAAATATCAAAAACAAGTTATTAGAACATATGTTACGAAAAGTTGATTCTTTTAAATTAATTATTTTTATGACCATATTTTGACAATATCTACTTAATCTGGCTAATATATTAGATGCTTAAGTCATACAATTTCTAATATTACTCTCAATACTTCCAATATTTTATTCATGTATATTATTTAAGCTACAAATATTTTTTCATGAATTTTATTTAAGCTACAAATCAGAGAAAGATATTAAATGTACATAATAATGCATATACAACTACATTTAATACATTTAATTATAGTATAAATTAGCTATGAGTATTATAATTAGTATTTTATGCTTTATATAATATGCAGTTTATTGCTATGTTTTATAAAATATATAGTAAAATAGCAAAATTGTTATGTATATATTTTATCTATTATATAATACATAAATTCTCTATTACCTTATACATAATACTATTTTACTCTTTTAAATGAACTGGATTTTGATAAGTAGAGTCTAATTTATCTTATAAATATATTGAAGTATTTGTATATTTGTAGCTGGTCAGTTTCTTTTTTTTTAATCTTTAAATTTCTCATAATTCTTTGCCCCCTTTCACTTGCAGACGTTTGTTTGAGCTTTTGTTACAATAAAATATTTTTAAGCAAAAAAAATTCCTCATAATTCTTATATACTTTTTTATAATTTACTTTTCACTAATTATGCTTTCTTTACAGCATGGCCTAAGCCCTTTGCTAGAATTCCCTAGGAAATGTTAACTAACCACAATAAGTATGTTTAAAAGTTTTTATTTTGTTTTTCATTATATTCTTTTTACTTTTATTTCTATTTATTTATTTATATATTTTTTAAAGTTATTCATAGTATTACTAATATTTAGATGGCCTTTATTTACGATAACTATTTCAGTGTGTGTGGTAAGATGGAGTTTTTATCTGAATTTATAAATTACAATTTTTTAAAGTCTTCTTTATATAAAAAATTATTTGGTGATGTTTAAGTTTGTTTTTAAATTGTAATTTTCTTTGCTATTGTTTATTAAAAACAGCATTTACAATTGGAGAAATAATTTTCTATACAAATTCTATCTTTAAGCATTGTAAGGTTTATTTCTGAAAAAATAAGCAGGAAAATGAAGAGAAGTTTATAAAAAAATAATCCTATGTGCAAAATGAAATAAAGATTGTCTATAAAATATTTACAAACATATATAAGTTTTTAGTAGAAACTATATAAATATGTTTTATTTAAATAACTAATATGCCTTGACTCATTGAGTACTAGAAGTCTAAAAAGTATTAATGAGTATTGTTATTTAATTCAAATAGAAACTATTGAATGTCTTTACACCTTGAGTTACTCATTTATCCCATAAGTTACTAAATTAAAAATAATCAATACAATGTTTTTTTAATATTTCTTTCTATTTCCATGTTACTTTATGCTTGGAGATTTAAAATGCTATTTAGCTTACAGTCAGAAAATAGAAACTGCACTGGCTAGTAGTGTCAATGTGACACAGTTAGAGTCAACAAAGAGGAGAGAGTCATAGTGAGAAACCACCTCCATAACATCTGGTTTAGGGAAGCCAGGGGGCATTTTTAAATTAGTGTTTAAGGGTGAGAACCCTGCCCAACCCACTGTTGTTATATGAGGAACAGCGGGCTGCTTCCCACTGCCTAGCTCCTGGCCACCTGGCTACCTAATACCCCGAAATAACAACAGACAAATTGTATTCATTTAAACACTGCCTGGCCCGTTATTTCTAGCCTCTTATTGGCTACCTCTCACATATTAGATTAACTCATGTCCATCAATGTGTATCACCACCTGACTGTGGCTTACTGCCATGGGTCTAATCAGTGTCCATCTCGGAGAGGAGAGCCATGGCGTCTGCCACACTGCCTTCTTCCTCCCAGAATTCTGTTCTGTCTACTCCACCCACCTAAGGGCTGGCCTATTAAAAGGCCAAGGCAGCTTCTTTATTTAACCAATGAAAGTAACACATAGAAAAAAGATCCTCCTACACCATTTTCCTTTTTTCTGTTAAAACGAAAAGGAAGGCAGACTTTAACTTTAAAATAGTAAAATTGCATATAGCAAATCAGTTATAAAGAAAGAATTACTGTTACAATATTTATATCTATTTTATTTTTTATCATAACAAAAGGAAACTATAACTATCGATTCTTCAACTCCATCAAAGACTCCAGAAGGACATAATATTACCTAAGTAAATAGAAAGTGTGTTGTAAACAGCTTCTAAAACTCAAAAAGGACAGAGACATCTCCCTTCCTGGACAGTCACCCAAAGTTCTTTTGTACTGTTGGGGCATCCATCTTCAGCCTTCAGGCCCATAGAATCCAGTAGACATTTCCATGAAGAAGGAAAATTCAAAGACAGTTCAGTCATTTTTTTTCTGCATCCTGCAGAATGTCTCACCGACTCTTTCATGAATCAGGAACCCTGAAAGATCATCTCACCTTTAGGCAAGTCCAGCAGTCCTCTCTCTGTGGGTTCTTGTGTCCAGTTAAGCATTCCAGGCAAGAGCAGTTTCTTGCCCAGATGGCTAACCAACTCCATAATGAGCCTCTTTGATGCCCATCTTTCACTTGAAGTAGAGACTTTACCCTTTGTTTAAGGCATTAACTTTATTTTATGACTTTTTAATGCTCTTTTTCTTCTCTCTCCCAAGCCTATGCATGTCTATCTAACACTATGACCCATTTAAGGGTCTTTTATATCTAAATCTATCCTATTGCATTGTCTGTAATTTTTTACTGTCCAGGAGCATTTTTGCTTTGCACTTTTAAATTGCTAAGCACTTAAGAATCTAAGCTATGACATTCCTAGGTCAAAAACAGGTACTGCAGGCTTGCCCTGCCCAATCCACCATGGCAGAGCTCCTTGTGCCTCTGAGCCATGCGTATTGCACCATCGCTAGCATGGCAGAGCTGCTTGTTCCTCTGAGCCACAGAATGGCAGGCTGTTCTGGATGTTGGCTCCACCTCTCTCCAGTTTCAAAATGGTGGATGTACTATTTCTGCTAGCTGCGGGACCACCAGATAGCAGCCGCACTCAGTACTTTAACTCTGAGACTGCCTGTGTGGCACATAAACTCTTCCTTTTTGAGTCACAGTGAAATCTGCCACACAGAACACTATACAACCTGGAAACATCTCTCTGTATGGCAGCAGAAATCCACCATGCTCTCCTGCCTGCCCAAGCCTGATTCTGCCGTCTGCCCAGGCAGGAAAAGCTGAGCCATGGGCACGGTCTCAGCTACTATCCTTTCAATCCCGAGTGGATACACAAACATCCAGTCCCATAAAAGCCATTGAAATACTTTATAGCCTGAGTTTGCACTGCCCTGGGTGGCTCCTGCCCTAGACTGGTGGTACTGAGTCCTATAAGAAAGCAGGCTAAGAATGTCATGTGGAGAAAGTCAGTAAACAGCACCCTTCCATGGCCTCTGCACCAGCTCCTGCCTCCAGGTTCCTTTCCTGTTTGATTTCCAGTTCCTATCCTGACGTTCTTCAAATAGAAAGAGTGATTGGGAAGGTTCACCTTTATTTTCAAGTTGCTTTTGTCATGGTGTTTTATCACAGAAGTAGTAACTAATCCTAATTAGGACAAAAAGAAATCTATTCTGGCTAAAATACAGAATTTTAAACAATTTCTATTAATCCCTTGGCCTTGAACATGATTTAAAAATCTCTATGCCTATTTCTTTCTATAAACTGAAGTACCTAATATTAATTAACTGCAAAACTATTAACCATGCTCAGTATACGTAGTTAATGTTATGGATTGTTAAATCTGTTATCATAATAGTGATGCCTCATTTTAATTAAACACACACACACACACACACACACATATATATGGAGAGAGAGAGTAAATAGTTATATAACTGGATACATTCCTTTTGTTTGATACTATAGAACTAATTGGAATGCATAGTTTTTCCCAAAGTCACTTAGCTTAGCATTCAAGTTTATGGCTTCTGAACCAATTTACTCTTGTGAGCCAACACAGTGTTTTCTAAGCTTTCTCCACATGGAAAGTTGAGAAATCACTAGACATTGAAATATAGTTTATTTCCTACAGTCTTCCACATTTATCTAACACAATTCCTACTTATGATCACTCATGACAACAGTAAAAGAAAATCTTACATTTCAATTTTGTCAAAGAGAAGAAGTGAGTAACCTCTTACTAAGTAAAGAACTGATTTGAAAATTAGAAGTCAAATACAGGAAATAATAAACCATTAAGAATATTCTTCTTTTAGGAATTTAAGGAAGAGTAAAACTGGTCAGAGAACTGTAGCTGTATTAATCACAGACATCTGAGAAAAAGAACATGCTCTAGGGGGATATTGTATTTTTATCTTAATCAAAGAGACTATAAGAGTGTTCTATGAGGTTCACATAGACCTAATGGTCCCTAAACATAAACTGAAACAAAGTCTCTGGAGGATGAAATCTTGATGGCACTGAGCAACCTAGCAGAGAGGTGGGTTATTACATCAGTGCATTAGGAGTCTGAGTTAGAGTGTTGTTGAAACGACACTCTGTGCTTTTGCTAATCCTCAAATGTTTCACTGTGAGTGTACAGTGAATAAATACAATGAGTACTATTTCTGGACCTTGCTTATAAATTGTAGGTTTAGATTCTTTTATCTCCTTTAATGATCAGGAGGGAACAGTTAAAAAAGCTCTCCTGCACCATCATGTAGAAAATGGAAGAGATGACCACAGATGGCTAGCAGGCTACCTGTTTGGTGAAAGAGAAATCAAATTTTCTTAAACCATTGTATGTTTGTATTTCTTTATTGTAGTATTTTATAATCTTACACTTTAAAAAAATCTAAAATTCTACATTGCTTTTTTGCTCAGTTACTATAGCAATACTTCAATTTTTCCTCCCACAGCACCAAATCTGTTCAAAGGTTCTCATTCTAAATTAAATTCTCATTCTAATTTAAGGGTAATATGATTTTATGTCTCTGTCAAACTTGCTAATCTGAAGGAAAATGGCAATAGTGTTTACTCCTTATATTTCCTTGTTTGGATACATGAGATGATTTTCGTTTTACAGAATAGATTTCTAATTTCAAATTTGATGTGGTATGTCCTTCTGTATATGTGTTGTTCTTATTGGTTAATGAATAAAGCTACTTTGGCATATGGCAGAGCAGAATTTAGCTAAGCTGGAAGAGATATATAGAGAAAGGAGGTGAAGTCAAGGATATGCCATATAGCTACAGAAGAAGAAAGATGCTTACTGCTAGGCCATAGCCTACCACCTGGTGAGTTAGGAAGATTCATTTTAGGTTATGAACATGATAAAGATAATAGCAACAGTAAGAAAAGTTACACATGAGCAAAAGCAAGAGAAATCATACACAGTCACACAGTTCCTCCTCTCTAGGCTAGTTATGGATTTTCTGAGTTGTGGAGTCCAGAACACTTAGATGAACAAACATATGTTGGACCAATTTTTTTATCAATCTTTATTTTGCCTTTATATATTCTAATTACATGGTTCATCTTGACCTATAACAGTATAAGAATATGATATTTAGTGTTTGACTATAGTGGATTTCCACAGCCACAAAGATAAACAAGCACAGAGTAAATGATGCTATGATATTAACTCTTTGTTCTACCTTCCTACAAGTAAAATTATAATCTGAAAATGACATGGTAAAAGATTTGGGGATAGTGGATTTCCACAGCCACAAAGATAAACAAGCACAGAGTAAATAATGCTATGATATTAACTCTTTGTTCTACCTTCCTACAAGTAAAATTATAATCTGAAAATGACATGGTAAAAGATTTGGGGTTCAAATAAAAAGCTTTTGGTACATGAGGCAATATAGTGTAATCAGAAAACTCAGATTTTAAAAAGTCTGATTTTGATTGTTTTGTGATGGTGGTTTATTTTTATATAGTGTGTATACATCATGTAACTACCATGGATATCAGTAAGGGAAGAAATAGACATTAATGGAGGTAGAAAACAGAGAAAATGATAGAATACATGTGAGAGGGAGGCAGAAATAGAGGGGTAATTAGGGGGAGTAAGGAACTAGTTCCGTGGAGATGGGAGCAGTAGATGAGAGGAATCAGTGGAAAAAAGAATAATGGCACATGTGTCCTGAAATAGGAAGAAAGGTTAAAAAAATAAATCTGCAGTTGTTATCTGTTTGTGAAGGAAAATAAGTTTTCTCCAACAGAACCTCACAAGGTATATTATATATATATATATATATATATATATATATATATATATATATATATATATATATATATATATATATATATATATATATATATATGTTAGTTTAATCCAGCAGCATTTATAATCAAATGTCTTTTATCAGCTGTTGCTCTTTCCTCAGCAGTCAAAAATTCATAAAATATCTTGACTTCAAAATATAAGCCAAAAGATATACTATTTTGGAGAAGAGGTTTGGTTTGGGTTTTGTTTTCACAGGAAATGAGAGGCTGTAGATTCATTCTTGGTTAAGAAAAATAAAGTTTTATCAATGTAGACCTCCTGAAAAATCTCCAAGGGGAACAGATGGCCCAGATGATCCAAAAATTTTTTATCACATCTCTTGTAGTTTTCTCTGAGTTCTACATTCAGAACATCTTCAAAACTGCTGGCTGAGATGATCCAGCCTCACAGAATATTCCAGGCAGGACTTGACCATAAGATTATCAGTACCTCTAATAGGCAGGAGGTAGTCTAGAAAACTGTACTCACATTACCCAAACTGGATTATGAATGCTTGCTTAGTGTTATTATGGACAATAGTCAGGAAAAAAGCTAAACAAAGATTAATTTTAGGGTCTTCGTTTGGAAAAAAAATAAGGGGAAATGCTGTGAGATAATGCTTTTGTACACTGTAAAAATTTGTCACTTGTATTAGGTTAACAAAATGATAATTGGCCAGTAGCCAGGTAAGAAGTATAGGTAGGCAACCAGAATAAGAAAATTCTGTGAAGAGGAAAGACACTCAGTCGCCAAGCAGAAACAGAGGAAGTTAGATAAGAATGCCTCACTGAGAAAAGGTACCAAGCCACATGGCTAAACATAGATAAGAATTATGGGTTAATTTAAGTTATAGGATCTAGTTAGTAATAAGCCTGAGCATGTATATATATATATGTATATATATATATATATATATATAATTATATTTAATTTATAATTTATATGAGCCCCTGTGTGTTTATTTGGGACTGTGGGACCTAGTGGGGCAGAAATTTCTGACTACAAAATGCCTCAGACTCACTCATCTTACCATCTTTTCCATCTGCCCTCTACCCTTGCAACTTTCACTTCAGCCCCATGACTAGATAAGACAAAATTTAAGAGGAGAAAAAAAGAAAGGAAAACCTTGTAAAAAAAAAAGTGGTAGTGTGATACAGTGAGTCACCCAGTTCTTTAGTCCATATATTGTTACTTTTAAGTGTTCAATGTATTGAGTTGTTTGTTTGATTTGAAGTCCCTGGTGTTTTCTACATCGTCAATACTGGGTCCTCACTGGGGCTCCTCTTGGATTGTTGTCCTGTGTCATGGAGATCCTGTAACTTTGGGTCTGTAGGACTAGCTATTTTATATGCTCCAGCAGATCGTAGATGGGGTGGTCCAAATCATAGCTCTGCTACTGGTTGTGGGTGGTTGCTGGGGTTGGTCAGCTTACCATCCCTTCTTCATCCTCAAAACCAGGGTGTGTTCTCTAATACTGCCCCTGCTAACTGACTCTATGTATTAAACAGCAAGGTGGGGCTGATTCCCATATACTTTTGCCCTTGGATAAGCTTGCCCACACCTATACCACTAGAGTTAGCTCTATTGTATTGCCTAGTAAAGGTATAAAGGCCATTTTGCTTAGCGCTGTTGTTGCTGAGAGGCTGGTCCAGTTCTCATACTCTAGAGACCTCAGGGATGGCTCTGCCACCTCCCATGGTCCTGAAGGGGCACCGGGGGAGCGGCTTCTCTCCTTTGCCCACACCACCATATAGTAAGTAGATGAGAGGAAGGGCTTGGTCTCTCAGACATTTTTTGGTTCAATTCACCCACACCTCCATCAGCAGCATCAGCACTACTGTGTTGCCCAGGCGAAGTGCAATGCTAGAGTCAGGGCCCACTCTCTCTAATACTGCATCAGGTGAGGGTCAATGTCAGCTCTCTCATCTGCTGTAGATGGCAAGGGGTGAAGAGGGGAGGGCATTTCCCTCTCCCTCCCTAGCACGTGGCAGACAAGGGGTACACGGACAGCTCTGCCACTCTGACAACCACAGGGAAGGCTACCTACCCTCTATCCTCACCAGCAGGGTTGACACACTATGGTGACTAGGTGAGGCACAGGGCCTGTTTTCCTGAGTGTTGTAGGCAGAAAGAAGAGAGGGGTATGGGGAAGCATCTTTTTCCCCAGAAACACTGTGTGACAGATGAGAAGTGTGGCAAGCTCCCACATGTATGCCCACTGCGTGGGCACAACTCTAGGTTGACTCGTGACCTGCAGGGTCAGCTCTACTGAGCTGTCCAGGTAAGGTACAGTTTCTGCTTTTCCAATTTTTGAAACCAGTGTGATGCTGGATTAGCTCAACGATTCTCCTGACCTTAGGCCTGCTCGCCCACCTGGTTCAGGTGGGAGGGGGTGAGTGAGAGGAAGACTTTTCACCCTTGTTCACACCACCATATGGAAGAGGAGAGGCAGGGCTAGATCTACCATATTCACATTCTTGGGGCCGGATTGTCCATATTGTGTCAACAGGGTCAGCCCCACTGTGTCCCCTAGAAGAGAAAGAGCATGGAATTTGGTGGGTAGTGAGATGGGAAGATCTGGGAAGAGTTATGGGTAGGAAAAAGGATGCTTAGATTATATTGTATAAACAGTTTTTATTTAAAAATATGAAAAAGAACAACAAAATACCAGGCTGATAATTGTCATGAAAAGAAAAGCAATAAACAACATTCCTCTATGGCCTATGTATCACTTTCTGTCTCTGGTCACCTTCCCTGCTTGAGCTCCTGTCCTGACTTCCCTTGGTGATAGACTGTTACTTGGAAGGTTAAAATAAAGCATAGTCCCCATCACATCCCCAGAAAAAGAAAATAGGACGAGCATAATTAATTCTTGGAGATAGTACCAATATCTGTGAACTTAATACAAAAATCAGTCATTTCTCTTGGTGGGAAAGACATAGGTGGCAAAGTCTGCTGGGATTTCCCCTACATTTATAAAAAGAAAAGAGATGCTAAATTCTGCCTGAGCTGAATGAAAATAGAACATGTTCTGCCAAGATTACTTAGTGATTAAAAGCACTTACCCTACAAACATAACCACCTTGAACTGGATGCCCAGAAGCCAGGATGAAAGAAAAACATCTCTAAAACTTAGCCTTTGATCTCCACATGTAAACAGTCTTTTTCTTTCTCAAGCACGTACACACACGTGCTTGCACACACACACACACACACACACACACACACACACACTCATATGATATAAATAAAAAATGAAGATTAAAAGAAAATAAGCATTTGAAGATTAGTGAAAACATTAATTTTTAAGCTACTTTAAAAGCTTCTGATTTTTCTTGTGAAAGCAAGCATGTAGTCAAGTGTCTGACTACAACTTCTGTGTTGGTCCAGGTAAACCGGAATGAGTTGGTGGGTGACAGGTTTGAATATTTTCTGACTCCTGCATCTTTTGTTCAGTTGCTGTGCGTGTTGACCGAAGTGACCTCAGGGTCTCCTTGGCAGATTGTCTTAGAGGACATACTTGACTTATCCCTGTCTGGCCTTGAATATCAAATGTATATTCAATAAACACAGGGTGTCTTTTCCGTTTTGCTCACCAGTATTGTGCAAGACCATGTGCTTTGACATCTAGAGGTCAAGCTGGGTGTTTGACAAGCTCTGTCCTTCCTTCATTGAATCCTTAAAATGTTAGAAAGGGCCCTTTCCTCTCCATTCATTCTTATTTTTTGTTCTAAGAAAAATGTATTAAAACCTCACAGTTTACACAGAGTATAAATGATTATTCAAGTTGTTTTTCTTATGCCTTAAGTACAACATAAAGGGCAACATTTAATTTAGGAAAATAAATTTAAATACTTATGAATGAACACTCAAGTCATAAAACACTTTACTTTAGTGATTGTTATGTTTGCCTTTTCATGTTATGTTATTTTCTTTTGATTATGTCATTGACACATGGTCTTACAATACATCTGAGTCTGGCTTCAGACACATGATCTTCCTTTCTCTGCCTCTCTAGTGATCGATTGTAGATTTGTGCAAAAGAACTATGGTATACTTTAACTTTTACATGAAGACCTAGATTCAGAATATGACTAATGACTGAGTATTTGTAAAAAATTGCTTTGTTTCATTGTGATATATAAGTTTGTCTATTTTAAGACATGATTATGCAATTTCTAGAATTCCATTGGCTCATGAAGATGACAGAGAAGGGATAATGAGATTAATGAATAAAAGAAACAACAACCATAAGAATTTACTAAGGACAGGAAAGTGACTCAGTGAGAGTGTACTTGCAGCTTAGTATTCTTGAGGCCCTGATCTAATCTATAGTAACTATCAAAATTTTATTTTAAGAATTTGGGATTGAACCTAAGTGATTAAGTGCTTATGTAGCAGGTATGAGGCACTAAATTTGGTCCCAATCACTTCAAAGAAAGAAAAGAAAAAAATGTCTTGTAGTTTAAAGATTAAACAGTGACTAGTGTATTGTAGCAGTAATTGCCTTTGGTAGTGGCACCTAATTATGGGTAAATTTTATATTATATTTTGACAGGAAAATATTATATTTTCAGAACACACAGATATATATATTAAATTATATTAATATATATTAAATATAATGATATAATGACACCAGGGGAGATGTTCATTAATTAAAGTGCTTGCCAGTCAAGTTTGAAGGCCTTAAATTGATCCCTAAATCATGTAAAAGAGTTGAGTTTGGTGGCAGATACTTAAAATCCCGGTGCTGAGGAGGCAGAGACTAGCAGATAGCTAGGGCTCACTGACCAGCCTGCCTAATATAGTCAGTAAACTCCATGTTGGATGACATAATCTCTCTCAAAAACAAGGTATATGGAACCGATGCTTGACCTCTAACCTCCAAATGTGTTGTCACACATATGTGATGGCAAACATATAACAGGAACACCCACATCTATATATACATATACTTCTTCCTCCACACAAACATGATGAGTGATGATAAAATTCCTTCCCAGGGGGACACATAGGTCATGTTTATTCCTTCTCCTAAGAACTCAGTGTCAAACACCAAATCTCATGTTGGGAAATCAATGAGCTTAATGGGTTTTCTTACAGAAAGTAGCTGAGAGATTACTTATAGGAGTCTGGGCATTTTTACCTTAACTAGCTATACCTAGAAGCCTTATTTGGCAGGAAATGGGCTTCCCTATACCCATATAGATGGAATCCTACCTCTGATCTTCCTCAGTCTCTCCCTCCACACTTTCTCTTTCTCTCTTTCAGAACCAATCTTCATATAAATAGGTACAGTGTATAAATACACAATAATGCACACTCAAAACCACGTGAGTTCTCTGTTAGCATTTTTCATGTACATTGCAAAATGAAAAGATGTATCAGATCGAATTTATTTGGGAACATTGCTATCAGTTTTAAAATTTTGTATCAACTCTCTTTCTCTCTGGTGGAGGGGGTTTATGTGTATGTGTGTATCCTGTGTTTGCTGTGGGTGGTGTGTGTGTTGGAAGGGGTGGTTTATGAGTGTGTATGGTTTGTTTGGTGGTGTGTGTGTGTGGTATGTGCAATGAGTATGTGGTGTTGGTATGTGTGTACACATGCATGTGTACATAAAAGTGCGTGTGTATGTGTATGTGCCTTTTGATCAACACATTTTATGAAGATTTCTGTAGTTTTCTGAAATAGAGGAACTGCTTGTATGAGTAGTAGTCTGCAAGTGGTCTTGGCTCTGTATTTAGAATAGTCATCACAGCATGACATTCATTATATTTGCTTTCAACTGATCCTATAACAAATCATCATAGGTTTAGTGCTTTAAAAAAAAGTGTTACGAATGCTGCACTTATGTAATTTTAAAATACGGTATGCTTCAGTGTTCATTAGAGGCATCTTTAGCAAGACTGCCTTTCCTCATGTAATCTCTAGAGGAGGAGAAAATTTCTCTGTCTTACCCATCTTTCTGGTTGCTTGAATTCCTTGACTCATGGTTTCTTTTAGCTTAAAATCCTGGAAGGGGATTTTCCTTTCATGGCACATGGTTCTGGGGTCAGCCTTTCCCCTCATCCATAGTATCACTGTCTAAATTCACTTTTGGTATTTTGCTCTTATGGTTTTTGGTTAGGTTATACAGTAAAAGGTTTCAGTAAGGTATTGTCATATGTCTTTTTGCTTAACCTTATCCCCAAACTCCTTCTTTCCATGAAAAAAAAGCAATGAAACTTATGCCCTAGCAATGCTGAAGCATGTATGGGCAGCCTGTATATTGCTGTTCTGTTGAACTTGCTCATATTGAGTTTCATGGTCTAAGTTGATGAGGACTGACCAGTCTCTTCCTCCCTTCTTTCTACACCCCAACAATATCCCTGTTTAAACTTTGTCTCCCCAAATATTCTCTTTCTCTATATTCATATCTTATGTGTATTACCTCTTCCCTTTAAGTTCTATACACACACACACACACACACACACACACACACATACACATCAAAGTCCTTTTCTCTTTTTACTTGGTCTATAACATTCAAATTTATTCAAAGAACATTTTATGAATTGAAGCTATAATCCACATATCAGTGAGAATTTGTGACTTTTGGGCTTGGGTTACCTCACTGTTTTTATTGTCCAATTCTATTCATTTTCCTGAAATTTTTATAGTTCTAGCTTTCTTTAAAGAGAAAGGAATTCCATTATATATGTGAATTATATTTTATTTATTCATCCAACAGCTGATGGAGATCAAGGCTGATACTATTTTTTAGCTCTCCTAATTAGAGCAGATATGAACCTGTTCTGCAAATATCTTTGTAGTAGGATGTAGAGTCTTTTGGGTATATGGCCAGAAGTAGCATAGTTAAGGCATATGTTAGGCCTACATTTAATCCTTTGAAATTTTGCAAAAGAATCCATTGAATATCCTTCACTGTAACTACCACTTATGAAAAAATACATTGTCTAGGTTTTCTTCACTTAAGAGTAGGGTATTGAAGTAAATGCACATAGGGAAACCTTAATAAGAATGGTCTCTTCAGAAATAGGAACTTACCTTCAACGTCTGAGAGGCAGTCAAGTGCAACAAAAAATAATCTACATTGCTTTGGGAGTCATTTGGACTACCTAGAACATCAACTCCAACAAATATACTCAATTCCTAAAAGTTATTTCTGTTATATTTTACCTATGTATCATGCATATATGACTCATTATAAGGTTTAAAAATGATATTTCAATCATCAGAAAATACAATGTCTGCATCGTTGTAAAGGAAAATATAAAAATATGAGATAAGAATGATTTTGAGTTGAAAATAACAAATAAAATACCCTAATGGATTAAGACAATTTTATACTAAACTCCAAATTTTCTAAAAGTCCTTGAAGAAGTGTTTTGGTACAAATCCCTTGTCCTAGAGCTAGAATATTAAAAGACCTCTCATCCAGAATAAAAATTAATTGCTTTCTGCTTATAAATTCCATTGTTGTAAGCGCATGCACTTTCTTTCTGCTAATGAAAACAAAATTAACATTTTCTAGGTAAACAACATTTCCCTTGCATGTGTTAAAATGGCTAAATGATTCTGTCACATATTTTTTTTCATCAAGAATTTCACTTAAAAGTTTCTAATCTTTAAGTTTCCAAAGCCTTAGAGTTTAATTTAGCATTCCTGTGTTGCAGCAGCTCCTACTAGCAGGAAGGAACATGGTGCCAGATATTCTAATTGACATCTGCAAAGTATCCTGTAATTTTTCATTCGTCTGTCAGGTGATTTAACTTCTGCCCTGCTAGATTTTAATTAATGAATCAAAGGGATGCTGTTTTCTCTTTTTGTGAAAGTAACAAACAAGACAAGCTTCATCGTTTATACAATAACGCAAAAGAAAATGCCCGCCCTCTACTATCAAAGAGAGCCCATAAAGTGATGGAATTTGCATAGTTAACACAGGTGAATTTCATCATAGGTGAAGTCCTTGTTAAGGCATTTGTCTGGTTTTGATTGTGTACCTAGATAACAGCATGTTTGAAGCTTGTTGTAGATGGACATATCTCTCAGAGTCAGCAGTTAGTTGAAAGCAGGAACAAAAACCTCAGAATTTCAGGTACTGGCCATAAAAATGGGATCTGAGTCATATCTTTGGCCCAGTGTAGATACATGAGGCATAAGATTACTGTCCAGGGAGAAGCTTTCTGATAAAGATCAAGGGTATTCCATTGTCAGCTTCTTCTAAGAGTTAATTCCAATGACCCTGTCAATCATCTAAGCAAGAAAATTCCCCCCACGGGAAGCTATTTATACATAGACTTCAAAAATAGTACAAAACCTACCTAAAATGGAGGTTGGCACTGGGGTCTCTTTAGCCATTATCCACTCTCACTTCTGGAGAACATGTTCTTTTGTATTTATTCTGACATGAACTACCTCTCTTCCGTGCTCCTCTGGATTCTTTCATTGGAAATCACAAGGGGAAGGAAGCCAAGGGGAGGCTGGGTAACACTTACTGTAAAGAGAAAATGTTATTTCTAGCATAATTTATCATCATTAGTCATGTCACACAAAGACCCAAAGGACCATTTAGAATGTCAGTACCATTTGATGGATGGAGAATTGTAGAGAAAAAGAGAAAGGTATTCCAAACTGAGACACCAATCATATTTTTTTCTTTCCAAATTTTTTCTACCCCTGTAAAGAATCCCTGTTGTTTGATGGTTTGGGAATGACTTTTTCCAGGGATGCAGCCACTGACAGGGCTCATGCTGTTATGAAGAAGGCCTCATGCATGCTTCTGTCAGTCATTCTCAATGATCTCCTTGATTCACTAAAGAAAATAAAGACATCAAAGCAACTGGTTGGAAAAAGGGAGGTTTTCGGCAGAATTTAGTCATAGATACTGAGGGAAAGAGTGTAAAAATGATCACCATACATTATATGCATACATGGAAATGTCGTAATAAAAATTTGCGACTGCATATAATCAACATATGCTAGTAAAATCAATTTTAAAAAATCCATGATGTCATATTTCTGTCACTATGACAAAAAGCCATGAGAAAATCAAATTAAAACAAGAAAATTATTTTGTTTCATCATTTCAGACTACTTTCCTGGTCCCTCTTAAGTGTGGACTATGGAGGAGATAGTACTACATGGCAGGACATTGATGGAGGAAAATGTTCAATTCACAGGGGCCAGAATTTAACAAGACATAGAAGAAAGGGCTGTTGCTTTTATTTGACTCAGAACATTCTTACAGTAAACTAACTTTCTGAAAAAGTCCCATGTTTTAATTACCTTTAGTTCCCAATAGCACTACCAATTGGGGTCCTAGTTCTAAACTTCAAGAAATATTTAAGATCTCAACCATAACACAGGAATGTTTAATTGTATAGTGACCATGTGAAATACCTTTGTTCTTGCCCTTTCAAATTGCCCTCCTCTTTAAACTTGAATAGAAGGCCAACAATCACTTTTACCCTGATTCTCTTCTTGCAGCAGTTATCTCTAAATAACCTAAGGATAGGCATGTTGGAACTTGTTTTTAACAGGGTGACTATAACCATATAAGATAAATACATCTTTCAATAAAGAAGATGCAGGAGCAAGCCAGACACAATCATACATTCCATAATAACAGCATACGAGACTGGAGCAGTAGGATTATGAGTTGGAAATCAGTTTTAGCTACCTAATATGATTCTGTCTCAAAAAATACCAAACTTTGAAAGTTTTAGGGATGACATACAGCAAGACACAAATTGAGTAAAATCTAGACAAAATATTCTGATGTTAAAATTTACTAGTTGGAAAGTATTGATAAAACTAGAGATCATTTTAAGAAATTAATGGAAATCACAGACTAGGATTGGATTATTTTCAACATATCAAATATTCCAATTCTAAAAACTTTACTTTACACATTTCAATGGGACCTACAGCATTTCTACAGTATAAAAATCGATTCTTATAGAAAAATTAACATGAAACAACTGGAAAAATGCATGTTGATTCTGCCATCCATGTTTCAGTCTTAAACACATAATTGAGAAACTCTCATAGAGAAGTTGTAAATTTAAAATCACTCCTCATGAGATATAATTGAAACTGGCATGAATATAATTTAAATAATGTCTATTTTGAGCCCAGAATGATTCAATAACATACAATAAGGGACAACTCCCCCAAAATAACATGAAATCTTTTATAGAATTGATACGACTGAAAAACAAAACTTGTTAAAGAAAATATAATTACAATTTTATCCAAATTATCTGAACAATGATTACTTAGTCACAAATTTTAAATATTATTAATGCATTTTCTCTGATTTGAAAACATCACCGTTCATCAAATTTCCTTTGAAAAGACTTTTGTTTTTGTAATGAAGCTCTATTGTGCTTACTGCAGACATAATAGATAATCCTACAAGTATTTAACCTATTTAACCTATTTAACCTATTTATCAATATATTTTAAGTAAGGAAAATCCAAGTGCCAATAAATAAAAAAAAATGTACTTCCACGCTTTGAAGTGGTGGTTATGACTGGGAAGAATTCCTATCTTGATCTTAATTAACTATGTGTACATTAGAAAAAATATTTTTCATATGTCATTATATTCCTAGTGTTTGTTAGAGAAAAAGAATTATGAATGGAAAAGATGAATACAGCAACTTGGGAGAATATCAAGCCCTGCCATGACATTCTTTTTATCTGATTATTGTGCTTTCTGTTTTGGTTAACTCTTTACCTCTTAATGTTGGGTTAAACAATCTTAGGGATGAAAATATTCTATGCTTTTCTTTTAAGTAGATGTCAGAAAATTAAAAGTCTTATTAAGAAAATAATTTTCATTACAAAATATAGAATGTTAGCTGGAACAATACATTAGTCTCTATAGTCTAAAGTTGGTATTTAAGGAAACGTCTACTACATGTCAGTCAGAGTTAAGTATTGAAGTAATAGCAGTAATGAAAAGTTAAGAAAAGTGCTAATAGTGTGAGTAATTGCTCATTCTATCATACCATATAAACAAAACTGGTAAGAAAGTATTTGAAAATAAGTTAATGAAGAATTGAAGCAAAGAAAAACACAACACCTTTTTGGAAATATTAAAAGAGGCAAAGGATTAAGTTATCACAGAAAAAAATTCCCTATACTGAGAATGTGATTTTCTTCATCATTCACTGAGATGTTGGAATTTGTTTGCTGTCGAATATCCCTTTACAATGTGTGAATATGTGTCTCTGAGATAAGTTTAATAAATAAGATGACTGGCCAATAACCAAACAGAATAAGGTTAGATAGGAAAACCAAACTAGGCAAATGTTAGGAAGAAAAAAGGGCAGAGTCTAGAGTTGCCAGCCAGATGCAGAAGAAGCAGAAGATGATCGTGCCATGTTATAAAGGCACCACCACATGGCAGAAAGTAAGTAAGGAGTATGGGTTAACTTAAAATGTAAGAACTAGTTAGTAACAAGCCTGAGCTATTGACTAAGCATTTGTAACTAATAATAAGCACTTGAGTGATTAATTGAAAGCAGATGCAGGACTGGAAAGCTCTGCCAACAATTGTTGAAGTGAGAAACTTATTAGGAAAGTTTTAAGTTTTTGTGTGTATTGTGTGATTTTTTTTGTCTTGTTTATGTCAAAACTAGTAGTTTCAAGAAGACTATTTTTGCTTGGGCTTAATTAGCCATTACTTACATGTACTCATTTAAACTAAACAATAGATTAGAGTTATATTTTTGAAAAACAAATGAACTATATTTTATGATTATGATTTGATGCAGAATACTGTTCATGTTTTCTTTGAATATATATATATATGGAGCAGTGAGACCCCAGATCCTGAATTTCTTGTAATCCCCTGATCTGAGTGCCTACAGCTTCTCTGAGCACGAGACCTTCAGGAGTTCCTGATGGCAGGAGAGTGGTTTCTGGTGCGTTTGGCTGGGGCATGGCTATCTCTATATAATCTGCCCCTGAACACAATAAAGGGGGCATTCTTGGGGAATTCAAGGATAACCCGTGTCGCTGTCTCTCTTTTTGTGTGTGTTTGTGTATTTTAACCTCCAGCTCCCTTGCCCGAAGCTCGGTAACTGGGTGCCAGCGCAGAGCACAGACACGGGGGAGCTGTGCATATATATATATA